>NC_132918.1:19978559-20316059 GCF_047675955.1 Chlorocebus sabaeus
TATATAGCCAGTAAAAGGTAAAGCTAGTATCTGACAGATTTGATTTTTATAAAGCTTATGTACTTTCTGCTATTGCTATATGGTTTCATTTAAAGTTTTTTTCAAAGTACCTTTATATATAACAAGAACACATATAGTTATCTATGTTCATCATCAGCATTTCCAGTGACTAAAAAACTTATTATGTTATACAGCAATCATGCAAGAGTACTTCTTGTCACAAAATACTTTGGGCTATTCATTTGAAAATATGCTTTGATTTTGTTAAAAACTTAAAATGCCTGGTATTCAAATCTTCACTGATGCTATGTATCTTTTGCCTAGAAGCAGCAAGATTGTGGAACTTAAAAAAAGGTCTTCTGATGATCAGAATATAAGAATAAAACCTCTTAGGAATTTGAGATGAATATAAAAGGGAAGGATCAGATATATCACAGGGTTAATGAGTGTATTCTTAATGTAAAATAAAGATTGGGAAATGTCTTCGTATTTTGTCTGAAAACCGTCAAGAGTAGAGATCAAGAGCAAAGTTCAGGAACATAAGGAAGGTACAAGAAAGGTTTAGAGATTTGAAAGATGGATTACATGCTCAATACATGATGGGACCATTTTTTTTTTCCTTTCGAAATGACTGATTATTGTTCCTTTAAAAAACCAAATTAACCAGCATCTTTTACATCACTTAGGTAGCAGGCACTTGTAAAATATAGCGACTGTATTTTACCTTCTGAGAAGGTAAAAAATATCATTTGTGGCAAAGATAATTTTTTTAAGATAGACTAAACAAATGCAAATTGTAGACTAACAGTTTTAGCCAATATAATCTTTTTTAAAAGCTAATTTAAATAACAGCATATGTCTGATAAACATGCACTACTTCAAAATTATATTTTAGAAATAAGATTTTATCCACTTTTAGGAAGAGTCCACAGTCCATATAGGCCGTATGTTGAAAGAAAATCACTGTCTTGTTGTACTACACATGTGTAAGCATGATATAAAAAACAGTGGTATACAACAGTTATGTGATGCACTGTATCTGAACAGTAGCCTGCGCTACCTTGATGTCAGCTGGTAAGTGATAATTTACACATTAATAATTCAAAGTTAAATCATGGGAATAATCTATATATAAATATTCATGGTAATTGGGATACTTTGTTAGACATTATTTCCAATGATTAGAAACTGCAACCAATTGTCAACCCTTTGTCCTAAGCTTTAATATTTAATACTGCTGTCTTTTAGTAACATAAATGAGCAATTTAGTTGTGTAAACAAGAATGAAAGCAATATTTTATGGTGAATTTTCATTAACTTTCTTGGAAATCAAGTGATTAAAATAAACCTTTACTAAAACACAAAGTACTGTTTAAATTTTCAAGCATCTTATCACTATGAATGAAAACACTATTTCATATTTTCAAATATAACTATTTTTCTTTTCCCAGCAACAAAATAACTCATGATGGAATGGTGTATTTGGCTGATGTACTGAAAAGCAACACTACCCTGGAAGTAATAGATCTTTCCTTTAACAGAATCGAAAATGCAGGTGCAAACTATCTCAGTGAAACTCTTACTTCACACAACAGGAGTCTTAAAGCGTTAGTATGGTTTTATATTTAATCAAAATCACAAAAAAGCAAATTTTTAAATACTAATCTCAAACCCCTTAACTCTTAAGATGATGATGAAATATGAAAACTCAGCTTCTAAACTGACATTGTATTAAGTTACAGTAAACATTTAAATTTCTATTTTTCAAATGTACTGTCTTACAATTAGACTGGTTCTACTAATGATTCCTTCAAATTAATGAGAAAATTTGTATTGCTTATATTATTTATCCTGAATTCTAATAGAAAAATCAGAAGCATTCAATATGATCAAGACTTTTAAAAATAAAAATTAACTAAAGAATAAAATACTTGGATGCATTTATCCAGAAAAATATATCTGCTATCCACCCAAACATTTACTGAAAAATATAAAACAGAAGACTTTCAAAATGTAGTTAGTTCTTCTAAGTACTTAAGGATCTAATTAGAAAACTAAGTTTCTTGGATTTTAGGAATTAAATGGTCAGTATTTCTACCACTACATTACAACATACTGAGGAATAATGCTAAGACTACACAAGAAAATGTTTGTAATAAATGTTGCTAATTTTTGTATTCTTTCCTTGTGGAACTATTGGTTTCAGGTTGTCAGTAGTCAGCAACAACATAGAGGGAGAAGGACTTGTTGCACTTTCACAATCAATGAAAACAAATCTCACATTCTCTCATATCTACATTTGGGGAAACAAATTTGATGAGGCTACGTGTGTAGTAAGTTTTAAGTTTTTTCCTTCACTGAAGGCTTTTTCTGGGATCATCTCTGTAACATCAGATATTATTTACAGGTGCCTCAGAAATAGTTACACAGTGAGACACTGCAGTTTTGATAATTAACATAAGTCCTAAAATTAGCTACTAGAGAGTTTGGTGGTTGAAATAACAAAAGACATTAAAACTATGTATTAGTATTACACATCACTGAATAACACAGTTCGAATTCCTCTAAGGTTAAAAAAAATCATAATTATTGATCAGATGTAGCAAAATTTCTGATCTGCTCCCTAATAATTATACCAAAATATGGAATGGGAGAGATAGAGTACAAGCTTTCAAAATATTTGGCATGTTGTTCGCATAAATACAGATAGCCTTTGATACTAATTTCAAAGCAGAAATAATGGTAACAGTTTCCATTTGGAAAGAATGAGGGGAAAAAGTAGATGTTAAAATTCTCAAAATTTGCAAAAGGACTAACCAAAATTCCACCACTAAAAAGAGTAATAAAACATACAGTATTGTCTAAACCACCCTCCCCAAAAAACCAACCCTTAATTTTAGAAAAACATCCGTAATCCTTTAGGTTCTACACACCAGAAGCTGAATAAGTTGAGTTTGGAACTGGAACTAATGATGAATGACAAGCTAAAGCAAAAACCAACTTGACTTTTAAATCTTTTAATGTTTAAATTTCCATCTTTCTCCATAATGCCAACCTACTGACAAACCAGTTCAACATGTTTGTATGACTCTGTTATATAGATACTAAGGATCGTGGCTCATGCCTGTAATCCCAGCACTTTGAGAGGCCAAGGAGGGGGGATCACCAGGCCAAGAGATTGAGACCATCCTGGCCAACATGGTGAAACCCTATCTCTACTAAAAGTACAAAAATTAGCTGGCTGTGGTGGTGCGTGGGCCTGTAGTCCCAGTTACTCGGGAGGCTGAGGCAGGAGAATCGCCTGAACCCAGGAGACAGAGGTTGCAGTGAGCCGAGATCGTGCCACTGTACTCCAGCTTGGCAACAGACTGAGACTCTGTCTCAAAAAAAAAAAAAAAAAAAAAAAAAAAAAAAATATATATATATATATATATATATATATATATAAATTCTACAATTAAGAAATAATAGGTCAGCATCCAATTCTATGGAATTGTCTCTCTTAGCCTAAATCTGTAGATTAGATTCAGGGGGGTCATGAACTCCATATAATTGGATGTCCAAATCTGGGATTCCCTTAATTTTTCTCAAGAATGGGTAACTAACTAGCTATCAGCAGATTTTTGAGAATGTATACAACAGCCCTCCTACCCAGCCCCCCTACCTATTCCAATTGATGAACATCTGTGGGACTTGAAAATTTTGACCGTAAGAGCTTTGGTCCACAAAATTGGTAGTACAGAAAATTAACTCTAGGAGTCACAAAATGACAAAACATGTCTAATACATTAAAAGTTAGAAATAAGTTTTGCAACATTATAATTTCATTCTGTGTAATTAAATGAATAAAAATCTACCTATAATACCTGGAAAATATTAAAATTCTGCAATGTTATTCAGAATATTTTATTTTAAACTATAAATTAGCACAGCTAATTTGAATATTTAAATTTCTTTAAGCACTGTAAATTGAATAATTTTTTCTTAATGATACAGTTTTTCTTTTCTTAAAAATCCTAGGCATATTCAGACTTAATTCAAATGGGTCGTCTAAAACCAGACAATACAGATGTGGAGCCATTTGTGGTAGATGGACGCGTATATCTTGCAGAAGTCTCCAATGGTCTTAAAAAGCATTATTATTGGACATCAACTTCTGGAGAATCTTATGACCACTCATCTAATGCAGGTTTTGCTCTTGTTCCAGTAGGACAGCAGCCATGAAAAAGTAGCTCTAAAATAATTTTCATACATTTGTCTTATTATTTCACAGAGGTTAATATTCTATAGCCTATTTGTTTTCTTTTATAAATTAAAACAGGTTACTTTTTTCAAATGTGTAAAAGATAATAACTTTGTATAACTGTCTATTGTGAAAAACTGAGTAGGGTTAATTTTTTAAAAGAAATTTTACAATATAAACTAAAGTTTTAACCCTGGAGAAAGAGGCCAAGGAACTAGACTAAATTTCTTTTTATAATGAAAATATAACCAAGTAGTGAAATAGCATGCAAGTAAAGGTCATTATAGGTATCTAACTGAAAGTTATTAAGTAGTATTAATAAAAAGGTTTGTGGTAGCAAATTACCAGTGACTTTCAACGGGTTTCAAAGTTCAGAAGCTGAAAAAGTATTCTACCTATCCTATTTACGTGTTACAGACAGGTATTAATAACAATTTCATAAATACAGGCAAATATATAAACATATACATACCCCTTTCCCAAGTCAGTGCTGCTAGCTTCTCCCACCCTCCTCTCATAGATAACCACTATCCTGATTTCTAATACCAAAGAGTAGTTTTGCCTGTTCTTGACCTTTATATAAATGGAAGCATACAGTATACACTCTTTTTGTGTCTGACTTCTTTTGTTCAACATTATATTAGTATGATTCATTTATGTTGTTTAATGTAGCAGTAGTCTGTTCACTTTTCATTGCTTTATAGTATTCCTCACATGCTGGGTACTAGGGAGTCTACTAGATTCTGGAAAGAGTTTGATTTCCCAGGCTACCGTCTCTTCCTGTGTGCTACAGAAGGGACCCACAAGTTCCCATATTCCCCCAAAGGGAGATTCAGAAGATGGCTGAAGGGGAAGCAAGTAGGCTTACCTTGAGCTCACAGTGGGGTGCAGGTGGTAAACCTGTAATGTGACCTAGACTGCTGCCTGAGGCAGAGCTGCAGTTGACAGGGCCCCAGAGAGTTTTCCAAATCCAAGAGAACTGAGATGAAATCAGTTCAGCAAAGGACAACTGGGCTCTGACTAGACTAGGAAAGACTCGGTGTCTTATTTTATAAGCTGCTGCCTGCCGCAACAGAGGTCAGTATAATGCCCAGAGAATGGAAGGGCTCAAGAAAGACTCTGTCTATCCTGATGGCCACTGTCTTGTAAGATACGTCTGGACACCATTTTAGCGAGACAAACGGCAGAAATAAAACAGCATTTCTTCAAAAGATTAAGCATTACCTGTAAATCCCTTAAGATACTATAAATTCTAACCCCTTTATATCAGACTAGGTTTTAAACTGGCTAAAACTAAAAGTTAATTTCTTCCAGACTTACCACTGGGTATGGGCTCAAGAGGAAGGACATATAAGTTCCATAGGAAAACTCTCATTTCCTCTGCACATCTAAATTATAAAGAGCAAATCTACAACCATATTGTATGTATTGTTTCATTTTTCTCTTAGCAATCATCCTTTAAGACCCAGCTCAAAGACTGCTCCATCTTACACTGTTGCAGATCAGATTATACTCATCATTTTACAATGTTTCAAATTTGAAAGCAAAAAATAAAGCAGTATGTGCTTTTCACATATTTGGGAAAATAATGATGATTTGTCTTAAATGCTCTCCTTTTCAAACTTTTCTATAGTATTACTTATTTATTATGTCTTCTTAATATCTACTACAACCATATCCATCTGGTTTCTGCTCCCAGTGTTATACTGTACCTGCCTTCTAAAGGATCATCATGCTCCAATTATCCAACCCAATGTTGTCTCAGATTTACATCCTACTTCTCTGTACCATGTGACTGTTACAAAGCCACTTTTGCCTCTGAAAAATGTGTGCCACCTTGGTTTTCTTCCTTTCTATTATCACTTTCCATCTTCTTTTCCGTCTATGCTCATCCTTTAAATGAATTTTCCCCCAAATTCTGTCCTCATCTTTTTTTCTCCAATACCATCTCCCAGGGCTGCCTTAATCATTTCTATAACTTATTAGCTGCAAGATCTGTATCTCTAGCTTTAACTTGTCCTGGTTCAGGCCCCATTTCCAACCACTACCAGAAATTTCATGCATATCTCACCACCAATCAAATTCGGTACATCAAAATTGCTTCCCTTCTCTAAACATGCTCCTTGACTTATCTTGATGTCAGTGGTATCACTATCTTCTCAATCACCAAGGATCAAAGCTTAGGTGTCCAATTTGGGGCTGCCTGATTACAAGGAAAGGAGAGTGACTCAGCCTGTTTAAGAAAAAGGGGATTTAACATAAGGATACAACAGCCACAATCAATGGCATCCAGGGGCAGAAAATGAATCATGGCTGCATCACCTCAGTAGGATTGCAAAGCCAGAAAGTAAGGCCACTCTTCTGATCTCTTTAGGGCAGTCTCTTGGCTCAGCAAACCTGTTTCATTCCCTAGTTTTGCTCTATAGATCAAGTTTCTCTGCTTCCTCATCATTTCCTTTAGACTTTAGCTTGCTTCACTAACTTCGAGGCCAGTTCTGAAATGATCTTTTCATTTATAGGTATATCATTACCTGATTGTCTCAGAATTTCATAGCTCAAACTTGTCAGAAAGAATCTTAACAGCTCAGTCTGGCCTATGAATTGTTTTTCCCTGGTGAAGTGTTTTGTTGCTGTGGTCACAAGTATGGAATCATGTGTTACCTAAGTGGCTGTCTAATCCCCGCCCTCCAGCACGCAACTGTGGTTGGCATGTGAGAACATGGGTTACAAACCTGGCTATCTAATCTCACTCCTTCAGCACAGACTATGGGTAGAGGACTATTTCAAGATGGTGTAGGTGTAGTACTGGAGATGCCTCTGACTTCTATCTCCTCTCCACTTAACACTTTCTCTCCATTCTGCCTAGTTCACTCTTCATCAGCTATGTGCAAATTCTTCCATCAGCCATCTCCTTGTTTGCCTATCCAGGTAAGCAATGGCCGTTTCTCTGTCCATTCTACTCCTGATGACTGCTCAGCATTTCCTTTCTTGCCTTCCCCTACTATAATACTCAACATCCTGGCTTGTCTTATTGCAAGTTATATTTATGCTTGGCATCTCCATTTGACTGTAAACTTAAGAGTAGTTTATCATCTTTGCAGCTTTACGCATTCTGATTTGAATTTTTTCCCAGCATTTGAAACACTGGCCAGATACTGTTATCCAAATATGTGGATGTTCACATCCATAGTGTTTATTTTAGTAAATTTTTCCTGAAATTAAATACTGTATTTACATGGTAATTATCTAATTCCTTAAACAAATACAGATGGTCCCCGACTTATGATTTCTTGACTTTACAATGTGTGAAACTAATACATATTCAGTATACTCCTTGACTTATGATAAACCCATAAGTCAAGGAGTCTCTGTACAGCAAACCTCTTGAATGAACGGAAGCACGAGTTGCAAAGGACAGAAGAGCAGACTATATTATTATCTCAAAAAATTAATGCTGTAATAACTATGTATCAACATTGCCCATAAATAATAAGTAAAAATGTAGAATTTAAAGAATTTTACTTGATGGTATTTAAAGTTCTAGGAATTCGGGGGGAAGAGGGAGGGATAGCATTAGGAGGAATACCTAATGTAAATGATGAGTTAATGGGTGCAGCACAGCAATATGGCACATGTATACATATGTAACAAACCTGCACGTTGTGCATGTGTACCCTAGAACTTAAAGTATATATTAAAAAAAGTTCTAGGTACTCCTATCTAGGTAAAATATTGAAAATTATATTCAAGAGCATCATTTTAAACTGCTTCCCAAAGGTAGAACATCAAGAAATGTTTAAGATAGTAGTTCATGGTTGGGCGCAGTGGCTCACGCCTATAATCCCAGCACTTTGGGAGGCCGAGGTGGGCAGATCACCTGAGGTCAGAAGTTCGAGACCAGCCTGGCCAACAGAGTGAAACCCTATCTCTAACAAAAATTAGCCAGGTGTGGTGGCACGTGCCTGTAGTACCAGCTACTCAGGAGGCTGAGGCAGAATTGCTTGAACGCAGGAGGTGGAGGCTACAGTTAGCTGAGATCACGCCACTGCACTCCAGCCTGGGCAACAGAGTGAGACTCTACATGTTTGGTATACATTAAAATCACCTATGGGGCTTCTCCAGCATATATATGCCCCGGGAACTGTCTGATTCAATAGGTGGGGTGGGCCTGGGTATTGGTATTTCTTAAACATGTTTCTGATATGCATTAAATGTTAGAACTATTTAGAATACTTAAAAAAACTGGTACATGTACATTATTTCAACTACTCACTCGCACAATTTCTGTAGGACTGAAACACAGAAATAAACTACTGTTGGAATGGAACTTATAGAACCATTACCTTTCAAAAAAGGTCTTCTAAAATTTATCTATCAAAATCATCCTGTGAAATTAAACATAAAACAAATGCCATTTAAAAACAGCAAAAAAATTTTTATATGATCTAGGGTTTCTTTTAAAACAATCTAAAATCTAACATACAGTAGGCATGATCTGATACAAATACAAAACAAAATTAAATTCATTTAGAAAACAGTTTTTCAGTAAGATATTCACCTTCTAAAGACTTTCATAAAAATATGTAATACTTAAATAATTACTAATAGACCTTTCCCAAAACTCTGCATTGTAACAAATATAAAGTTGGACTTAAAATGGTAGTTATGAGTGTCAGAATGACACCAGATACAACTAAATATATGCATATTATGATAAATAATAGCATAGCATTAAGAGAAGAATGCCAAAGAAGAGATACTGTCTTCAAGTTTTCTCTGCACATCATTCTGGAAGAGCAGAAAATGATGACAATTCAAGCCATGTCAATTTAAATAAAATTACTTTAGCTAAGAAGCAGAAAATGTGATCAAGAAAAGCTCAATCAATCTTAGCCACTTCAATCATATCAAATAATACTAAAAATAATAAATTTGAAGGCTAATCTATGCAAAAGCAAAATGCTAATTATACCAGAGGAAATTTGGCAACTATTGCCCTTATAGAATTATGACATCACTGTAGCAGTTTTTTGTTCATTAGATGCTTGGATTAATGAAGATATAAATAAATTAAACATAACTTCTCCATTTTAGCAAACTTCCTAAAGAGGCTGAGTCTTTTAATTTTCTTTAATTTGTTCACATTCCAATACAGTCCTATCACATTTAACCCAGAAGAGATTAGGTGAACATTCTAACGCTTTATGAATTTTATTTAAACCCACTATTTTAACTAAATACACATGCATAAATTTCTTAGATAAAATAATCAAATATTAAGTTTGTATCGTACAAAGGTGGTATTTCAAACTCTATTCAAATAAGTCAGTCCCGTGTCCCACCAGTGGCAATTTATTATGAGAATAATGTGTGTGCTGTGAAATGGTGAAGATCTCTACAGATTACAAGCATTAAGTATTTTTATTATGTCTTCTAATTGGTTCCTATGACTTGGGTCCCAAATAGAGAAAATTAATGAATTAAAGAAATCAACACCAATAAAAACCATATTAACTGTACTACAGGTGTAGTTTAAAAGCAGAAAACAAAAGTCACATCATGGCAGAAATAAGAAATGATGTCATCTCACACTGAAAAATAGCCTTGTGGGGGGGAAAAAAAGAGTAAGAAAGAATGTCACCATGCTGTTTGATTGGCATTATAAAAATTGACTTCATGGAACTGATAATTTCATATCCAAAGATCAAGCAGTGAAATAAATAAATATGTGGGAAAAGTGGCATGGGGATGAGTGGTGCAAATATCAGGATAATAACGAATTTTCTACATTCGATTGGAAGGAGAAGTACCATTGTGAAACTATAACCACAACCAAAAGTTGTCGTTTAATTTATAAAATTAACAAACCCCAAACTTATAGAAAACTCAAATATAAAATATTTAAAATTGGCTTTCTGCTAACTCAAAATGTTTACTTATAATTGAGGTTAATTTCTTAACTCTTTATGCAATATAATGTACCAAATTTAGAAGCCGAGTGATTTCTAGTATGCATTAAGTTTATATCTAGAAAATTCTTTCTGGAATTTAATATTTATTTTAAAAGTGCATAACAGGCATAATAGAGGCTTACCAAAATATTTCAAAACTCAAGTACATTTTCCTCATCTCCAATATTTTAGAAACTGAATAAAACATAAACTGAATCAAATTCTGAAACTGTCTTTGACAAGATAAAAACACCAAATATCTACTTAAAATTCATTTTGAAAATAGAATCTCAGATAACTCAAACCAAAAGTACTGACCATTGGTTTTCTCCAGAATACTGAGTTCTAAATGAACAAAAATTTATACACACTTTTCTAGATTTTGAGAAACATTTGTTGTTTCATTAGAAAAGTTATTTCTAACAGAATATATTAATAGAGAAATAGCACAATTCTTATTCAGCACCTAAATTTTCGCGAGCGGAAATAATGAAATTTTACTTTTTCTCCATAGTTTACGTATTGATCCGTGGGGCTGACAAATAGTAACACACTCTTGGGCTGATACTATCATGGATTTTGCTTAAATTCTGAGGGCAGGAAAATTTTAAAGTCCCACAGGTCAAAACTGAATCACATTAACTGGCTGATTTAGTAAATGAAGGGCAATTCTAAAATGCAAAATAAAAATGGAATTAAGGCAGCTTTAAAAGAAAATAAAACTCATCCACCCAAAATAGTGCTACATAATTCATTCCTTAAAAAGCTGTGTGGAGTATAGACATAAAAGCCAAAAATAAAAACAAACATTGCAGTTGTGATGCAGCATCAGGTGCTTTTACTTCAGTGAATGAAAAATAATGGTCACAACTCAAATGAATGGGAATTTAGTATGAATATATGCACCTTACCAGAGATGTTTGCTACCAATGACATCTTAGCAATTCCATATTCCTCACAAAGTCAGTATAATTGTTGTAAAAAAATTAATTGTGGTTCTGAATACCCATTCACAGTTGACCTCAACAATGTATCTGATGTAGGAGACTGAGTATCCGTGACAGGCAGAAGCATGTGATGGTCCTCAGTCCCAAGTGGAAGAGCTAATGGTAAAGTCATATCAGAAGGCTTCACATCCATAGTTTCTGATAAAGGACTTTTTTGTATGGAATCTTGTTCACTCAAAGTATGATCCTCTACACTGGAGTCTAGAGTTTTATCTGCACCTACAATGGAAGGAAAAAAAATCTACATTATCTTTAAAAATAAGATAGACTAATGTACTTACCATTCCCAGAAATTACATTGCAACCTCAATACTTTTACTCAAGTGGTTTCTCTTTTGTAGATATGCCCTCCTCACTATCTATGTAAATTTAATCTGGGCCTCAAGGTTAAGTTCAAGCACTAACTCCATTAAAAAAAAATGGACTTGATTAAGAATGAAACAGGGTGAGCTGTTTTATCTGCTTAATCATACATTTGTCAATTTTCATATACTGTCTTGTGGCATCTCTCTCTCTTATTACCATTTAACATTCTACTCAGGTATGCCTTGAATCCTCAACCAGACTGTAAATTCTTTGAGAATAAATGTCAAGTCATACTTCTTTAACTCCCTCAAAGTATTAAATAGTGATAAGAAATACTCTATTCATTCACTGAATGTTTTTAATAAGTTGTTCATATTATTCTGTGAGTTCAGAATAGTATGTATGACACTTTCATATATTTTCAGAGGTGAGAAATTCTGCTTTACTCAAGGGAACAATTAGCACACTGACTAAAGAGGTACTTTTGCCTTCAAATTTTCCAATGGCTTTAACATGCTTCCGTTACACTGAAGTGTTGACATGATTTCGGTTTCACTATCCTTGTTAGGTAGACAAAACTGCTTTTGTAAAATTGTAATTATCTGTATTCTTCCCAAACTACTCTTCACTTCAACTAGTCAACGTTTCCTTCTTGTCCCATTGACTCTTTACAATGTTCTCTGCCTGGAAGGAATTCTCTCGTCCCATCTCCATCTTTGAACTCTTCTCCATCCTTCAAATTCCCTAAAATTAAGTTTTTTTCTAGTACTTACCTCAGAAAAACAGTATCTTCTTTAGTACTTTTGTGTCGATTATGCCCTAAATTTTCCCTTGTAATTATTTATTTAGGTTTCTGTTCTCGCACACCAGGTTGTAAGTGCTTTGAGTACCAGAACTATGCCTTGTTTAACTTCATATTCCCTGAACGTACACTTTGCAGAAATCTAACAAGTGGTTAAATTAATGACTTACTGTAGTTTTCAAATGTTTCTAACTTAATACTTATGATGTTTAAGTATTTACACACAAGGGCCTAGTGTCATTTCTAATAATGACAGAATAAAATAGTAAGCACAGGGAAGCTTTTTCAAGAATTCATTTTAACCAACAGACCCAAGACTTGTTGTCTCGCTTTCCATTTTTATATATTATAGCAATGTAGGGTTACCTGTTTCCCTATTTCCTCTTAAACATTTCTGGACTAGTGTTCATTACACCGCCCCCCCTTTTTTTTTTCATAATAACCGTAGTAAACCCTGAGTTATCCAGACTCCAGTATGGGATACAGTGACACATAGTTTGCTTATATGTTCCTTCACGCTTGGGACTGTTATTAAGTCAGGTTTTAAAAGGAGGAAATGTTTTAAGTTTTTTAATAAGAGGCTCAATATGAAAAGAAATCCAAAATGAATGTTACTGTAAAAAAGCTACTTTCCTCATATGTATATACCTAGTTTTTGAAATAGACATTTAATTTAAACTGCTTAAATGTACATCTCATCTCAACATTTTAAGGAATAGAACTCATATAAGCACCAAATTAAAAAAAACAAAACAAAAAAACAAGCATTTACCAGAATGGACTTTTGTTTTGTGCTTCTTTAAATTTTTAATATCTGTGTAAGAATTTCCACATAATTCACAGATAAATGGTCTCTCTCCTGAAAAACAAATTAAAAAGTTTAAATTTCAATATTTTAAAAGCTGCTAGCTAAGACAAAAATATCAATGTTTATGAACACAAGGCAAAAATTATTATAGTGTTTAAATTTGGTTTCAAATTGTCACTTTAATCACCTGGTTATAGTATAGTGAAATGAAAGATTCTATACAACCTAGTCACTCCTTTATACAAAAAATCTGTATCTCAAGAAAAATTGAGCATTTTCATGAACAGAAATGTACTTGCAAACTAAACCTACTCTTGTATTTCTATGAAACATTTAGTGAGTGTCAATTATATTCCAGACACTGGCTAAGAGATAAAACTGGGGGAAAATAAGTGTAATAATCACAGTTTCTGCTCTCAGGTACCTGACAAATTAGAAAATCCTTAAAAATACTGCCAACATGCTACAATATTACACTTCTTTGGAAATAAGAACTGTTCACTGCTTTATGGTGTAAACTAAAGCGTGTGCGAATATAAAGTCACCAAAAAGTTACTAAATCTCTATTAAGTACTCACATTATTCTAGGTAGGAATTATGAGGAGGAATTTTTAAAAAGAGAATGTTAAAACAGTATTCTTTCAAAGTGGAATTTTCCTTTCTTTTACAATTTTTTACATTCAATATTTTCTTTATACAATTTACAAACTACTTTTTACGATAAACATGTCAAAATTAAAATTTGTTCCTAAAACTTGCATACTAAACACTGTTTAGTAAGAAAATCTGATGTTATCTTGGTATTACCTATTCCTTTTCATTTCTTGGTATATCTGTGCAATTTAATCCAAATCATTTAAAAACTATTGATTATCTGGCATATTTCTTGGAAAACCAACACAATTCTTTAACAAATTTAATTTATACTCCAAACAACTAAAAAAAAAAAAAAAAAAACAAAAAACAAAATAAGCAAATAAGTTGATATTTATACATTAAGATATTGCTATAGGTATAGTATGACTAAATACCATATAGTCCATAATGGCTTAAAAGTCAAGGTTTACATAAAAAGAAATTAAGAGAGAACAAAAAATAATACGTTCTCCCTAAACACAGACCTGTATGGGACCGAAAGTGTTTGTTGAGCTCTCCTGAGGAAATAAAACTTTTCCCACAAATACCACATATGTATGGTTTTTCACCTAGATGGAAAATAAAAGATAGCGAAGTGGTGTACTATACCAATATAATATTTATCAATTACAAATAATCTAAAGCTTTTCTGAAATATTTAAATTAAAACCTCTCTATATTGTACTTTAGAGGTATTTTCAGTGATCCAAGTAAATGAATATTAGTAATTATTATATACTGTTCATAAGTTTTCATATATTAAAACTTTATTCCTAAAAATGTCCCTTCTAGTAGAGATGATTTGGGCATGGAATTTGATTTTTATATGATTAAGAACATGTCAATTCATAAACCCACATATTCTTGCTATCTACTATATTAATAAAGGAGAATAAAAGCATGTAGGGAAGTCTTTTAAAAATGTACCCTAAAAAAGCAGTTTGTTTCCAAACTGCTCTTTTGTGTCTGAATTACTTAATTTGAAAATCTCAGAATATCTGCGTAGGAAAGGTCCTAAGAAGTTAAAAAAATCCATGTTCAACCCAAACCCACTCCCCAACCCTAACTATAGGAGATGACCCTTCAGGAAGCTGAAAAGGTATTTTTAAAGTCACAAAACGCATCTCAATGCAAGTTTATATAATATCAAAATTATCTCATTGATTTTAATGTGTAAGTTATATAATTTATTTCACCCACCTTGTATTATTCTAGAAAATAAGTCAGCTTTTATATTTAACCAGTATGTGAAAATCATAAACAGCTCATAGAAGTACAAACAGATATCTAACTACAAAGTTTCCAATCTACTTCGCTAAAGGCCCAAGTCCCCTTTTTCTTTTATTTATAACTTTATTTTAAGCAGTCTCTCCCTGTCAAACTCACCTGTATGTTTTCGAGAATGAGTGATAAGAGAACTAGAGACAGCAAATGCCTTCCCACAGGTATCACATACATAAGGCTTTTCTCCAGTATGCCTACGGACATGATAGGTCAGTGTGCTGGCTTGAGCAAATCTCTGTCCACACCTATCACAGACATATGGCTTCTCTCCACTATGCTTCCTATTAGTAAATAAATATAAAGTTAAGTAAGTAAAACAATTTGGAGATCAGTCTATATAGCAAGAATTCATGAAACTTTTTACACATTTTATTTCATTTCATCTTAACAGGCCAAGACTATGTATTTAAAATCAGTAGTTGTTTCAGTGTAAACACTGCCAAAAACAAATATTTATTATCAAAACATTAGTTCTGAGATCAATTCAAAAAGTTTTTCCATGATCTTCAGATGGTTGTCAGTGGGCCCCTAATACTGCAGGCAATTATTTCCACGAGTCTAGTCACTCTTTGACTTGTGAAAACTCTCTCCTCAAACCATCAGCATCTCCTCACCCATTGTTATTCTCAGGTGACACCCCCTACTTCCTATTTCACTGAGAAAAATTCATATAACGTGAGGGTGACAGTTCATCTGAATCCATCAATTCCAAGATGTATACTTGAGATCCTACTTAATGATATCACTTCTGCAATTTCCCCAATCCCACATCATCCATGTTTCTCACTCCATTGGATTATGGTATACAAATATACTGATATCTCCCATATTAAAAAACAAAAACAAAAACAAACAAAAAACAAACACCCTTGACTTTACTTGCTCCTCCTTTCTCTGATCCCCTTTACCAAAACCTTGAGACTCCAAGTATTCTACTTCCATTTCTTCTCTACTAGCCTCTACTAATGATGCTTTTGTCAAGAGCACTGCTGACTTCCCACTTCGCTAAATCCAGTCTTCATCTTCCTATCACAGAATTTTACAACTGACCACTCCCAACCGGAATAACTTCCTTCACTTAGGATTCCAGGGCAGCCCACTTTCCTGGTTTTCCTCCTCTACTGGCTGCTCCTTCCTAGTTAAGTCTGCTGTTTCTCACCCATCTCTCAGAACCCATAAAGTTAGAGTGCCTCAGGACCATCTTTTGATTTCTTCTATCCACATTCACCTTCTTGGTGACCTTAGCCAGGGTTATAGCTTTAAATACTGTCATATGCTAATGACTGCCAAACTGGTATCTTCACCTTAAATCAGACCCCTGAACTGCAGACTTAGATAACCAATTATCTATTGTACATCTCTGTTCAGAAGTGTAAGTCATCTCAAATTTAACATGCTCATAACTGTAATCGTAAATTCCTGCACTTCCACTTAAACTGTTCTACCCACAAACCTTCTCTATCTTAGTTAATGGCAACTCCATCTTTATGGGGGTTCAGGCCCAAAACCTCAGAATCATCTTTGACTCTCTTCCAGACTTCACATACAATCAATCTGTCTGCAAATTCTGTTATTTCTAACTTTAAAATATATCCAGAATCTACTACTACTTATTTCTTTCACTGCTGCCACCCTGGCCTGAACCACCATCACCCTTGCTTGGCTTTTATCTATAGATTCCTGTTTACCCTGATTCCACTCTTATAATCCTATACCAGCCAGAATGATCCTCTTAAGTTGCATTCTGGACCATTCTGATCTTATTTCTGGATCAGTCTGACCTTATTTCCTAGTAGTCCCCCGACCCCGCTTATTTCCTATCAACTACTATGGCTTCCTTGTGGTTCCTTGAATGTGTTAATACCGTTTGGTGGAGCCACAATTAAAATTCTACTGTCCTGAATTCTAATATAATAGTCTATTCATAAGACTATGATGATTAAGAGACTAAAAGATCAAACAACTCATTTGGTTTTTTACCTTGCATGAATCTTGAGATTGCTAGAAGTTGCAAACTGTAAGTTGCATACATCACATTTATAGGGTTTTTCTTCACCATGATGCATGCGACTATGGAAGACTAGCTGACATTTCTGAGCAAATCCTTTATCACACAATTCACATTTGTATGGCTTCTCACCTAAAGGAACAATAAAATTTATATTTAGAAGAAAATAGTGTTTTGGTTGCATAAGTCATATAAGATTTCATCAACGGTACTAGCTTTGTTATTAAGAAAATGTTAACTGCTGGAATTGAAAACAAATACAATATGTTCCAGACCATTGAAAACACCAGTAGAATTAGAAGACATTAGTGTTTCTGAATTCAAAATGAGAGAAGTACATACAGCATTTTAAAAAGTACGAATCTAGGGCCAGGCTCGGTGGCTCACGCCTGTAATCCCAGCACTTTGGGAGGCTGAGGCAGGCAGATCATGAGGTCAGGAGATCGAGACCATCCTGGCTAACATGGTGAAACCCAGTCTCTACTAAAAATATCAAAAAATTAGCTGAGCGTGGTGGCAGGCACCTGTAGTCCCAGCTACTCGGGAGGCTGGGGCAGGAGAATGGTGTGAACTCAGGAGGCGGAGCTTGCAGTGAGCCGAGATCTCACCACAGAGCCGAGATCTCACCACTGAGCTCCAGTCTGGGCAACAGAGTGAGACTGTCTCAAAAAATAAATAAATAAATAAATAAATAAATAAATAAATTAAAAAGTACGAATCTAAATGTACCAATGTGTGTTCATACTTTACAATCAGAGGACATGCAAAATAAAGGTAACTGTAGAAGCTGAGGGAACACTGTATGTGTAATTCCAATGAACATGTTCAGAAGTCAACAAAGTCTAGAAAGTATGTAATAAGTGCTGGCAATATCTGAAAAGTGGCCTGAATTGTAATTACATTTTCTCTTTATCAGTTTTAATGTCTTTGTCTCTGTTAAATACTTGGTAAGCTAAATCAACATGCTTATTTGGAGGGAAAATGGTATAAGGAGTTGATGCAATAGGGCTTAAACAGCCATTAAATACTTGGTTACAATTACAAACAAATTTTCAACAGTTTAACACTGTTAAATACTTTGATGAATAGAAAAATATCCCAACTTCTGATCACAAGTAGTGTGTGCTAAGTACTCTCTATAAAAATACACTATTTTAGTCACAGTATAAAAATAATTATATCTCCCCATACACCCGTCTCACCTGTATGAGTTCTTACATGCGTTTTCAGCTGGTTACATTGGGTAAATGCCTTTCCACATAAGTGGCAGACGTAAGGTTTAACTCCTTTATGTATTCTCATGTGCCTTCTCAAACTGCTGGCTTCTGAAAATACTTTCCCACATGTGTTACACATTGGCTTGGCCTTGGAATACCTCTGATCCAGCTCTTCCCCAGAGTTCTCTGCCTCATAAGGACTCTTGACACTGGCTATATTAGACATAGAGTGTTCTTTCAGAGCACAGTTTGGCTGTGATTTTCCACGTTTCCGTTTCACTGTAACAGTCTGCACAATATCTTGTGCTGGAAAAGTATTTTCCACAACTGATGTCAACTCAAGTTCTGAATTATCATTTATTTGTGCAACTTGTTCTACTACAGGTGTGGACAGTTTATTTGCATCTAGGAATAATTCAACAGATGCATTCTCTAAGATGTCACTGGGATATTGCACTGTTTTATTCTGCCCTGTTTTCGGGGAGTTGAAAGGCTTCTTCTTCTTTTTTGTTTGAGATGACTTTTTTGCTAACGCCCCTTGTTTAGGATTTGCCTGAACTGAATCTGTAGATACTTCTGATTTCTCTCGATTATTATAATCTCGCAGAGTAAGAAGACAAGTCTGTTGATTCAATTCAACGTTTCCAGTAATACTACATATCTCTGTAGAAGAAGGATTAGCAATAAAAGCAAAATCTTCCATCTTTATTTTGCATTTAGTGACCACCTCTTCCACTTTGAGATAGTCAGCAGCCTGATGAATTTCTTTAACATTCCAACTGTAAGGAAACAAGGCTACATGACAATATTCTGATCAAAGAAAAACTTTTTGAAACAGAGCTGCATATATACTTCAATGTATTTTAAAGACCTAATGAAGCAGAATGCTGAAAAAGACATCACTAAGAGAAAAATATATTTATAAATTCATTCAGAATAATGTTTAGGTGAAAATCTCCAATTTTACAGAACTTCAAGAGATGAAAGATAATGGCTATTCACAGCTGTCAGTGAACCACTGCAGAAAAATTAAATGTTAAATGTTCTGGCTTTAAAAAACAAAACCAAAAAACCCTAGAACACAAAAATAGCTGATGGCAACTCACTACCTCCTCCATTCATCCTGAGACCTCTTCAGATAGCAACCAACTTTTCTGGATTGGCAAGAGGCAAAAAGAGGTAAAGTCTAATGACACTTGTTTCCTACTATTTTCTCCTGCTCCCCTGTGAGGGACTTTAATTATGTTTGCCAAACTGCTGTGCGTGCTAATCACCCAGGAATCTTGTTAAATATAGATTCAAATTCAGTAAGTCTGTGATGGGGCCTGAGATTCTGCATTTCTTTTTTCTGTTTTGAGATGGGGCATTCCTCTATTACCCAAGTGGGAGTAACACTAACTGGTATAATGATAACTTACTGCAGCCTTGAACTCCTTGGCTCAAGTGATTCTCCTGCAGCTTCCCAAGTAAGTGGGACCACAAGCATGTGCTACCACGCCTGGCCATTTTTTTTTTTTTTTTTTGTAGAGGCAGGGTCTCACTATGCTGCCCAGGCTGGTCTCCAACTCCTGGCCTCAAGTGATCCTCCCACCTTGGGCTCCCAAAATGCTAGGATTAATTTGGGCTCCCAAAGTGTGAGCCACCAGCCCTGCCTGCATTTCTTAATACACTCCCTGGTGATGCCAATGTTGCTAAGAGGAACCCACTTAGAGGAACAAGGTTTTAGAATGTTAAACTCTCTCTAGCAACCCTCTCAACCTTTTTTGGTGATACTCAACCCAAATTAGCTGGAGTGTTTGTGATATGAGAATTACAAAGAAAGACTTAAGCAACCGTGTTCAATATTCTAGTCAAATGTTTACTAAGCATCTACTATGTGTGGTACTAAGATATTAATAAATAAATAGTCTCTACCCTTCAGAAGTTCACGATGTGGTGAAAGGTTGTTTGATTAATCTAGCACTGGCTCTGGCATTACTAGCTGACATAATTAGGGTAAGTCAGCATCTTTGGGGGGTTCAACTTTCTTAGCTGTAAAATTAGAGCTGAGTTGGTATTAACACTAAAAATATGACTGTTATAAGTATCTGAGGATGGAAACACACACCCACCCCTTACTCTCAAATAATCTTCCTACTTGATTTTTCCCCTAAATACGGTTTATCTTTAGGAAGATGATCTCTTTCTCTCTTTGTTGTAAGTATAAGGCAGAAAAGGGTTTTAATCATAACTGACAATGTAAATATAGTGCTGGTGACACTATTTTTTTTAAAGGACTAAAATTTGAAATAAAAAATAACTACTGTCATGAACCTCTAAGATCTCTAAAAGTATCCTACAGTATCTACAAATCTCTACCCATGTTCTCATCATCTTCTAATTAAACTTGCTTTGCCTCAAGTGCCACCTGTATGTTTCCCCTTATTTAATTTAGCATCACAACAGCTTTTTAAAAATTGTCTTTTGGGCTGGGCCACTAAAAAAGATCTTTTGGTCTCTAATTGTGTTTACTGCTCCATAAAATGAACTGCCAAACAGATAACAAGGTCAGGTAGCCTTTAAGACCAATATAAGTTAGCAGGAAGACATATATTAATTGTTCAAGGCCGGGTGCAGTCACTTACACCTGTAATCCCAGCACTTTGGCAAGCCAAGGTGGGCGAATCACCTGAGGTCAGGGGTTGAAGACCAGCCTGGCCAACATGGTAAAACCCCATCTCTACAAAAATACAAAAATTAGCCGGGCATGATGGTGGGTGCCTGTAATTCCAGCTACTCGGGAAGCTGAGGCAGGGGAATCCCTTGAACCTGGGAGGTGGAGGTTGCAGTGAACCAAGATCGTGCCATTGCACTCCAGCCTGGGCGACAGAGACCCTGTCTCAAAAAAAAAAAAAAGTTCAACATTGAAATGGTAATTCATACAAACTATTTCATAGACGGCTATAATCTCAGTCACAGTTAAGAGCACCAATCAACATTTACTTCTAACAGATTTGCTTTTGTTTACAAGTATTAGATAACATCTTGTGAACAGTCATTGAAGGTCATTTAATTACATATTGCCAGGTATATGCCAAAATGCTTTATAAGATTATCCTCAGGACATGCCTATGAAATCTATTATAATCCTCATTTTACATACAAGTGAAAAATCAGAAGTCCAAAGAAATAAAGTAACTTGTCCAAGAGCACAGAATGTTAGAATCAAGATTTGACCAAGGTAATGTGGCCCCTGAGCCAACTAATTCTGTTATTCTACCTGTTTTCTTAATCACTAAGTTGTAAGCCTTTCTATTTTGGTATAAATCCTCTCTTGCATTTCTAGCTGAACTCGAGGAATTAGCTCCCCAGTCCCCAGGAAAGATACGTACCAAAAGAGACTGAACAAAACACCTGGCTGTTCTTCACATTGGTTCTTTGCATGGAGTCTCAAAGAAAAGTGCTCTACTGTGTATTCAAATGAAGTTTTTTTTTTTTTTTTCATAGTTAATTGAGAAAGGGAAACCATTAAATTGAAGGCCGGTCAAAATTCACACGCTCTTTTCCCTTAATCAACTTATCAAGAACTCACTTGAAGATTTCATTATGCCAAAATTTAAAAATAATTCCAAAATAGCATGAAAGTTTACTTTTCTCTCCCTCCCCTCCCCACACTGGATACTTCTTGCACAAGAATGTTTCCTTGTCAAAAGGATTAATGAGCACCCTGATTCTAGATTTTTAAATAAGTATCTTTCCATGATAAGCTGCAATATAAAAGGGAGGGAAAGATTTTGCTTACTGTATACATGCACATCTCTACCGAGATCTGGAAAAGAATGAATTAATATATATCAAAAGGTTAACAAGGGTTATCAGTAGGTAGCAGAATTTCAGGTGTTTCATTTTTCTTTTTTCTAATTTTTCTCCAAGAAACGTGGCATTAAAGGGGTAGGAGAGGGTAAAGAAGAAAAATAAAGAAATTAATGTTCACAGGGAAGTGAATAAGGATCAAGTAAAACCTTATTTAGTCTCAAGGTAGTTCTTACCATCTCATTTTGACAGATGGGGAAACTGAGGCCCAGAGAGTTTGCATCATGCTCAAGGAGACATAGCATCTGACAGGAAAGATCTAATTCCAAGGCCTATAATCTTCCTATGTCAGAAGATTATGAACAGTCTACTCATGTTCCCACTTTCATAGGAGAGGCAGAAATAAGACAGGGGTAATTTAATCAGTTTCCCTTTGCTTTTATTCCCTCCACCTTTTCCCCTACAATCAATAAATGTATTGATATTAATCTAATTATATGGTTCATTATATAGGGGAGACACACAGTGCCTGCAATATCAGATTCCTCAGAACCCACTTTTTGTTAATGCAGTGACAATAGTAAGCATCTTAGAGAAGCATTCTAGCATCTTTCTTTTGACCTTACTTCAGTATTAGTACTGGTAGGTTAATAGAGATAACAGGAGTCAGAATGAGGGAGAGAGACCAGAGGAATACAAGGACCAAAAAGCAATGGGAAACTGGAAGTCACTTAGAATTCTCTTTTTGTGTTTGCAGCCTGGCCAACATGGTAAAACCCTGTCTCTACCAAAAAAAAAATACAAAAATTAGCCAGGTGTGGTAGTGCACGCCTGTAGTCCCAGCTACTAGGGAGGCTGAGGTGGGAGAATCGCTTGAACCCGGGAGGCAGAGGTTGCAGTGAGCAGAGATTGCGCCACTGCACTCCAGCTTGGGTGACAGTGAGTCCGTCTCAAAAATAAAATAAAATAAATTCATTGTGTTTAATGTTCAAGTTTACGTAAGCGAAATCACAGGCTCTGTTTCAGTAGATGAACGTGTCAGAAATCTTACTGTTTATTATCTGTGGTTTCTGTGCTTATGAAATATTGCCTGCTCATCCTAAATCAGTGATACTGATTTCTTTATAAAAACAAACATTGTATGCACAAAATAGTTGAAGAATTTGAGTTCAGAGAATGAAGGGAAAAAACACAAAGCTACTTTTGCTGTGAAGACTCTGACTAGTTTTTATAACTGGAAATAAAATGTGTACTTTACCTGTCAAGATTTAAAGTTCCTGTGTATATAAACTCCAACAGTTTCTGAAATCCATCAGCCTTCACCTGACTCTGATCAAGAAAGACATTATTCTCAGAAGTGCTTCTGTAGATCGCACCAAAATACTCACTAAAGGAGGCCAGCACATTCCTATGAGCTTTAAACTGGAATTCCCCAATCACTATGGTGCAGTCACAAAGAAAACCTGCTTCCCGCTGTTTGTTCAGTCTCTCTAAAAGGTGCTCACAGTGGTGCGAATACTGCATTTTGATATCAGAATGGAATTCTACCCTTGATCTAAAAGACAAAAAGAAATAGTAAATCAGTAACCATAAGTTTTCATCAACGTTCAGTAGGGAAGGGACAGAGGCCATAACTTTAACAATTTTAGCCCCCTTGAAAATCCTTATCAAACATATATGGTTAAGAATGAAGGGATGGGTGCTTTTCTATCTTTGGTTCCCTTGACCAACTAACACAATCCTTCGGACGTATCACATAAGTGACGGTGAATGGCAACACTTCTACCACCTGAAAAAAGCACCGCAAAACTTGACGCTTTCACATCAGTTGAACCCTCAGATTTTCAAGCTCAGTGGACATACTTATGTTACAAAAATTTTTTTTAAGCCACTAAGACATGATCTCTTGGGACTGATAGGGGCAGAACAGTACGAGTTTTAAAAAACTGCTCTCAAGTCACCAAAACCTGTTAGTTTCCCCAGTGCAGTTTCTCCAAAACGCGAGGTGGCTGCCCATAGAGCCGGGAATGCGCCGGGCCACGGCTTGTTGTCAAAGGTTCTATCACTCGCGCCGAGGAGGCCACACCTTCTCCCTTCCGACTCTCTCTACGCCAGGCGGCATCCGAGAGTGACAACCAAAGCCAGTCCCTCCTCGGCTTCTGCCGCCCTGCCCTCTGCCCAGCTCCCACTCCCGCGAAATGCCACAGCAGAGGTTGTGGCCCAGGCCACCCCGGGGCTGCCTAACCCAAGCCTTCCACCTGCGCCCGGACCCGTGCGGGAACTCCAAGGAGCCTGCCCTCCGATGGCCCAGGTTCTGGAGAGACCGGGAATGGCGGGCCGGGGGTGAAGTAGGAACTCACCGATAGCAACCCAAGTGGGGGAACACAGTTTCTTCACTCTGTCTCCGCCATCTTGGGAGGACGTCACCGCGCCACGCTCCGCCCCTCCCTTCCTTCCACGGTGGCGTCATGTCCGGCTCTGTCATCCCGTGGCCGTGCGGGAGGCTCTGGGGCCGTGGGGATCCAGCGCCGGCCAGGGCGGGACAGGATGGCCCACAGAGACCCACTCCCCAGCATGCCAGGGGTCCCTCGAAGCAGCAGGCGTCATGGATACGAGAGCTGAGGGCTCGCTAAGCTCGCAGCGCTCCGCCTGTCTTCCTCATCGCGAGCATTCTGGTGTCGGCAGTCAGCGTCTGGCGCTCTGCCGGGGCTCTGCGCCGAGGCCCGGCAGCACTGCGCCGCGGGCCTCTCTCCTGAAGCCAGCTGCGCACTGGATACGGGGGCTTGTAGTTGCTTGTCTTCTCCCATCATCCTCCCCTTTCTCGGGGCCCCCACCGGTGGAAACTGCTGCATGTGTACTCGGATCTCTGCCATGGGGGATTTTTTAGCTGAGACTCGGCATCCCTTTCCCGCTTACGAACCTGAAAACTCTTGGCACCCCCTGGTTTTTTTGTGCCCCAGCCAACTGTGGCTCAGCTTCCAAGATGCCCTTACCTGGTGACAGAAGTCTGGGATGCACGAAAGCGGAGCAGCTGGGCACAGTGGGCATGCGCAACATTAGAGGAAGGTGGGCTTTATACCGGAAAAGGTTTTCCTGCGTCTGGAGTAGAAGATTTTTAATACGATTATTTACATACGCTTCAGACGAAAAACCAAGTGACATAACACAAAAACGCTCAGGAGGCGACAGGACTAACCACTTTTACACTTTGATCTTTCCTTCTAGGCTGTACAGTATTCTTTATGTATTAGCTGGTGAGTCAAATTCACTTTTTAAAACCCGGGGCACGTGTTCCACGTGGCAAGGCTTCCATAAAAACATTTGGTGAACGAATAAAGTAACATAAAAACTTACAGTTCAAACTCTCAAATTGCTATCAAGATCATGTCTTTTGAAAGACCGATATATATTAATCTCACGCTAACCTCAAAGAAAAAAAGTGATCTCACGCTTTCTTCCAAGCAAGGAAAAGAATGTCTTTCGGGCTGTTTCCGCCCGGTTTCGAACCGGGGACCTTTCGCGTGTTAGGCGAACGTGATAACCACTACACTACGGAAACCCCACTGTATAGTTTCTGTCGTGGAGTCCTTGATATATATATTTGTCAATTCGCAATTCCAAGTGAAAAATGATCTATGCCCAATTGATGGAGCGAAACCATTTCAAAAGTTTGAATCTGCATGCACTTTCTTCCAAAGCGCCTGGGTACCGCGGTAGAAACCAGGCACTCCCGAGTTGCCCTTCCTTTGTGCACTTTTTTTTTTTTTTTTGGTCTCCTGGGAAAGAAGGTTTTATTATACATCCTTCCCGCAGGTTGAGCTACTCAGACTCCGGGGCGAAGCAGGGAACTTTCGTTATTCAGCCGCGAAAAAGCCATCCTTTCAGCTGCTGGTGGAAGGACGTGTAAAATTACTTTTGAATTTCCTCCTTTTGCTTATGAAGACCAAGCAGAGGTTCTAAATTGACTGCTTGTTTTAAAATTCTCTACAGGGTATGCAGAATCAGACACCAAGATGCGTTTATTGACATGCAATGTACTTTTAAATTTTTCCAAACTTGAATTTCTTATGACCTGAGAAACTTCACTTTTCCTCCAAAAAGGCGGGCACGTCCTTCAGTCTAAAAATCAAGAGTAGGGAATGAGGCTTGCAGATTACACCAGAAGGATATAATTCGAATTAATATAATTCGAGGAACTACTATTTTGTTTTAATTGCGTATATTTTGCTTGGAAATCACAGGAAGAAACAGAACAAAGCATTGCCCAGTGTACAGAAAAAATAACAAACGTACTTAAAACTCATTTAAATTCCAGCATTTTTCTCCTTATTTTAGAAGTTTAACGTTTCAGAAGCAGACACTGCCTCCCTTCCTGCGACAACTTTCCCCTTTTAAGTCTCATTTTTCCCCAGTTTCAAGGGCGAATTCTAGAACTCCCCGGAACCGCCACCAGTTAAGCAGAATTCAGTGGCTTTGGAAAATAAAACTGCTTTTATAGCTCTTCTGGGTATTTGAGAAATGCACTTGTTAAGTGTTAGAGTTGAATCTTTTGATGGGAAAGTCGGGTTTTCCTGATACTAGGATTCCGGGATTCCAGGGGTTGGGGTGGCCCAGTTCCTGCGAGAAGCAATAGCCGGCGGTGACATGAGGAGCACAGTGCGTCCAGCGAGTCCTTGCGCCTGGGGGCCTCCCGAACCCCCGCCTGCGCCGCAGGACTCGGGCCTCAGGGGGCCGTGCCGGGGCCTCTGTGACGCGGCGTTTCAGGCAGTCGGCCCCGGCAGAGTCCGCAGCCAGAGCGGCCCAGAGACAGGAGGCGGCGGCGGCAGCGGCGGCATGAACCACTGCCAGCTTCCGGTGGTGATCGACAACGGCTCGGGAGTGATCAAGGCGGGCCTGGCTGGGAGCAGGGAGCCCCAGTTTATCTACCCGAATATCATCGGCCGCGCCAAGGGCCAGAGCCGCGCGGCGCCGGGCGGGTTAGAACTCTGCGTGGGTGACCAAGCTCAGGACTGGAGGAGCTCGCTGTCCATCAGGTACCTCCTTCTCCCAGCAAGACTGGTGGGGCTGGGGAGGTTGTAGGGGAGTGGGGCTGGGGAGGTTGTGTGGGGTGGGGCTGGGGAGGCTGGGGGGGGTGGGACTGGGGAGGTTGTGTTGGGTGGGACTGGGGAGGTTGTGGGGGGCGGGGCTGGGGTTGGGGGCGGGGCTGGGGAGGTTGCGGTGGGTGGGGCTGGGGTTGGGTTGGCTGGGGGCGGGGGGACTGGGGGTGTTGGGGTGGGGCAGGGAAGAACCCCAAAGGAGGTGCGCAATGGGAACAGAAAGGATAAGGAAGCAGGGAGCAGGAAAACCCCAGCCAGCTGGAGTTACTACAAACGCGCGGGCCACAAATCTCCATGGGTACCACACATCTAAAAAATTGAACATTTTGCTCTCTGTGGCTATCAAATACATTCAAACGTATAAAGTTATCGAACGAATTCATTTAAGAATATTAACTCGGCCGGGCGCGGTGGCTCAAGCCTGTAATCCCAGCACTTTGGGAGGCCGAGATGGGCGGATCACGAGGTCAGGAGATCGGGACCATCCTGGCTAACCCGGTGAAACCCTGTCTCTACTAAAAAAATACAAAAAACTAGCCGGGTGAGGTGGTGGGTGCCTGTAGTCCCAGCTACTCGGGAGGCTGAGGCAGGAGAATGGCGTGAACCCGGGAGGCGGAGCTTACAGTGAGCTGAGATGGCGCCACTGCACTCCAGCCTGGGTGACAGTGAGACTCCATCTCCAAAACAAACAAACAAACAAACAAACAAAAAAGAATATTAACTCATGGTTCCTTTTGTCACTTGGGTTATTCTCTTCAATTGACATTTAAACTATACTATAATGTGGACATTTCACAATTTTTTAAAAGTCACAAACTTCCAAAGGAGAGAGAAAATAGAAAGCAACAAAAATTGCAGAGGTAAGTAGCTGTGCTAATTTTTGCTGACACTTACCTTCTGTGAGAGGCTGTGGCAGTTATTGCCCATAAAGGGATATTGGTAATAAACACGGGGAATTAACTGAGGGTCGAAGACAATAGAACTAGAAAAATAAAAAGCTGTCATTGATCTTAGTGCTCTCCTTACAGTTACCCAGTGGAGCGTGGTCTCATTACTTCATGGGAGGACATGGAGATCATGTGGAAGCATATCTATGACTATAACCTAAAGCTGAAGCCGTGTGATGGCCCAGTCTTGATTACTGAGCCAGCCCTGAACCCACTGGCCAACCGGCAACAGATCGTGGAAGTGTTTTTTGAGCATCTGGGTGTTCCTGCCTTCTATATGTCCATCCAGGCTGTGCTGGCTCTCTTTGCTGCTGGCTTCACTACTGGTCTTGTGCTGGATTCAGGTGCTGGGGTTACCCAGAGTGTGCCCATCTTTGAGGGTTACTGTCTGCCTCATGGTGTGCAGCAA
Organism: Chlorocebus sabaeus; assembly: GCF_047675955.1. Classification (NCBI taxonomy): domain Eukaryota; kingdom Metazoa; phylum Chordata; class Mammalia; order Primates; family Cercopithecidae; genus Chlorocebus; species Chlorocebus sabaeus. The sequence continues at coordinate 20,007,066 of NC_132918.1, forward strand.
TTGGATCTGGCGGGCCTTGACCTCACCAACTACCTCATGGTGCTAATGAAGAACCATGGTATCATGTTGCTTAGTGCTTCAGACAGAAAGATTGTTGAAGACATCAAGGAGACGTTTTGTTATGTGGCAATGAACTACGAAGAGGAAATGGCCAAGAAACCTGATTGTCTAGAGAAAGTTTACCAACTACCTGATGGGCAGGTCGTCCGGCTCCATGACCAGCTCTTTTCTTGTCCAGAGGCCCTCTTCTCTCCGAGTCGTATGAACCTTGAGGCCCCTGGCATTGATAAGATATGCCTTAGTAGCATAATGAAATGTGATACAGGCCTGAGGAATTCCTTCTTTTCCAATATTATCCTTGCCGGGGGATCAACCTCTTTCCCTGGTTTAGACAAGCGGCTAGTTAAGGATATAGCAAAGATGGCTCCTGCCAACACCGCTGTGCAAGTTATAGCTCCCCCAGAAAGGAAAATATCAGTGTGGATGGGAGGTTCTATTCTTGCATCCTTGTCTGCCTTCCAGGACATGTGGATCACTGCTGCAGAATTTAAAGAAGTTGGACCCAACATAGTACACCAAAGATGCTTCTGAAATACAGATAAAATGGTTAGAAGAAAATGTTTTGAGTATATGTGACAGAAACTTTGGATATTATGTGTTTCTGGGAGAAGAGAAAATACTTCAACGATTGGGATGCCAATATTTCTGTCTTATTTCTATAATGGGCTTGGGGATAATAATGATGAAGCTCAAGAACAGATGTCTATTGAGTAGAACCAAGTTAAAATAATGTTTCCCATAGTGTTTTTTCTATAAGTTGATGTTGGTGAACTTATATTTCCCTTGGAAGAGAGCATTTGTAGTACAATATGCTATGTGCCAAATGAGTGATAAGATTTAAGCTTATTGAAGTTTAGGGAAAGAAGGTTGCTGTGGTTAGGAAAGAGACTCCCTAGCACAGGTACACCATCATGGAAGGGGTGGCATTGGGATGGAGGGCAGATATCCAGGCAAGCATACTAAAAGGAACAAGTTGCTAAAGATGAGAATGAACAAAGCATATTCAAGGCATGTTTAATAGACTGATTTTGTTTGTTTTTAAAATTTTTATTTATGGATGTATTTATTCATTTAGTTTTAGAGGCAGAGTCTTGCCCTGTCTCCCAGCCTGGAGTGCAGTAGTGCAATCATGGCTCACTGCAGCCTCCAACTCCTGGGTTCTGCCCTCAGTCTCCCAAGTACTTGAATCCACAGGTGTGCACCACCACGCCTAGCTTAGACTGATTTTGTTCAAGTGAAGAGCTCATATAGAGAAGAGCAAGCGCTATGACTAGCAAGGTTAAGTGAAGGCCAGGGACTGAAAGGCTTTAAGTGCTAAATATCCAATATGCAAAGGAGAGGAATTAAAGATTTAAAAGCAGGAGCCATAAGGAAACTATGTTATGATGAATGTGGTGATGGTTTGGAGAATAAATTGAACAGGGAAGGCCCTGGAGATTTGGTGATCAGTTAGAAAGTTACTAGTCCAGATATAAAGTGCCAAGTCTTGTACTCAAGATTATAAGCAATAGGAATTTAAAAAAAGAAATTATGAAAACTGACAAAATGTAGTGCCTACTTAGATATGAAGGGGAAAGAAGGGTTTGAGATAATGTGGGATGCTAAGAGAATGGTGGTGTTGTTGACATATAACTCAAAGCATTTAGCATCTACTCTATGTAAGGTACTGTGCTAAGTGCAATAGTGCGAAAACCAGGAGTCAGATTCTGTCCTTAAAAAACTTTACAACCTGGCAGATGCTATGAAGGAAAAAGGGGATTGGAGGGAGAAAGATGGAAAGAGAGACATTTTACTTTTCTTTCAGATCGAGGACAGACAGCGACAACTCCACGGAGTTTATCCAACTGAACACGAGTAAAACTTTTAAGATCATCCTGTCATTTATATATAAAACTGCACTATACTGGCCATTCTAAAAATTCACGGCCGGGGTCGGTGGCTCACACCTGTAATCCCAGCACTTTGGGAGGCCAAAGTGGGTGGATCGCTTGAGCCCTGCAGTTCGAGACCAGCCTGGGCAACATGGTGAAACCCTGTCTCTACTAAAAACACAAACACTAGCCAGATGTGGTGGCAGGTGCCTGTAATCCCAGCTACTCAGGAGGCTGAGGCACGAGAATCGCTTGAACCCGGGAGGCGGAGGTTGCAGTGAGCCAACATCACGCCACTGCACTCCAGCCTGGGCGAAAGAGCAAGATACCGTCTCAAAAAAAAAAAAAAAAAAAAAAAAAAAAAAAAAAATCGTTACAGTTTATGGTGGATTACTCCCCTCTTTTTACCTCATCAAGACACAGCACTACTTTAAAGCAAAGTCAGTGATTGAAACGCCTTCCTTTCCTAATAAAAGGGAGTGCCAGTCCTTAAGATTAATAATGTAGTAGTTACACTTGATTAAAGCCATCCTCTGCTCAAGGAGGGGCTGGAGAAGGCATTCTAAGGAGAAGGGGGCAGGGTAGGAACTCCGACGCATCCCACTGAGCCGAAACAAGATTCTGCTTTAGTCAGTGCTGCCTGGGAATCTATTTTCACAAAGTTCTCCAAAAAATGTAATGATCAAAACTAGGAATCAGTATTCTGTGTCCTGGGCCCTAAAATCTTCCTGTGAATTCCATTTTTAAGGTAGTCGAGGTGAACCGCGTCTGGTCCGCAGAGCATAGAAAAAAGGCCCTCTGATACCTCAAGTTAGTTTCACCTTTAAAGAAGGTCGGAAGTAAAGACGCAAAGCCTTTTTCGGAAGTGCGGGAGGTCAGCGTCTTTCCTCATGGCCGGAAATGGAACTTTAATTTCCCGTTCCCCGCCCGCTGCCAGAGTGACTATCACGAGAGCCGCGAGAATAAGCTTGGCCAATCCGCGCGGTCGGCGGCCGCTCCCTTTATAAGCGGACTCGCCCGGCAGCGCTCTGGGTTGCGGAGGGTGGGCCTGGGAGAGGTGGCGGCCATTTTTTGTCTAACCCTAACTGAGAAGGGCGTAGGCGCCGCGCTTTTGCTCCCCGCGCGCTGTTTTTCTCGCTGACTTTCAGCGGGCGGAAAAGCCTCGGCCTACCGCCTTCCACCGTTCATTCTGGAGCAAACAAAAAATGTCAGCTGCTGGCCCGTTCGCCCCTCCCGGGGACCTGCGGCGGGTCGCCTGCCCAGCCCCCGAACCCCGCTTGGAGGCCGCGGTCGGCCCGGGGCTTCTCCGGAGGCGCCCATTGTCGCCGCGAAGAGTTGGGCTCTGTCAGCCGCGGGTCTCTCGGGGGTGAGGGCGAGGTACAGGCCTTTCAGGCCGCAGGAAGAGGAACGGAGCGGAGTCCCTGCGCGCGGCGCGCTTCCCTGAGCTGTGGGACGTGCACCCAGGACTCGGCTCACACATGCAGTTCGCTTTCCTGCTGGTGGGGGGACGCCGATCGTGCCCATCCGTCACCCCTCGCCGGCAGTGGGGGCTTGTGAATCCCCAAATCGGACTGACTGGGCCAGTGTGCTGCAAATTGTCAGGAGACGTGAAGGCATCTCCAAAGTTGGCCAAAATGAATGGGCAGTGAGCCGGGGTTGCCTGGGGCCGTTCCTGCGTGGGTTCTCCGGTCTTCGGCTTTTTGTTGCTTTTTATGGTTGTATTACAACTTAGTTCCTGCTCTGCAGGTTTTATTGAGGTTTTTGCTTCTCCCAAAGTAGATCTCGACCAGTGCCCTCAATCGGGTGTGGGAGAGCAGTGATTTTTTTTTTTTTTTTGAGAGATCATTAAGTATTTAATGAATATTTAATTAGAAGATCTAAACGAAAATTCAAGTTGTGTTCCTTTAATGGTCATCGGTTTATGCCGAAGGTTACAAATTTCTTCTTTGAAAAATTAGACCTTGGCGGTGACCTTGAGCAGTAGGATATAAATAACCCCCACAAGCTTAGCGTTTCAATAACAATACTAGGCATAATGAAAGACGGAAAACAAATTTACAGAAAAATGTATTCCCCCCCCCCCCCCCCGGTGGCTCTTGATTTCCTTTAAGAAAATAAGCCGATGGCCCTCTAGGTTGAAAGAAACAAACAGGCCATTCTGCCCACTCATCACGACAAGGTAATTCCGTCCCAAATCCGTACCTTCAATTCCTTAGGACCTGTCTTCTGGGGGTAGTTGCCAAGAGAGATAGCAGACAGGGATGTGTATTTAAAGGCCCACCTTTAGGGCGATAGCCTGAATCCTGTTGATTGAAAGGGTCCGTAGTTAAGACCATGTCAGTAAACTTATGAATGTGTATATTTACAGCTTTTTAACCTATTACCTAAAGTAGGTCCCCTGGAATTGTCTAGCAGATACATTTCTTAGCGCTATTAGAATTAAGAAATGTATAAGAACCTCTAGAGTCCACTGTTGCTGTTCTCTAACTAAGGAAAAATATTTTCCAATCAGCATAGTTTTGTGGAAAGTAAGGAATGAAATTCTAGTTACGATTTTGCCAAGAACTTGTCTGGAGTCTTGAGGAAGTAGCTCAGCTTCAGTAAGCCTCACTTTACTCAAGGTGATCTAAGATCCCTTTTTCTTCAATTTGTTTTTTTTTTTTTGAGACGGAGTCCCACTCTGACACCCAGAGTGTCGCAGTGGCCCCATCTTGGCTCACTGCAACCTCCACCTGCTGGGCTCCTAGCGATTTTCTCTCAGCCTCCTGAGTAGCCGGGATTACAGACACACACCCCCATACCCGGCTAATTTTTTTGTAGTTTTAGTAAAGTTGGGCAGTCTGGAGTTGGGCAGGCTGGTCTCGAACTCCTGGCCTCAGGTGATCCGCCTGCTTCAGCCTCCCAAAGTGTTGGGATTACAGGCGTGAGCCACCGTGCCAGGACTAAGATACCTTTTTCAAGACGGCAGGGATTCCTTGAACTACAGAGAAACGCATGTCTTTTGTTCTTACTCCATCTAGTGGTACTTTTGCTTCTCCACATTTACAACATTTGTCGTGGTGCAGGGCCTTGAAGCAAGAATGGCAACAGACTGGGAATATTTTTCTTTAATTTTTAAAAAGAAAATAGTGATTTAATACATTCAATTTAAAAATAAGTGCATAGTTGTTTTCTAGCTCATATTTGAAGTCCTCCCTGTGACATGTCTATTACAAACAGTCCAAAGGACAATTCTTCTTAGTATTATAAACATTCAATATATTTTTTCTTTTTGGTAAAATGATTAAGTTTTGTAATTCTGGAGTAAAGATGGTCAGTCATCCTGGATGACCATACAGGTCATCCAGTGAGATAATTTATGTGAAAATTTTCTGTACATCATAATTATGGCAAAAGTGACTTCTTACTGCCATAGATTTGAGTGACCCTAGTAGATGAAGAAACTGCTGCTGAGAGGGGTTTTATTTACTTGCCTAAGTTATTTACTTGTGTAAGTTAATTTTTTTGCAGAGTTGTGACTAGAAGCCATGCTTCCCAACTTCTAGTCCAGTGTTCTGTTCACTGTATTGCACCCTAACGCTTTGTTGGTTAACCTGGGACAGATGGCTAGCATTAACTCCATCATCACTTTCTGGTTTAAAATAAAATAACCACCTTAATGGTTGTAACCTTGGTTTCCACTCCACATCCACTCCCGCCTCAACACTCTTCGATGTGATTTTGTGCTGTGTGTGTTTCACTTTTTTACAAGTACAGTTGATTCTAGTTATTTGCAGTAGTTACATTCTGTGAAGCCTCTGTGAACACTGAATTAGTGAATACTGAACCATTGCTCCCAGAGGAGTTACAGGGTTAGGTTTCTGGGAACATTTGGTCACAACATTTTTGTCAAACAATCAGTACATAATCTTGTGTGTGTTTCTGTTAAAGACATCCTAAAATATGTTGTTAATTCATTAGCATTGAACTCATATTCAACAACACTATCACTTAGGCCTGAATGAAGCCTAGCTAACACAAGTATTTTTTTTCTGTAAGACATATCACAGCTTTTTTGTGCTTAGGAACGCTAGACAGCACTTAAGCACTATGATTGGGGGTCATTTTAAACAGCACAATGACCAACTAAAAGCACAAAAATGTGAAAAACTTGCCATTAAATAGACCAGAAATAGGACACTTGTTTATAGTGTCCTTTTCGGACTACAGAGGCAGAACTGGGAACCTGTGTGTTGGGGAAATCAAACTTCAGGGCTCTGCACATGCCCATGAATGACTGTGAAAGCACTGCAGGTATTGCTTTTGAGATTATAAACAATTTTGGTGACTAGGTGAATCCACAAATACAGAATCTACGAATATTGAGGGTTGACTATACTTCAAGGTCTATGTGACACCTGTATCTGAGAGAGACTATAGGTGTCCACATGGCTCCCGAGGTACTTAGGGCTTGTTTCATGCCTTTTATATGATTTAAACCAGTGATTCTCAAAGGGGTATAGTGAGAGAAAGGGTATATGAAGTTTGCAAATGACGATACTTGTTCTTTTTATTTTCAGTTACTTAGGTTGCATTTCACATAAAGAAGGATGTGAGAATTTTATGCTTATGAAGGAAGCGTTAGCTCTAAAAATACTGAGAAACGTGCTTTTTCTTTTGTCCTTCAGAATGAGGGGCTTCCTTTGTAAGGTCCGGGGTTGGTTATGGGTTTTGATTCTGAGGATGACATTGAGTTTTAATTCAGCTTGTCCTGATTCTGCAGTCAAAAATTCCATGTTAGCCTGGCTCAAGACTTAAGAGACAAATAGATAACACAGGCACAAGCGTGTGTACACATGCACCCACCCTCATACAAAGTGTAAAGAAGGAGTGGTTTTAAACTAAGATGAGAATGAAGTGACAAAAGGTAACTGTCATTCCTTCCATGTTCATTCTTTTAAGGTAATAATGTGTGATGGAAGTAAAAACAGCAAAAATACCCAATAATTAAGCCAGGATTTGCAAATTTAAATGTCTGCTGTGGACAGAAAGGAAACAAAGGAGTGAATCACACCAGGAATAAGAAAATAGAGACTATAGAGATGGTGGGGAGAATGAGCATCCCTTTTTAAGGAGGCAGCAGTCTTACAGAAATTGAGCCTAAAATTGTCAATATTGCCAAGAGAAAACAAAAATCAGATTTTTATGTCAGCACCACTGATTATAGAATGTTGGTAACTAAATTGAAATCAAATTTAAGTATTATATAAGTGCATAGTAAATAATATGGCTGGCCTTTGTTCCTGAACCCTGGGAAGTAGCCTCTAAACCCTTAGAATTCACCAAGAATGGTGGGAATGTCTTTTCATGGTAGACCCATTGGACTAGACCCAAGAGTTTACACTAACGAGATGATTCATGATTGGGGGTTGGTCAGTCATGTGATTAGAGTGTTGGGGCTTTGGGCCCCGTGAGACTAGCCCAACCTCTTGAGAGACTTGGAGCCACATGTCTGAGCCATGTGACTAGTGATTCATCCAATCATGCCTGTAATGAAGCCTCAGTAAAAACTCTGGACACACTGAAGCTTGGATGAATGTCTGTGGTTGGCAGTACTCAGTGTGCTAGGAGGAAAGTGTGTCCCTGAGAACATGAGGAGAGGGACCATGGAGCCTTCTTTTTGGGACCCTCCCAGACCTCACTCTATGTGTCTCTCCCTTTGGCTGGTTTTGATTTGAATCCTTTTGCTATAATAAAACCATAATAATAACTGTAATAAACATCCTTTTGCTATAATAAAACTGTAATAAAACCAAAATAACGCTTTCCTGAATTCTGTAAGTCATTCTACTGAATTATGAAACTTGAAGGGGTAGTGGGAACTCCTCAATTTGTAGTCAGCTTGTCAGATGTAAGGATGGCCTGGGGACCTCCTAGCTTAGGTTGTTGATAGCTGAAGTCATTGCAATGGCCCAGTCAAAAAACCTTTTGAGATAAAATCTGGTGCATTATAGGCTATTAATTTGTGACCTTTGGCCTAGGCAAATTTGAGCATTCCTGAATGCTTTCCCTAGAAGGGTGAGGGTTTGGACCATCCTACCAGTTTAAGGCCTACTCAAAATAAATGTATTTGAGAGGAGTTTACACTGTTGGTATCTTTTATAGGTTTCTGGGAATATCACTAAAGAGAAGTTTCAAAATTAAATTTTAATAACATTCTGAAAGTAGTAATGCTACTCCTTCACGTATAGGGGTTCGGGTATTTCTTCCAGTGGTTCTGCCTGAGGGGTGGGCCTGTCTTTCATGTCCATTCTGTCAGTCTTTATGGGATGTGAAGAGGGTTCCACCATCACTCAGTGGAAATGAGGCAATTTTTCCCATATTTGTCCTTTACTCTGGTTTATATCTCCCCTCCTAGGTAGGTATCAAAGTATATATGGTCTTCATTTGTGTTGCCTCAAATTCTCATTTCTTCCTTGATATACAAAGGAAACAGGAAGACATGGAAATAAGGGTATTATTGTGGTCCTATACTTTTACCCTGTTCTAACCTAGCTAAGGGAATCTAGCATAAGTCACCCAACTTTACATTCCACATGTGTCAACCAGATGTACTAATACTTCCCTTAAAGGGTGGTTGTGGGGAGAATATATGAGTAATGTGTATGACAGCAACTGGTACTATTAACGAGAGGAGAAGCCTGTCTTACTCTTTGCAAGTAATGATTTTACAGTGCTCTGATGGGTATGTTGTAGTGACTTCAGCAGGAAGTGGTTTTGACTTGGGTATATAGTTAAGAGATATATGGAGAAGAGTGGAAGTGCTAATGGTTTGTAAATTTTTAAAATAACACCAGTTATGAACTTGATGCACACCTGCAGCTAGAATCTTTCTCTAGATGATGTTTGACTATCTTTTTTTTTTTTGTCTTGGGGCCCTAGGTTTTCACTTTGGTGATATTTATGTGTGTACTATGGCTGTCTAGATAAGTGTTAAAAGGCATGATTATAGTTATTAAAAACAATTTAAGGAAAACAGAAAAATGCAAAAATGAAGAAATACAAATACTGAATGTTTTGTATGATCAATGAGGATATTATAACTAAAATGAAAAACATTATACATATGAGTAGCAAAAACAGTTATATTCCCCACAATCTTTTTAAAAAATGTGAGCAGTTTGCTAAAGTGAACTGGGTGACTTATTTTCAACGTTGGAAGAAAAAATTAAAGCTACATTTGAACTGTAATGGCACCAAGGAGTTCAACTTGACCTCATATGCCAGATTATAATCATCTTTCAAGTGTACAAACAAGGAAGCATAGTTATCAAAGAATGAGAAATACATTTGTTCAAAGACCATTTACTGCTTTAACAAGAGGTGAAAGCTTGCCAGAAATGTATAAACACCTAACCCTGTGCTATTCACAGGCTTAACATGTTCAAAGACTTGGGGGCAGGGGGTGGGGGGCAATTTAAAAATATCTTTGAAGTTGTGGGTATTCATCATCATATCCAATAATGCTTACTTTCTAGAGCCCCTCTCCAAGAAGGGCAAAGCAATTTATCTGACTTATTTTCATGACATCCTTGTGAGATAAGGCAACCACTATTATCTCCCTTTTGCAAATGGAGAAACTGAAACGTTGGGAGGTAAAATCACTTGAAGAAGGTTAGTAGCAGGCCCAAGAATGTAAACATGCATGTTTAAGCTTTTAACTGCTATTTTACTTTACAGAAAACTAAACAAACAAAAAAAATTTTTTTTAATGACATTCATTCTCTTTTTAAGTTAAAGAAAAATTAATCATCTATCAACTTTTCCTTGGTAAGGAAAACTGTTTAAATGGCCTTTCACAATAACTAGAATCTTATTATACTGGAATGAATGAACTACTTGCAAAATTGTGATGTTCATTTAACAAACACTAAATACGTAGTCTGCAACATGTTGTATTGTTCATGAATGTTGAGACTTCAAAGGTGAAATATATTCCTCACCCTTAAAGGTCTTACTGGAGAGAGAGGAGTCTATAAGCAAATTATATGGTGCTGTCTCAGGTTATTTAAATTTACTAAATTCTTCATTTTACCCCCAAATCTATTTTTTCCTCCCTTTCCCCATTTCTGTAAATGCCGCTGCTACACCCTATAGCTCAAAGCAGTCTTCTGGGCACCATTGCTGATGTCTCATTCTCCCGGCACCTTTCTGTATCCTCTGGTCTTTTTTTTTTTTTTTTTTTGAGATTGGGTCTTGCTCTGTTCAGCCCAGGCTGGAGTGCAGTGGTGTGACATAGCTCACTGCAGCCCTGAGGCTGAGGTGGGAGGGTCACTTGAGCTCGGAGTTAGTACAGAGGCAAATGCTAAGTAATCTGTAATTAATAATGCTACTTTTTTTGATTACAAAATTAATGTGACAATATCATTTTAAAAAGGTGAGAAACAGAGGGACTACAGTGTGTACCACCAGCCTAATTTTTAAAATAATTTTTGAGAGTCAGGATCTTGCTCTATTGCCCAGGCTGGTCTTGAACTCTTGGCCTCAAGTGATCCTCCCACTTTGGCTTCATTGCCACTACCTTAATCCAGTTTACCATCTTTTTTTTTTTTTTTTTTTTTTTTTTTTGAGACAGTGTCTTGCTCTGTTGCCCAGGCTGGAGTGTAGTAGTGTGATCTCGGCTCACTGCAACCTCTGCCTCGCGAGTTCAAGTGATTCTCCTGCCTCAGCCTCCCAAGGAGCTAAGATTATAGGCACGTGCTACAACATCCGGCAATTTTTGTATTTTTAGTAGAGACGGGGTTTCACCATGTTGGCCAGGCTGGTCTTGAATTCCTGACCTCAGGTGATCCGCCTGCCTTGGCCTCCCAAATTGCTGGGATTACAGGTGTGAGCCACCGCCCAGCCCAGTTCACCATCTTCTACAAAGACCCGACAGGTCTTTCTACTTATCTTGCCTCCCATCCATTACCAATTAATTCTTCACAATGAAACTAGAGTGATCTTATTAAAAGGTTAACTAAGCCATGTTTTTTCTGTACACAACCCTTTAGTGACTTCATGTTGCACTTGGAATAAAATCCAAAATTCTTATCCAGGCTTTGTATAATCTGGCCCCCTGCTTACCCCTCTGATAGGGTTTGGCCGTGTCCCCACCCAAATCTCAACTTGAACTGTATCACCCAGAATTCCCATGTGTTGTGGAAGAGATCCAGGGGGAGGTAATTGAATCATGTGGGCCAGTCTTTCCCATGCTATTCTCGTGATAGTGAATAAGTCTCATGAGATCTGATGGGTTTATCAGGGGTTTCCACTTTTGCTTCTTCTCTCATTTTCTCTTACTGCCACCATGTAAGAAGTGCCTTTTGCCTCCCACCATGATTGAGGCATCCACAGCCACGTGGAACTGTAAGTTCAATAAAATCCCTTTTTCTTCCCAGTCTCGGGTATGTCTTTACCGGCAGTGTAAAAACAAACTAATACACTCTCTTCTCTTCTTGCACTGTGCTTCAGCCACACCAGCCTCCTTTGTACCAAACTCTTTCTCATCCTGGGTTCTCTGCTTAAATTGCACTCATAGTTCCTGGCCCCTTCTCTCCTCCTCACGTCTCAACTTAGATACCACCTCCTCAGAATCCTCTCTGACCCCCTTTTGAAGCAGGTTACCCCTCCTCTTATGATCTTCTGTTGATTACCTTTATAACATGTTTTCCTAATTTGCAATAAATTGTTTGCTTATCTGTGTTCTTCACTGGGCTATAAGGATAGGGGCAGAACCCAATTCACTGAGCTCACTGATAGATCCCAGGTGCCTAGTACATAAAAGGTGCTCAAAAATTGTTTGTTGAATGCATGATGGAGTGCTGTTGTGGCAGAGAACAGACCAGCTAATTGTAACTATGATTTCACCAGCACAGAGGCAAATGCTAAGTAGATACCTATAATTAATAGTGCTTTCTAATGTTTTTCAGTTGCAAAATTAATGTGACAATATCACAAAAAGGTGAGAAATAGAAAACAATCACATTTCAGTAAAATTCAAGTCATTATTTATTACATTTCTTTCCAGTCTCTTTTTGTATGTATATGTTACACTTATATGTCAAATTCTGCTTTTTAATTTAGTAATACATTGTAAATATTATTCCATGTTATTACAGAGCCTTCAGAACCATTATTTAATATTGTTCCTAATGTTCCATTTAATGGATATATCATAATCTATGTAACACTTCACCTACTGATGAATATTTAACTTGTTTTCAATGTTTTTACTGCTATTGTGAATAATTATGCCCAGAATTTTTTATGTTTTTAGATTGTTCCTTTACTTAATTACTAAGAGTACATGACTAACCCAAAGGGCAGTATTTGGTTTGAAGGAGAATTGTCCAGACTTGTATAGTACCTCTGGGTAATCTACCTATTTTACTTTCTCTTCTAGAATTTCCCAAAACAGAATTTATCTTGATCACTGTGTATATCTGGTTGTCAACAGGACTAGATCTGGCCACAGCTGCAAACCTTGAGTAGCTATGCAGATTGAATCTTTCAATCTTTCCCAGAGTCCTTCTACTACTAAAATGAAGGACACATTATATCTTCTCTGTCTTATCTTTTCTCATATTCTTTCCTGCCTTGCTTTCCCTGCCAAAAGTTTTGACAAAGCAGGAGGTAAAGATGGCAGGGAGAGAGATAATGGCTAAAAACACAGTCTGTTTCTCAGAGGGGTGTGTGTGTGTGTGTGTGTGTGTGTGTGTGTGTGTGTAGTATTAAGTCATGGGGGTCAAGGGTATCAATGCAGAGGCTGGATACATAGATGATGGTGCCTCTCCTGCGTCACACCCTCCTCCTGCATACAGTTGCAGCCATGCATCATAGGTGGGACGGATTGACTCTTGCCTGTATCCAAGGATGGTTCTAATCCCCTCTCTCTTGCCATTATGATTGGTTCTGGGATGGCTTCATCAGAACAAAGTGCTGAACTTCAGTTTAATGGCTGAGTGAAGTAAGAGTTTCCTACCCTTTAATGGGAATGAAGACGTAAGTATCCAGTGTTGCTCCCATCAGTCACTTGCAACTAAGAGGGAGGCCAGTTTGAGGACAGGGTCAACTCACAAAGAAGGGCAAAGCCCAGGGAAACACAGAGAAAGAGAGGCGGAGCTCTGCCTTTGGACTTTTCAAATACATGAGCTGATGAATCGCCTTGATTGTTTTAGCCAGTTAGAATCAGGGGTTTTGTTGCTTCACTCAGAAGTACCTTAACTGATGTAGGAAAATTGGCATGACTGCTATCTGATTGCTATCTCACCAAACAATTGTATTGTGGCACTGTCCTAGAAGAGAGGTTAGGGTGGCTTCTGTCCTAGAAGGAAATGTTCTCTACAACACAGGAGGCATGCCTCAGAGACTTGTGGGACCAGCTCTTCTCCCAGTTTGCACCCCTCCTCCCTGGATTCAGTGACAGATGGCATTGTAAAGATAGGACATGCAGCTTTCAGATGCTATATTTGCAAGTACATTTTCTCCTATTTGAGACCTTTTGCAACTACCAAATACCATGGACATGGTTTGTGATTATTTGTAATATTAAATAGGAAAGGCACAAGGGCTGTAATTCTGGGGGCAGAACAAATCTTGTTTACAGCTCTATGGTATTCGGGATGTAGGCCCCAAAACTAGGAAGTTGGGGGCCGGGTGCAGTGGATCACGCCTGTAATCCCAGCACTTTGGGAGGCCAAGGTGGGTAGATTACTTGAGGTCGGGAGTTCAAGACCAGCCTGGCCAACTTGGTGAAACCATGTTTCTCCTAAAAATACAAAAAAATTAGCTAGTCATGGTGGCACATGCATGTAGTCCCAGTTACTTGGGAGGCTGAGGCAGGAGAATCGCTTGAACTCAGGAGGTGGAGGTTGCAGTGAGGCAAGATTGTGCCACTGCACTCTGGCCTGGGCAACAGAGAGAGACTCTGTCTCAAAAAAAAAAAAAAAAAAAAAAGGAAGTTGGGACCACAGAACATGCTTGGAATATTTATTCTTAGAGGTGAAAGACTTTTTCTTTTTTGTGTATGTGTCCAATGTGTAGCTTTTCAGTAATGAGATATACAATAATAAAAACTCCCAGTTCTCTCACCTTTCTCCATCTCCCGCTCCCACTTTTTCTTTTCTCAGCAGTAGCTCTCACCATATTTGGTTGCTTATTACAGACAGAGTCATGTGATTGATGTATAACTGAAAGGAGAACATTTATCTAGTTAAATATTTGTCTTAAAGTTAATCTTTAAAAAGTGACTGTTAAAAAGATAATTAAGTAAATGTTATTTGATAGCTGTCCAAAGTGTCATTCCTGTTATGGAATAAATCTTTCTTTGGTATTCATTGCAACAACCTGACTATAGCAAAAATAGCACTGCTGTTGATAATCCTTCTGAGTGTTTGACTTCCACATTCAAAGGTCTCCCCTCTCTATCAGAAAGAATGGTATTCCTTAACCAGAAAGATTGAACTGGGCTCAGTGGCTCACGCCTGTATTCCCAGTACTTTGGGAGGCCGAGGCAGGTGGATCACCTGAGGTCAGGAGTTCAAGACCAGCCTGACCAACATGGTGAAACCCCATCTCTAATAAAAATACACAAAAATACACATACACACAAAAAAATTAGCTGGGCATGGTGGCACATGCTTGTAATCTCAGCTACTCAGGAGGCTGAGGTAGGAGAATCGCTTGAATCCAGGAGGAGGTTGCAGTGAGCCGAGAGCGTGCCATTGCACTCCAGCCTGGGCAACTCCATCTGAAAAACAAACAAAAAAAAAAAAACAAAAAAAAAAAAAGAAAGAAAGATTGTTTTACTTGTTCATTAGTGCAATTTTCTCTGGTGCAAGATATGGAATTAAAACAGGGTTACACAGATAGCAAGTATCAAACGAGAAGAATAGAGGAAATGGTTTGAATTCACCAGTTCTCTCGACTTTTTCCCACTCATTCTTACCTTCTTCCTGGTGTTAACTCTGATCTTTTTTGGTTGTCCAGCCTTTGTCTCAGAGATTCCATTGCTGATTTTTTAAATAGGGTACAAAGATCCAGCTATAGTATTTTCAATTTTATAGTATTTATGCCACTATTTTATGAAAGTGTTCTGCAAGGTAATTGTTTATTTTTTCATCTGCTTATTCATGTATCCATTCATCCAATAAAGAATTACTGAGCTCCTGCTACGTGTCAAAATTATGCCAGGTGCTGGGAATGCCAGGCACCAGGGCAACTAAACTTCAGTATCCCCGAAGTTTGGCAGTAAACTAGAAGACAGAAAGTGATAAGTAAACTAGTAAATTTATAATTCCAGAGTATGAAGGAAATGAACAGGGTTTTATGCCATAGAACGATGGGTAGGGGAGGAAGACTTAAATAGTATTTTCAAAAATTCCAGTTTGGACAATACATTATATAGTCATCATGTCTATTAGTAATGGTGGACTGGGGAAGCAGAAAGCCAGAATGCAGTAGATTGAGAATTGAGTTGTAGGAATTGATGGAGAGATGGAAGATAGAGATAGTTCTTTAGTTTATGAAGGAGAGGAGAGAAATAGGGGAGTTAGCTGACAGGGTAATGAGTTGAGGGAGGGTGCTTTGAATAACCATGTTTATGTGCTGATAGGAAGGGGTCTGAAGAACAAAAAAGGTTGATGACTGGAACTGGAGAAAGGTTTCTAGGAAGGCAGTACAGCAGAAGAGGGATTTTCCACAGAAAAGAAAAGAGCAAAAGGGAAGGAAATGGGCCATCAGATACAGGTCAGTTTAAAGATTTCATGGTAGGGAGTTAAGGGGGTTCCTATCTTATGGCTTCTTTTTTCTTTGAAGTTAGAGCCCAGGTCATATGCAAGAGTTTATTCTTCTAATACTCAAACTACCTTTATTGATTGTTTTAAAGTGATTGTCTTATTTTATTAGTACAAAACACTGTATTATAGCTACTATTACTGAATTTTATATAGGATAAATTGAGGGTAAGCAAGATCTGCGACACACTCCCTTAAGCAATGCTACCTCTGTCCTTGCAAGCTTCCTGCTCCATTTTATTTATTAAACTTCTCTCTTTTTCACTGTTTAGTTGTAGAGTGGGAAGGGATAAGACACAGCCATTCTTCCATTGCACTGAAATTAGAGTATTAGCTTGAGTATCTGACCTGATTCCTCCTTTGGAAGCCCACCCACAGTTTTAATTATAATGGTTGTGCTTTCTAATTTAAAAACCAACTCTTGGCCGGGCACCATGGCTCACGCCTGTAATCCCAGCATTTTGGGAGGCCAAGGCAGGTGTATCATTTGAGGTCAGGAGTTCGAGACCAGCCTGGCCAACATGGTGAAACCCCATGTCTACTAAAAATACAAAGATTATTGTGAATAGTGCTGCAATAAACATACGTGTGCATGTGTCCTTATAGCAGCATAATTTATAATCCTTTGGGTATATACCCAGTAATGGGATGGCTGGGTCATATGGTACATCTAGTTCTAGATCCTTGAGGAATCGCCATACTGTTTTCCATAATGGTTGAACTAGTTTACAATCCCACCAACAGTGTAAAAGTGTTCCTATTTCTCCACATCCTCTCCAGCACCTGTTGTTTCCTGACTTTTGAATGATCGCCATTCTAACTGGTGTGAGATGGTATCTCATTGTGGTTTTGATTTGCATTTCTCTGATGGCCAGTGATGATGAGCATTTTTTCATGTGTCTGTTGGCTGTATGAATGTCTTCTTTTGAGAAATGTCCATCAGTGACAGATTGGATTAAGAAAATGTGGCACATATACACCATGGAATACTATGCAGCCATAAAAAAGGATGAGTTTGTGTCCTTTGTAGGGACATGGATGCAGCTGGAAACCATCATTCTTAGCAAACTATCACAAGAACAGAAAACCAAACACCGCATGTTCTCACTCGTAGGTGGGAACTGAACAATGAGATCACTTGGACTCGGGAAGGGGAACATCACACACCGGGGCCTATCATGGGGAGGGGGTAGGGGGGAGGGATTGCATTGGGAGTTATACCTGATGTAAATGACGAGTTGATGGGTGCAGCACACCAACATGGCACAAGTATACATATGTAGCAAACCTGCACGTTGTGCACATGTACCCTACAACTTGAAGTTTAATAATAATAAATAAATTAAAAAAAAAAATACAAAGATTAGCTGGGCTTGGTGGCAGGTGCCTGTAATCCCAGCTAGTAGGGAGGCTGAGGCAGGAGAATCACTTGAACCCAGGAGGCGGAGGTTGCAGTTAGCCAAGATCATACCATTGTACCCCAGCCTGGGTGACAGTGAGAGACTCTGTCTCAAAAAAACAAAAAACAAACAAACAAAAAACAAAACAACAACAACAAACAACTCTTGTTTCCACAAATATGAGTGCAGTAATGGGGAGACTGTGACTTGATATGCGAAATTTGCACTGGCCCAGAGACATCTGATTTATTGTTCCCACAAGTAGAAAGTTCACTGAATTGAAAGATAGAATATCTGGGCTTAAATCTCAGTTTTGCCATGTAGTTTCTCAGTGACCTTGGGCAATTCACTTAAACTTCAGCCTTTATTTCCTCGTCTCTAAAATGAGGCTATTAATATCTGCTCTCTCTAAGTCACAAATATTTGTAAAGATTAGATTAGGCAAACCATGTGAAAGTGTACTGCTATGCAAATTTAAGGTGTACCACTTCCTCAAAAGAAATATTTAGAGTCATCCCTTCATGTTCTGAGAATGGGAATAAAGGAAATTCATCTATAACCATGAAAGTGATCTGATCCTAATGTTAGAATGAAATCTTGGACAAGATATGAAATACAAAGAATGATCTAGGCTGGGCACGGTGGCTCATGCCTGTGATTTCAGCACTTTTGGAGGCTGAGGCAGTTGGATCACCTGAGGTCAGGAGTTCGAGACCAACCTGGCCACCATGGTGAAACCTTGTCTCTACTAAAAATACAAAAATTAGCTAGGCATGGTGGCACATGCCTATAATCCCAGCTACTCAGGAGGCTGAGGCATGAGAATTGCGTGAACCCAGGAGGCAGGCTGCAACGGAGATTGCAGCACTGCACTTCAGCCTGGGCAACAGAGCAAGACTCTGTCTCAACAACAACAACAACAAAAAAGAAAAACAACAACAACAACAAAGACCTAAAGAAGAATTTCAGTCAGTTAGAATTCAACTAACCAAAATACTTAACTAACCAGGATTAATTTTTAAATTTTCTGATTCTAAACCCCCAAAAGAAATATCTTAGATTTATCCTGAGAATATACTGTGGCAATCAGGGGTAAGTATGAGGATGACAGAGGGAGATGGAATGGATGGTGTCCTTGACTTGCTCTGCTGCTATTGTTCTGCTGCTAGTTTGACTTGCTCTGGAATTCCCTGTCCTTAGACATTTTTATGTCATATTATAATTTTTTTTTTTTTTTTTTTTTTTTTTTGGAGACAGAGTCTCATTCTGTTGCCCAGGCTGGAGTGCAGTGCTGTGATCTCGGCTCACTGCAACCTGTGCCTCCTGGGTTCAGGCGATTCTCCTGTCTCAGCCTCCCGAGTAGCTGGACTACAGGCATGCACCACACCTGGTTAATTTTTTGTATTTTTAGTAGAGATGAGGTTTCGCCATGTTGCCCAGGCTGGTCTCAAACTCCTGAGCTCAGGCAATCTGCTCGCCTTAGTCTCCCAGAGTGCTAGGATTACAGGCATGAGCCATTGCACCCAGCCTATAAATTTCTTCTTGTTTGTTTGAGACAGGATCTCACTCTTGCCCAGGCTGGAGTAAAGTGATGCAATTATGACTCACTTGCAGCATCAAACTCCTGGGGTCATAAGATCTTCCCGCCTCTGTCTCCCCAGTAGCTGGGACTACAGGTGCATGCCACCACACGGGGCTATTTTCGTTTTTTATTAGTAGAGATGGGTTCTCGCTATGTTGCCTAGGCTGGTCTTGAACTCCTGGGCTCAAACGATCCTTCAGCCTCAGCCTCCCAAAGGGATTACAGGTGTGAGCCGCCTCGCTCGCCACATTACATATTTCTTTATCATGTGCGGGTCTTTCAGTTGTGTCTAACGGTTATTGCAGTCAAAAGCATCCTAACCAATACATTAGCCTCTACTAATCTTATGTAAGGTAATCTCAATCTTTTATTCTCATCAAAGATAGGCTACGATAGCAGGTCTTTGAGCTCTTCCTGGCTAGAACTGATACTCAAAGGCCCAGGGCTTCACAGGAGTAGCAGACAGCAAAAAATAGATAAGCAAAAAGTCTGTTTTCTAAAATCAGATTCATGCACCCCACTTGCTCCATAATTCTGCTGACCTCCCAATAGCTGACTCTGGTTACCTGAACTTAGGCATATTTCTGCCCTTTGTTGCTTCTGTTGACTTTCTTGAACTCGGCCATATATTGTCTAAATTGCTGCTTCTACTTGATCTTTCCTGTTTGTCTGGAGTCCCACCTGGAGCTGGCTTCTTGTAAATGGTCCTATCCCATTGTCAACCCCGCCTCAACGTGATACACCTTTATTTTTTAACTTCGCCTTAAACCACCTACAGAGGATGAGTCATAATGTTTGCTGACTTGATCATACATGTTTCTTCCTTCCCTTTACTTTCATCTCTGAATCCCTCACAACACCTGTAGCTTAGAAACTACCAGTAACCAGAACCTTGCTGAACTGGAGTCTTTTATCAAATCACACATCACATCATATTTCTTTTTCTGTATGAGCCTTGATCCTGGCTTATTCTAGATCCACCCTCACTTGCCCGGTTACAAACCTTAGCCACTTCCTATTCTCTTATCCCATCACAGTCTCCAATACATCCCCTGCTCATCTTAGCCTAAGTAAAAACTGTTCCATTTTCTCCTGCATTCTCAGTTCTATTCAGCCCAGCTTCCCTTTCTCCTTATTTGATAACTGGCATAATTGTGCATTTCGTATCTAGGAATCCTACTGGTTCTGTGTACAATAAAGCAGGAAATTATTCTGGTGCTATTCTGAAGTCATTGAAAGGTTATAAAGATCTACATGTGGGACAAAATGATATAGAACTATATCAGGGTTAATTAATTTGCCGAATTCCACAGTTGATTATGGCAATGCCAGATTCAACCCTAAGTCTACTTGTCACCAAAGTCTGGACTGCTAATCACCGTAATTCCCATTTCTTTCAAAATGGGGACAAAATAATACTTAACTTGAAAGATTAGCCTTATTAAATTTATGGAAAAACTAAACATACATTTACAATATATCCCACCAATCATACTCCTAGACATCTATCCCAGATAAATGAAAACTTATGTTTATACAAAAACCTTTACACAATTGTTCACAGCAGCTTTATTTTTGATAGCCCCAAACTGGAAAAAAAAAAAGTCCTTCAATAGGTGACTAATTAAACAAACTGTGGTACATCCATACCATGGAAGAGCTCTCAGCAATAAAAAACAAACTATTGATACATGCAACAGCTTGGGTGCACTTCCAGCATTATGCTAGGTGAAACAAACCAATCACACAGGGTCACACACTGAATGATTCAGTTTACGTGACATCTTCAAGATAACAACATTGTAGAGATGGAGAATAGATTAGTGGCTGCCAGGGTATAGGGGTGGCGGAGGGAAGGGGGCTGTAACTGTGAAGAAGTAGCACGAGGGAGATCTTCCAGGCAATGAAATAATTGAATTGGTGGTTACAGAAATCAACTGGTGTGATCAAATGACAACTACACACACATGTTGTACCAGTGTCAATTCTCTTCTTTTGATATTGTGCTATAATTATGTAAGATGTCCCTTTTAGGGGAGATGAGGTGAAGGTACGTGAAACTTCTCTGTACTATGTTTGCAACTTCCTATGAATCTATAGTTATTTCAAAAAAAAAGTTGAAAAAAGTAGCCTTATTGACTTCTTTCTCCCTCCTTACTCTGTCTTCCCCAATCCACCTTGTCACTCAGTCCGACACCAGGTAATATAAGACCCTGTTCTTTCCTTCTTTTACCCCTATCCCCATCATCTAAGTAGTCTCGAACTCCTGTCCATTCCATCCCTGTGTAGCATCTCTCCAGTCTGACTGTGTCTCCCCACCTTCTCTGCTCTGGGTCAAGCCCCCTAGTCTGACCTTCTGCAATAGCTCCTTGCTGACCTCCTATCTTTCACCCAGCATTTCACCAATGCTGGTGACCTCTTTAAAATATAAGTCAGATCCTATTACTTCTCTGCCCAAGAACAGTTGCTTGTTCCTTGACACCTGCGGTTTCGAATCACCTCCTTGCTGCAGCAGACAAGAAACTTCATTCAGTTCCTGTTCTGCATTCCTCTTAGAAGCAATAGAACTGGAGGCTCATCTTCCCATTTTCGGTAGATGAGTAGAAAGTTGACTCAGCAAGTTAGAGTTAGCCCATCAGAACAGGTGGATGCCAGTTTCTGGGCTGCAGAGACCCTCCCTTTCTATCAAGCCACGTCTCTGACCACGGGACATCCAAGTGCATAGATGCTCCCTGTTCCCTATAGGATTGTAGGGCAGGGTCCCTTTCTACTGCAATGTTAGCCATGAACATGTGGCCCATCTACACAGGGCCGAAACTGTGGGATAATGAGAGTTCAGGGGATTGAGGACACTCTGCTGCTTCTCTGCTGGTAAGCTTTCCTTTTATAATCTTCTTTTTTTTTTTTTTTTTTTTTTTTTTTACCTTCCCTATGTGACACTAGGCCTATATGCCCAGGACATCTCTGCCTGACACTTCCTCACCAGACTCACCTGCTGATACCTAGTGAGCCTGTGGCATCCAACAATGATCTGTGGTTTTCAGGAAATGTCCCTTCTCTGCTAGATCATGTGCTATTTAGTTTTCGATTACTTATGCTTTTCTAGATCCTGACTGTGTCCCTCCAAGCAGAAACAGAGATACTGTGTTTCATTTTACATAACGCCCCTTCATTCTTCTATCACAGGACATCTAACACTGGTTTTAAAATCCAGCTGTGAGGTTTGCTCCCCTCTCACCTCCCCAGACTGTGAAGCTTTTTGAAAGATGGAATACCTTGTCTTTTAGCTTTGTATTCCTGAAGCTTGCAAGAACCTCGCACAGGGTTGGTATTTAGTACAGATTTGTTAAATGAGCAAATTGTGACATGCATGAGAGCACTTTATGAACAGCAAATGCTATACCAGCCTTAGTTATGACGGCAATATCTTAACGAAGCCAGCAGAATAAGTCATAGTGGTTGGAACCAGAACTGTTAATATAGCAAAATCAGTTACCAATTTTAAAAACATCAACTCCTTGATACACACACAGATACACACACAGACACGTCCTCCAGAGTGCATAGTGTGTAGTTAGCTTTCATACTTGGCCTAACACACTGCAAAGATTAAAAGTCTTTTTCCCTTTTCTTCACAGACATTCATGTTGGGGGCTTGTTCCACACAATCCACACATTACGCTTTACATTGGCGTCTCTCGACTACGAGATAGCTGTTACAGGACGTGGTGTGGTGCTTGGCTGTCGACAGAGTTAAACAAATATTTTTTAGAGGAGAAAATACTTTTTTATGTGCAAAAACAACTGAATTTCGGTCACCAAATCATTTCCTCTAGCTCAACACCAGCCACCAGAATAAAGACAGGTCGTTCCTCACATTGATTGATCTGAGGCTCAGAGCTCTGTCTCCCTTTCCTAGTGGGAGAGTTTGAACATGGCTGGGTTCTCTGACTCAGATGCATTGCTTTTATAGTAGCTTTTTGCCCTAAAGGGGATTTCTGTAAATTTGAGCTTAGGTATGTACTATTAGAGGCCTAAAGAAGGCTAAGTGGTAGCTACTCTATTTTTCAAAAGAGTATTAATAGCTAAACGTAAAGTTAAAAACTGACTTTGCCATGAGTGTTTCCAGTGATTTTTATGATAAAACAAATTAACCTATTTGTAAGGTAAATTTTGAAATGGAGTTAAGATAATTAAAAAGAGACATTACTTACATTTCTTCTCGATTGCGGTAGCTAATATTGTGGGCCAAATGGAACCCACTAAAACATGATTTGCTTTCAACTTTAATCAAAACTAAGAATAATTACTCATAGCAATTTTTCTGATTTTAGGGAAGAAAGTTTTCTGGTTTATTATGCTTTTTCTTCTCTTTAGTTCTCAAATTACTTTATGAATGCTAAATAGCTGAATAAGTAAAAAGAAACGGACTAGTGTCATAAAGTCATTTTTTTCCATTTTAAATTTATGATCTGTCAAAACCTCAAGAAGCCTAAAAACTTTTGGCTGAACTATTTTCTTTTTTCTCGACAGTAGATGGCAATATCTGTTCACCTGTAGCACAAAGTGCCTTCACATGAAGAGCTGCAGACTTAGATTTTTTTTCCTCCTACTCCGTAAAGTGAAATCAGCCTATTTAAAATTATAAACTGAAGACAGAAACAGTTTGCATGTTTGCACAATATTACTTTTTAAATGTTGGTTGAAGGAGTACAAAAGTACGTGAGTACTTTTGTACTGTGAAAACTATGCCTTCTTTCGCTCCAGGGTAGACAGGCGAGCAGCTCCAGAGAAGGCTGCTGAATGTGGTGAACAAAGAGAACCTGTGGGTGGATGGTCTGTGGCAGGAGCAAGAGAGGTTAAGCTAGCAGGTTTTAGTTTGTTCTGTTAAAGTTGATGCTCAGATCTTGTTATATACCCATAGAGATTTTTTGGCTTATATTTTTAAAAAATCCTGAAGTGTGCTTTTTGCCTAGAAATGTGTAAGCTTTTCACATGTTTTATATCAAGAAATAAAGTAAGAAATAAATTTAAAAATGCCGATTTTGTACCCAAGGCTCACATTTACTCTTTCCTTCTCAAAGGAGTAGTGGGGGAAGGGTGAAGACTAGGCTTTGGGAGAGGTTTCTCTTGGATCTGATCCTCTTGTTGATCCCCTCAACCCGAGCAGTTACACTTTATAAAGTGCATTTCTCGTGTTGGTAAGTAATGGCACCACAGTTTCAAAAATTTCAAAAATTACAGGTGAAGGCCTAAGCAAAATAGCTGCTCTACAGGTTAAACAGCTTTACTTTTGTGATACAACAATAAATGAACTTTTAAAAAAAGGCATAATATATAGTCTTATCCTCCACATCTAACATCATCTATTCCTTTGAAAGCCTAATTACTATAATATTGTGCAGTATGATGAGAGAACATTGGCACATCACCTATCACTCTGTAGCTTTTATTTTTCCATAAGGAGTGTTATCCTTCATTGGCATATACCTTTAATATGTAACATTTGTTACTAAGTTGATTGTTTATTGGCTATAACTTTTGGTTTTGTATTTCTTTTTTTTTTTTTTTTTTTTGAGAGGGAGTCTTGCTCTGTCGCCCGGGCTGGAGTGCAGTGGCCGAATCTCAGCTCACTGCAAGCTCTGCCTCCCAGGTTTACGCCATTCTCCTGCCTCAACCTCCCGAGTAGCTGGGACTACAGGCGCCTGCCACCTCGCCCGGCTAGTTTTTTGTATTTTTTAGTAGAGACGGGGTTTCACCGGGTTAGCCAGGATGGTCTCGATCTCTTGACCTTGTGATCCGCCCGTCTCGGCCTCCCAAAGTGCTGGGATTACAGGCTTGAGCCACCGCGCCCGGCCTTGGTTTTGTATTTCAAAACAAGTCATTTATTTGTCAAAATCATCCCATTGACATTTTGCTCTTTGTAGGACTGTGGATGGGAAGACAGTTCTTTGCAGACAAAACTGCTAGGAGGTAGGACAAGAGTCTACCGCTGCATTCCTGAACATCAAGCCGGAAATAAAATGCAATGAAAAAGAAAAAGTGGGTCACATCTGCTGGTATCAAATAGGTTTAGTTTCCACGACATCATGCTGATTAAGACTTCAAAAGTTTTTATGACACACATTAATATTGGGCTACTTTTCATTAAAAAATGGCTGTTTCCTTGTTCCTATAGCTGAGTACCAGTCTCTCAGAATCTGACTATAATCCTTTTGAATTCCTTTATTTTTTATTATTACTTTTTATTTTTACACAGAGTCTCACTTTGTTGCCCAGGCTGGAGTGCAGTGGCGCGATCTCGGCTCACTGCCACTTTTGTCTCCTGGGTTTAAATAATTCTCCTGTCTCAGCCTCCCGAGTAGCTGGGATTACAGGTATGTGCCATTGCACCCGGCTATGTTTTGTATTTTTAGTGGAGACGGAGTTTCACCATGCTGGCCAGGCTGGTCTCAAACTCCTGGCCTCAGATGATCCACCTGCCTCGGCCTCCCAAAGTGCTGGGATTATAGGTGAGAGCCACTACACCCCGACAAATTTCTGTTTTTTAAAGGATAAAAGTGATTCACTTTAAGTAGTTAGATTTTTTTTTCTTTCATAACACTCCTTCTTGCACACTGAAGTAGTTAGATTTTTAAAAATAAATGTTTTGGCCGGATGCGGTGGCTCACGCCTGTAATCCCAGCACTTTGGGAGGCCGAGGTGGATGGATCACCTGAGGTCAGGAATTCAAGACCAGCCTGGCCAACATGGCGAAATCCCATCTCTGCTAAAAATACAAAAATTAGCCAGGTGTCGTGGTGCATGCCTGTAATCCCAGCTCCTCGGGAGGCTGAAGCAGGAGAATTGCTGGAACCCATGAGGTGGAGGTTGCAGGGAGCCAAGATTGTGCCACTGCACTCCAGCCTGGGTAACAGAGTGAGACTCTTCTCAAAAAAAAAAAAAAAAAAAAGTTTTGAGGAGTCAAGGAGGAATGAGCTATAAGCTATTTCCAGGTCAGTCTGTGTTGGTGGCTGTTTATTTCAGTAGAAAATTCCTCAGGATTCCCAAGATTTACATTGATACTTGAATTTCTATTAGAGAACAAATCCCATGACAGTTTATCTGACTCTCTCATTATTTAAGAATGCTACAGCATGTAAGGTTTACTGAATTCAGGTACTGCAGAAATAATGTAACCACATTCCATGAAATTTTGATGGGTTTATGCTCAAATGAAGGGAATTATTTTGGCTATTTCTTGGTGGATGTTTTCCATAAAGTGAGCTTGTGTTTCTCTCATTATTTCGTGTGTGGTGATGGTTTTCCCAGTGGAAGCTTACCTATTTTTAGGATCACTGGACACCTGGCCAGCTTTCCTATTTACAACAAGTCTTTCTTCAGGCAAAGAACCAAATTTCATCATTTCTTTTATCATATTAATATGCCTGTCAATGAATGCATTGTGGAACTACTATTCTTAAGAATATAGTGAATATGTATATCTATGTATTTTTCATCACAGGAAACAGCTTGAATTTCTTGATAACACATGGAACTCTCATTTATCTTGTTTCACAACAGCCTTTTGCTGTTTACCTGGTTTTATGGCCTCTACTATGTACAAAGACCCAAGTGTGAACCTAAGAACAGGCCTTATGATTGTAAGCTCCCTTGACATCAGAATACATTAAAGGTTTAATTTGATATCAGGCATCTGTAGGCACCTTTGAATAAACAGAGCATGATGGTTGTGAGTGTGAACTGGTAAATCTTGGTAATTTCTCTTCGTTTCTATTCACTCTTATCTTAAATTCTCCAAGGTGGGACATTTATCTGCATGTTTCCAAGGTGTTCAATTAATAAATAAGAAGAATTAAGGCTAATATGATCATTTCATGTCTTAATTTAACTCTTTTAAACAGACTGCTGGGAGGGAAAAGTACTATTTTCATTAAAAAATTTCCTGGTATTTTTTCATTGTATTTGTCATGTTACAGATTGAATATCTCTAAGTAATTTATCACAAGCAATCTGGTATTTGATCACTTACCCACATAACATATACCCAAATTTAAATTTAGGTGAATAATATTCAAAATGCTAATTTGTAATCTCTTCAGGGCTTGTTCAAGCCACAGGTGCCCCCTCTATTATATATATATGTGTGTGTGTGTGTGTATATATATATAGAGAGAGTATATATATATATATATATATATATAGAGAGAGAGAGAGAGAGAGAGAGAGAGAGAGAGAGAGATTCAGTTTGTTGCCCAGGCTAAAGTTGCAATGGCACAATCTCAGCTCACTGCAATCTCTACCTCCTGGGTTCAAGCGATTCTCCTGCTTCAGGAGAGGTGCCGACATGCTGGACTAATTTTTGTATTTTTAATAGAGATGGGGTTTTGCCATGTTGGTCAGGCTGGTTAGAATTCCTGACCTGAAGTGATCCATCCGCCAAAGTGCTGGGATTACAGGTGTGAGCCACCATGCCCGGTCTCTATTCATAATAACTATCTTCTGTTAAGGTGTCTCCATTTGATGTCCCTTATGTGTCATCCCTCCCAGCTTTCTCCTCTAACCCCTTTTGTCAGTCCTGAGTGCTAGACCCTCTGTGTCCTTCTTTCAGCTTTTCCGTAGCTGTTAGAGAGCTAGGAAGAAAGAGAGCTAGTGGAACCAACAGGCAGCTGGGTCACTTCATCCTTTGCGATTTAATTAGACGGACTCAGCCCTTTATGCTAAATGTGGTGGGAAAGGAGGCCTCCCTTCCCCTCCCTGCACATTTCACCCTTACCCCAGAACTCTTGGGAGAGCTTGTGCTCTGGACTTAGACCATTGGATTCTACCTTTGTTTCTGGAAGTCTCCTCCGCTGTGCAGTTAGCCCACTCTGTATCTTCTGCGCATTTCTGCATGTGCCTTCTTCCTGGACATTATCCAAATCCCTTCACTGCCCAAAGTCCAGACAATTCAGGGCTATGTGTAGAGTCTTACCCTAGGTTTGGGGTCATAAAGCTGCACTAATATAATAAATAAAATTATTTAATAATAATTTAATAATTTTATTTATTTTATAATACTTTTATTTA
The DNA here is from genome assembly GCF_047675955.1 of Chlorocebus sabaeus. Taxonomy (NCBI): domain Eukaryota; kingdom Metazoa; phylum Chordata; class Mammalia; order Primates; family Cercopithecidae; genus Chlorocebus; species Chlorocebus sabaeus. Next base: position 20,034,862 of record NC_132918.1, read on the forward strand.
TTATATTTGTGCAGCTTCCTGACCCCACTTAAAATAAAATTTGAGATATTTTTGTCCTCAAAAGTTGTCGGCCATCCCTCCTACTGGGGAGTTGCAGTCTTCTCTGGCCTGGGAGGAGAGCCTAGAGTCTCCTTTCTTCTGCTTCCAAGTCTGCTCGTCTTCCCTGACTGGCTCCTGCTCCCAGCCCTGAAATCCTTATTCTTTTCTTTTTTGAGAGGGAGTCTCACTCTGTCGCCCAGGCTGGAGTGCAGTGGTGTGATCTTGGCTCACTGCAATCTCCGCCTCCAGGGTTCAAGCTATTCTCCTGCCTCAGCCTCCCAAGTAGCTGGGAAGTCAGGCGCCCGCCACCACACCTGGCTAATTTTTGTATTTTTAGTAGAGATGGGGTTTCACCATGTTGGCCAGGCTGGTCTTGAACTCCTGACCTCAGGTGATCCACCCCACCTTGGCCCTTGTTCTTTTCTTATGCAGAACAGTTTGCCCTCTTTGTGTTATTCCTGTCTTATTCTAGCTGTGCCTCAAGGACTCTTTCTTTCCACATCAGTCCTGGCACATAAGGATTCTGTTTGTCACAAAACAGAGACTGTTCTCTAAGATGAATTCCGCCACTAGCTGTTAAACTAGCATTTGTTTAATGTGCCATGCTAAATATTACTAGTTAATGGGTTAATCTCCTTCTAAAATATATGCATGTTCACAGGGGGTTGCCTGAGGAATAAACTGAATTTTTAATTAGAGCTTCTAGACTGCTCGTGGGCCCCTTTGGTGAGATACATCTTACTAGGAAAGCCTTTTCAACTGCCACAAATTATTCCACATAGGTCACTGATTTTTCCATTTTTCTACCTATTTTGTGTTCTTATTCTTTTTCCTCTGCAAGCATGTACATCTACATGAATGTAAAGAGAAACATTTAAAGAACAGAAGGTTCAAAATGAAAGTTGCCCTCTTTCATTGAGTTAAAACAAATGTCTGTGCTAAAGCATTTATATGTGTTATTTAAACAACACCATGAGGAATCTATTGTGTGATAGGAAATAGTCCCCTATGAAGTAGCTCACCCAAGGTCACATTTATAGTGGATTTAGTCTGCATGAGTTTACTCCTAAGTCCTGTGCCCTTCACCACTAGAGTAAAGTGGCAGCCACCAACTTTTCTCTGTAGAACAGTTCATTGCATTTCTACAATGGCAGAAATCCCTTGATTTCATGTACTACTTTTTTTTTTTTAGTCAGTAAATACAGCATTGCTTAAATACACATAATTTCTTGAATTGCGAACAAGGATCAGTCAGTTGTGGGATATACTGGTTGTGTGACAAGGTTAAGCCAATGATAAGGTATTGAGATAATTCAATATTGTCTAAAAAGTAACCTCAGGGGCTGGGCATGGTGGCTTGCACTTATAATCCCAGCACTTTTGGAGGCTGAGGTGGGTGGATGGCTTGAGCTGAGGAGTTCAAGACCAGCCTGGGCAACATGGCAAAGCCCTGTCTCTATAAAAAATATTTTTAAAAAAATTAGCTGGGCGGTGGTGCACACCTGTAGTCCTAGCTGAGGTGGGAGGATGGCTTGGGCCAGGAGGCAAAGGTTGCAGTGAGTTGAGATCACACCATTGCACCCCAACTAGGGTGACAGAGCCAGATCCTGGCTCAAAAAAAAAAAAAAAAAAAAAAAAGTAATCACAGTTCCTTTATAAATATGTATTAAGCATGTATATAAAATATAAAACCTATTTCCCTATTTTTTATTTTTTCCAACTTTTAAAAATTTTTGTGGGTGCATAGTAGGTGTATATATTTATGGGTTACATGAGATGTCCTGATACAGAGATGCAATGTGAAATAAGCAAGTCATGGAGAATGGGGTATCCATCCGCTCAAGCATTTATCCTTTGAGTTACAAAAATCTAACTACACTTTTTATTTTAAAGTATACAATTAAGTTATTATTGACTATAGTCACTCTGTTGTGCTATTAAATAGTAGGCCTTTTTTTTTCTTAATTATTCTCTTTTCACTCTCTCAGTAGAATCAAAATAGTAGGTCTTATTCATTCTTTCTTTTATTGTACCCGTTAACCATCCCTACCTCCCCCTGTCCCTGCTACCTTCCCACTACCATTCTCAGTGTCTGGTAACTATCCTTCTCCTTATGTCCATGAGTTCAATTGTTTTGATTTTTAGATACCACAAATAAGTGAGAACATGTGACATTTGTCTTTCTGTGCCTGGCTTATTTCACTTAGCATAATGATCTCCGGTTCCATCCATGTTGTTACAAATAACTGGATCTCATTCTTTTTTATGGCTAAATAGTACTCCTTTGTATATATGTACCACATCTTCTTTATCCATTGATCTGCCCATAGACACTTAGGTTGCTTTCAAATCTTAGCTGCTGTAAACAGCGCTGCAATAAACATGGCAGTGCAGATATCTCTTCTATATACTGATTTCCCTTCTTTTGGGTATGTATCTAGCAGTGGGATTCCTGGACCATATGATAGCTCACTTTTTAGTTTTTTGAGGAATGTCCAAACTGTTCTCCATAGGGATTGTACTAATTTATATTCTTACCAACAGTGTACAAGCATGTCCTTTCCTGCACATCCTCCCCAGCATTTGTTATTGCTTGTCTTTTGGAGAAAAGCCATTTTAACTGGAGCGAGATGGTATCTCATTGTAGTTTTGATTTGCATTTCTCTGAGGATCAATGATGTTGAGCACCTATTCATATGCCTGTTTGCCATTTGTATGTCTTCTTTTGAGAAATGTCTATTCCAATCTTTTGCCCATTTTTTAGATCAGATTATTAGATATTTTTTATTAATCTCTTATCAAATGGGTAGTTTGCAAATATTTTCTCCCATTCTGTGGGTTGTCTCTTCATTTTGTTGATTGTTTTCTTTTCTGTGCTTTTTACCTTGAATTGATCCTATTTGTCCATTTTTGCTTTGGTTGCTTGTGCTTGTGGGGCATTGCTCAAGAGATTTTTGCTCAGACCATTGTCCTGGAGATTTTCTCCGATATTTCCTTGTAATAGTTTCATAGTTTGCAGTTTGAGATTTAAGATTTAAATCTTTAATCCATTTTGATTTGATTTTTGTATATGGCAAGAGATAGGAGTCTATTGCATTCTTCTGTGTATGGATATCCAGTATTTCCAGCACCACTTATTAAAGAGATTGTCTTTTTGTCGGTGTATGTTCTTGGCACCTTTGCTGAAAATGGGTTTACTGTAGATGTATGGCTTCATTTTTGGGTTCTCTATTCTGTTCCATTGGCCTATGTGTCTGTTTTTATGCCAGAACCATGCTGTTTTGGTTATTATAGCTTTGTAGTATAATTTGAAGTCAGGCAATATGATTCCTCCAGTTTTGTTCTTTTTACTTAGGGTAGCTTTGACTATTGTGGATCTTTTGTGATTGCATATAAATTTTTGGATTGTTTTTCTATTTCTGTGAAGAATGTCATTGGTATTTTGCTAGGAATTGCATTGAATCTGTAGGTTGTTTTGGGTAACATGGACATTTTAACAATACTGATTCTTCCAATCCATGAATATGGAAGATTTTCCATTTTTTGGTGTCCTCTTCAATTTCTTTCATCAGTGTTTTGTAGTTGTAATTGTAGAGATTGTTCACGTCTTTGGTTAATTCCTAGATATTTAATTTTATGTGTGGCTATTGTAAATGGGATTACTTTAAAAAATATCCATTTCACATTGTTAACTATTGGCATATAGGTTTTGTATGTTGATTTCTACCCTGCAACTTTACTGAATTTATTTATCAGTTCTAATACTTTTATTTAGTTATTTATTTTAATTATACTCTAAGTTCTAGGGTACTTGTGCATGCCATGCAGATTTGTTACATATGTACACATGTGCCATATTGGTGTGCTGTACCCATTAACTTGTCATTTACATTAGGTATATCTCCTAATGCTATCCCTCCCCCACCCCCCCAAACCCATGACAGGCTCTGGTATGTGATATTCCCTACCATGTGTCCAAGTATTCTCATTGTTCAATTCACACCTATGAATGAGAACATGTGGTGTTTGGTTTTCTATCCTTGAGATAGTTTGCTCAGAATGATGGTTTCCAACGTCATCCATGTCCCTACAAAGGGCATGAACTCATCCTTTTTTATGGGCTGCATAGTATTCCATGGTGTATATGTGCCACATTTTCTTAATCCAGTCTATTAATGGTGGACATTTGGGTTGGTTCCAAGCCCTTGCTATTGTGAATAGTGCTGCAATAAACATATGTGTGCATGTGTCTTTATAGTAGCATGATTTATAATCCTTTGGGTATATACCCAGTAATGGGATTGCTGGGTCAAATGGTATTTCTAGTTCTAGATCCTTGAGGAATTGTCACACTGTCTTCCACAATGGTTGAACTAGTTTACACTCCCACCAACAGTGTAAACGTGTTCCTATTTCTCCACAGCCTCTCCAGCACATGTTGTTTCCTGAGTTTTTAATGATCACCATTCTAACTGGTGGGAGATGGTATCTCATTTTGGTTTTGATTTGCATTTCTCTGATGACCAGTGATGATGAGCATTTTTTCAAGTGTCTGTTGGCTGCATAAATGTCTTCTTTTGAGAAGTGTCTGTTCATATCCTTTGCCCACTTTTTGATGGGATTGATTTTTTCTTGTAAATTTGTTTAAGTTCTTTGTAGATTCTGGATATTAGCCCTTTGTCAGATGGGTAGATTGCAAAAAATTTTCTACCATTCTGTAGGTTGCCTATTCACTCTGATGGTAGTTTCTTTTGCTGTGCATAAGTTCCTTAGTTTAATTAGATCCCATTTGTCAATTTTGGCTTTTGTTGCCATTGTTTTTGGTGTTTTAGTCATGAAGTCCTTGCCCATGCCTGTGTCCTGAATGGTATTGCCTAGGTTTTCTTCCAGGATTTTTATGGTTTTAAGTCTAATATTTAAGTCTTTAATACATCTTGAATTAATTTTTGTATAAGATATAAGGAAGGGATCCAGTTTTAGCTTTCTACTTATGGCTAGCCAGTTTTCCCACTACCATTTATTAAATAGGGAATCCTTTCCCCATTTCTTGTTTTTGTCAGGTTTGTCAAAGATCAGATGGTTGTAGATGTGTGGTGTTATTTCTGAGACCTCTGTTCTGTTCCATTGGTCTATATCTCTGTTTGGGTACCAGTACCATGCTGTTTTGGTTACTGTAGCCTTGTAGTACAGTTTGAAGTCAAGTAGTGTGATGCCTCCAGCTTTATTCTTTTTGTTTAGGATTGTCTTGGCAATGAGGGCTCTTTTTTGGTTCCATATGAACTTTGAAGTAGTTTTTTCCAATTCTGTGAGGAAAATCATTGGTAGCTTGATGGGGATGGCATCGAATCTATAAATTACCTTGGGCAGTATGGCCATTTCCACAATATTGATTCTTCCTATCCATGAGCATGGAATGTTCTTCCAGTTTGTGTTCCCTTTTATTTCGTTGACCAGTGCTTTGTATTTCTCCTTGAAGAGGTCCTTCACATCCCTTGTAAGTTGGATTACTAGGTATTTTATTCTCTTTATAGCAATTGTGAATGGGAGTTCACTCATGATTTGGCTCCCTGTTTGTGTGTTATTGGTGTATAGGAATGCTTGTGATTTTTGCATATTGATTTTAGTATCCTGAGACTTTGCTGAAGTTGCTTATTAGCTTAAGGAGATTTTGGTCTGAGATGATGTGGTTTTCTAAATATACAATCATGTCATCTGCAAACAGGGACAATTTGACTTCTTCTTTTCCTAATTGAATACCCTTTATTTCTTTCTCTTGCCTGATTGCCCTGGTCAGAACTTCCAACATTATGTTGAATAGGAATGGTGAGAGAGGGCATCCCTGTCTTGTGCCAGTTTTCAAAGGGAATGCTTCTAGTTTTTGCCCATTCACTATGATATTGGCTGCGGGTTTGTCATAAATAGCTCTTAATATTTTGAGATACGTTCATCAATACCTAGTTTATTGAGGGTTTTTAGCATGAAGGGCTGTTGAATTTTGTCAAAGGTCTTTTCTGCATCTATTGAGATAATCATGTGGTTTTTGTCTTTGGTTCTGTTATGTGATGGATTACATTTATTGATTTGCGTATGTTGAACCAGCCTTGCATCCCAGGGATGAAGCCCACTTGATCGTGGTGGATAAGCTTTTTGATGTGTTGCTGGATTCAGTTTGTCAGTGTTTTATTGAGGGTATTTGCATCAATGTTCATCAGGGATATTGGTCTAAAATTCTCTTTTTTTGTTGTGTCTCTGCCAGGCTTTGGTGTCAGGATGATGTTGGCCTCATAAAATGAGTTATGGAGGATTCCCTCTTTTTCTGTTGATTGGAATAGTTTCAGAAGGAATGGTACCAGCTCCTCTTTGTACCTCTGGTAGAATTTGGCTGTGAATCCATCTGGTCCTGGACTTTTTTTTGGTTGGTAGGCTATTAATTATTGCCTCAATTTCAAGGCCTGCTATAAGAGTATTCAGGGATTCAACTTCTTCCTGGTTTAGTCTTGGGAGGGTGTATGTGTCCAGGAATTTATCCATTTCTTCTAGATTTTCTAGTTTATTTACATGGAGGTGTTTATAGTGTTCTCTGATGGTAGTTTGTATTTCTGTGGGATCGGTGGTGATATCCACTTTATCATTTTTTATTGCGTCTATTTGATTCTTCTCTCTTTTCTTCATTATTAGTCTTGCTAACGGTCTATCAATTTTGTTGATCTTTTCAAAAAACCCACTCCTGGATTCATTGATTTTTTGAAAGGTTTTTTTGTGTCTCTGTCACCTTCAGTTCTGCTTTGATCTTAGTTATTTCTTGCCTTCTGCTAGCTTTTGAATTTGTTTGCTCTTGCTTCTCTAGTTCTTTTAATTGTGATGTTAGGGTGTCGATTTTAGATCTTTCTTGCTTTCTCTTGTGGGCATTTAGTGCTATAAATTTCCTTCTACACACTGCTTTAAACGTGTCCCAGAGATTCTGGTATGTTGCATCTTTGTTCTCATTGGTTTCAAAGAACATCTTTATTTCTGCCTTCATTTCATTATTTACCCAGTAGTCATTCGGGAGCAGGTTATTCAGTTTCCATGTTGTTGTGCAGTTTTCCGTGAGTTTCTTAATCCTAAATTCTAATTTGAATGCACTGTGGTCTGAGAGACAGTTTGTTGTGATTTCTGTTCTGTTACATTTGCTGAGGAGTGCTTTACTTCCAACTATGTGGTCAATTTTGCAATAAGTGCGATGCGGTGCTGAGAAGAATATATATTCTGTTGATTTGGGGTGGAGAGTTCTGTAGATGTCTATTAGGTCTGCTTGGTGCAGAGCTGAGTTCAAGTCCTGGATACCCTTGTTAACCTTCTGTCTCGTTTATCTGTCTAATATTGACAGTGGGGTGTTAAAGTCTCCCACTATTATTGTGTGGGAGTCTAAGTCTCTTTGTAGGTCTCTAAGGACTTACTTTATGTATCTGAGTACTCCTGTATAGGGTGCATATATATTTAGGATAGTTAGCTCTTCTTGTTGAATTGGTCCCTTTACCGTTATGTAATGGCCTTCTTTGTCTCTTTTGATCTTTGTTGGTTTGAAGTCTGTTTTATAAGAGACTAGGATTGCAACCCCTGCTTTTTTTTGTTTTCCATTTGCTTGGTAGATATTCCTCCATCCCTTTATTTTGAGCCTATGTGTATCTCTGCACATGAGATGGGTCTCCTGAATATAGCACACTGATGGGTCTTGACTCTTTATCCAATTTGCCAGTCTGTCTTTTAATTGGGTCATTTAGCCCATTTACATTTAAGGTTAATATTATTATGTGTGAATTTGATCCTGTCATTATGATGTTAGTTGGTTATTTTGCCCGTTAGTTGATGCAGTTTCTTCCTAGCATTGATGGTCTTTACAATTTGGCATGTTTTTGCAGTGGCTGGTACCGGTTGTTCCTTTCCATGTTTAGTGCTTCCTTCAGGAGCTCTTGTAAGGCAGGCCTGGTGGTGACAAAATCTCTAAGCATTTGTTAGTCTGTAAAGGATTTTATTTCTCCTTCACTTATGAAGCTTAGTTTGGTTGGATATGAAATTCTGGGTTGAAAATTCTTTTCTTTAAGAATGTTGACTATTGGCCCCCACTCTCTTCTGGCTTGTAGAGTTTCTGCTGAGAGATCCACTGTTAGTCTGATGGGCTTCCCTTTGTGGGTAACCCGACCTTTCTCTCTGGCTGCCTTTAGCATTTTTTCCTTCATTTCAACCTTGGTGAATCTGACAATTATATGTCTTGGGGTTGCTCTTCTCAAGGAGTAGCTTTGTGGCATTCTCTGTATTTCCTGAATTTGAATGTTGGCCTGTCTTGCTAGGTTGGGGAAGTTCTGGATAATATCATGAAGAGTGTTTTCCAGCTTGGTTCCATTCTCCCTGTCACTTTCAGGTACACCAATCAAATGTAGATTTGGTCTTTTCACATAGCCCCATATTTCTTGGAGACTTTGTTCATTCCTTTTTACCTTTTTTCCCTCTAAACTTGTCTTCTTGCTTCATTTCATTCTTTTGATCTTCAGTCACTGATACTCTTTCTTCCACTTGGTTGAATCGGCTACTGAAGCTTGTGTGTGCATCATGTAGTTTTCATGCCATGGTTTTCAGCTCCATCAGGTCATTTAAGGTCTTTTCTACACTCTTTATTCTAGTTAGCCATTTGTCTAATCTTTTTTCAAGTTTTTAGCTTCCTTGCGATGGATTCAAACATCCTTCTTTAGCTCAGGGAAGTTTGTTATTACTGACCTTCTGAAGCCTACTTCTGTCAACTTGTCAAAGTCATTCTCCATCCAGCTTTGTTCCATTGCTGGTGAGGAGTTGCAATCCTTTGGAGGATAAGAGATGCTCTGGTTTTTAGAATTGTCAGCTTTTCTGTTCTGGTTTCTCCCCATCTTTGTGGTTTTATCTACCTTTTGTCTTTGATGATGGTGGACCTACAGATGGGGTTTTGGTATGGATATCCTTTTTGTTGATGTTGATGCTATTCCTTTCTGTTTGTCAGTTTTCCTTTTAACAATCAGGTCCCTCAGCTGCAGGTCTGTTGGAGTTTGCTGGAAGTCCACTCCAGATCCTGTTTGCCTGGGTATTACCAATGGAGGCAGCAGAACAGCAAATATTGCAGAACAGCAAAATTGTTGCCTGATCCTTCCTCTGAAAGCTTCATTTCAGAGGGGCACCTGGCTGAATGAGGTATCAGTTGGCCCCTACTGGGAGGTGTCTCCCAGTTAGAGTACTCAGGGACCCACTTGAGGAGGCAGTCTGTTCATTCTCAGAGCTCAAACGCTGTGCTGGGAGAACCACTGCTCTCTTCGGAGCTGTCAGACTGGGATGTTTAAGTCTGCCAAAGTTTCTGCTGCCTTTTGTTCAGCTATGCCCTGCCCCCAGAGGTGGAGTGCACAGAGGCAGGCAGGCCTCCTTGAGCTGCGGTGGGCTCCACCCAGTTTGAGCTTCCTGACTGCTTTGTATACTCAAGCTTCAGCAATGGTGGATGCCCCTCCCCCAGCCAGGCTGCTGCCTCACAGTTTGATCTTCAACTGCTACACTAGCAGTGAGCAAGGCTCTGTGGGCGTGGGCCAGGCACAGGATATAATCTCCTGGTGTGCCATTTGCTAAGACCATTGGAAAAGCACAGTATTTGGGTGGCAGTGTCCTGATTTTCCCAGTACAGTCGGTCACAGCTTGCATTGGCTAGGAAAGAGAAATCCCCTGACTGTTTGTGCTTCCTGGGTGAGGCAATGCCTCACCCTGCTTTGGTTCACCCTCCGTGGACTGCACCCACTGTCCAACCAGTCCCAAAGAGATGAACCAGGTACCTCAGCTGGAAATGCAGAAATCATCCATCTTCTGTGTTGATCATGCTGGGAGCTGCAGACCGGAGCCATTCCTATTCGGCCATCTTGGAACAGACCAGAGATTTCAAATCCTCTGATAGTTTTCTTGTGGAGTCTTTAGGTTTTTCCAAATATGAGATCATATCATTTGCAAACAAGGATGATTTGACTTCTTCCTTTCCAATTTGATGTTCTTTGTATCCTTCTCTTGTCTGACTGCTCTAACTAGAACATTCAATACTATGTCAAATAACAGGATGACAGTGAGCATCCTTGTCTTGTTCCAGATCTTAGAGGAAAGGCTTTCAGTTTTTCCCCATTCAGTATTATACTAGCAGTGGGTCTGCCATATATGGCTTTTATTGTGTTGAGGTATATTTCTTTTATCCCCAGTTTTTTTTTTTTTTATCATGAAAAGATGTTGAATTTTATCAAATGAATTTTATCAAATTTTAGCATCAATTGAAATGATCACATGGTTTTTATCCTTGATTCTGTTGATTGTATGGTTTCTACCCATCATTCAGTTGAAATGATCATATGGTTTTTATCCTCAATCTTACATCACATTGATTGATTTGCATATGTTGAACCAACCATCCTTGCATCCCAGGGATAAATCCCACTTGGTCATGATGAATGATCTTTCTAATGCATTGTTGAATTCAGTTTGCTAGTATTTTTTTTTAAGGATTTTTGCATTAATATTCATCAGAGATACTGGTTTTTTTTGGTGTGTCTTTGTCTGGTTTTTGTGTCAAGGTAATACTGGCCTTGTAGAATGAGTTTGGAGGTATTCCCTCTTCCTCTATGTTTTAGAATAGTTTGAGTAAGATTGGTATTAGTTCTTTAAATATTTGGTAGAATGCAGCAGTGAAACCATGAGGCCTGAACTTTTCTTTACTGGGAGACTTTTTATTATGGTTTTGATCTCATTACTTTTCATTGGTCTATTCAGGTTTTGTATTTCTTCCTGGTTCAATTTTGGTAGGCAGTATGTATCTAGGAATTTGTCCATTTCCTCTATATTTTCCAATTTATTGGCATATAGTTGCTTATAGTAGCCACTAATGATTCTTTGAATGTCTGCAGTATCAGTTGTAATGTCTCCTTTTCATTTCTGATTTTATTTATTTGAATTTTCTCTCTTTTTTTCTTAGTTAGTCTGGCTAAAGGTTTGTCAATTTCATTTAACTTTTCAAAAAAAAAAAAAAAACCCCAATGTTTTGTTTCATTGATCTTTGCTATTTTTTTATTTCAGTTTTCTTTTTCTGATCTGATCTTTATTATTTGCTTTCTTCTACTAATTTTGGGATTGGTTTGCTCTTGTTTTTCTATTTCTTTAAGATGTGTCATTAGATTTTTTTATTTGAAGTTTTTCTTCTTTTTTGATGTACACATATATATATATAAAATTCCCGCTGAGTACTGCTTTTGCTTTATTCCACAGATTTTGGCATGTTGTATTTTCATTATCATTTGTTTCAAGAGATTTTCAATTTCCTTCTTAATTTCTTGATTGACTGATCATTCGGGAGCATATTGTTTCATGTCTATGTATTTGTATAGTTTCCAAAATTCCTCTTGTTTTTAGTTTCTAGGTTGTTTTTTTTTTTTTTTCTGAATCTCTCTCTGTCACTAGGCTGCTGGAGTGCAGTAGTGCGATCTCAGCTCACTGCAATCTCTGCCTCCCGGATTCAAGTGATTCTCCTGCCTTGGCTTCCTGAATAGCTGGGACTACAGGCATGCGCCAGAATAGCTGGGACTACAGGCATGTGCCACCACACCAAGATAATTTTTGTATTTTTAGTAAAGATGGGATTTCACCATGTTGGTCAGGATGGTCTTGATCTCTTGACCTCGTCATCCACCCCCCTTGGCCTCCCAAGAGTGCTGGGATTAGAGGCATGAGCCACTGCACCTGGCCTAATTTCTAGTTTTATTCCATTGTGGTCAGAGAAGACGTTTAACATTATTTCAATTTTTCTTGAACGTTTAAGTCTTGTTTTATAACCTCATATATGGTCTATCCTTGAGAAAGATACATGTGCTGAGGAAAAGAATGTACTCTGCAGCTCTTGGATGAAATGATCTGTGACTATTAGATCCATTTTGTCTAAAGTGCAGATTAAGTCTGAAGTTTCTTTGTTGATTTTTTTTTTTCTGAAAGGTTTGTCCAATGCTGAAAGTGGGGTGTTGAAATCTCCAGCTTTTATTGTATTGAGGGCTATCTCTCTCTTTAGTTCTAATAATATTGGCTTTATATATCTGGGTGCTCCAGTGTCTGGTGCATATATATTTACAATTGTTATATCCTCTTGCTGAATTGGCCCCTTTATCATTATATAGTAACTTTCTTTGTCTCTTCTTATAGTTTTGTCTTGAAATCTATTTTGTAGATATAAGTATAGCTACTCCTGTTCTTCTTTGGTTTCCTTGGCGTGGAATATCTTCTTCCATCCCTTTATTTTCAGTCTATGTGTGTTTTTATAGGTGAAGTATGTTTCTTGTAGGCAATAGATCAACAAATCTTATTTTTTAATTCATTTAGCTAGTCTATGTCTTTTGATTGAAGGGTTTGGCCCATTGACATTGAATGCTATTATTGAAAAGTAAGGACTTACTTTTGCCATTTTGTTATTATTATTATTTTTTTTGGTCTTCTTTCTTTCTTTCTTGTCTTCCTTTGGTGAAAGTGATTTTCTCTGGTGATATGATTTAGTTTCTTACTTTTTTTCTGTGTGTCCATTGTATGTTTTTTGATTTGAGGTTATCATGAAGCTTGCAAATACTATCTTATAACTCATTATTTTAATCTGATAACAAATTAACACTGTTTGCATAAACAAACAAGCAAAGAGAAAACTATTAAAAACTCTGTGCCTTAACTTTGTCCCCTCAATTTTTAACTTTTTTTTTTTTTTTTTTTTTTTGAGACAGAGTCTTCTCTGTCACCCAGACTGGAGTGTGGTGGCCTGATCTTGGCTTACTGCAACCTCTGCCTCCTGGGTTCAAGCTAGTCTCCCGCCTCAACCTACTGAGTAGCTGGGATTACAGGCATCCGCTGCCACATCTGGTTAATTTTTGTATTTTTAGTAGAGATGGGATTTCACCATGTTGATCCAGGCTGGTCTCAAACTCCTGACCTCAAATGATCAGCCTGCCTTGACCTCCCGAAGTGCTGGGATTATAGGCATGAACCACTGCACCCAGCCCCACTGTTAACTATTTGTTGTTTCTACTTATATCTTATTGTACTATGTCTTGAAAAGTTGTTATAGCTATTTTTTTGAGTGGTTCAGTGTAAACTTTTATTTAGGAAAACAGTAGTCTACACACCACAATTACAGTGTTATAATACTCTGTGTTTTTCTGTGTACTTACTATTACCAGTAAATTTTGTACCTTCAGGTGGTTATTTACTGCTCATTAATGTCCTTTTCTTTCTGATTGAAGTACTCCCTTTAGCATTTCTTATAGGACAGGTCTGGTATGCATGAAATCCCTCAGCTTTTGTTTGTCTGGGAAAGTCTTTATTTCTCCTTCATGTCTGAAGGATATTTTCACTGAATATACTATTCTAGGGTTAAAGGTGTTTTCTCATCAGCGTTTTAAATATGTGATGCCATTCTCTCCTGGCCTGTAAGGTTTCCACTGAAAATTCTGCTGCCAGACATATTGGAGTTTCATTGTATGTTATTTGCTTCTTTTCTCTTGCTGCTTTTGGATCCTTTCTTTATCCTTGAACCTTTGGGAGTTTGATTATTAAATACCTTGAGGTAGTCTTATTTGGGCTAAATCTGTTTAGTGTTCTAAAATTTTCTTGTACTTGGATATTGGTATCTTTTCTAGGTTTGGGAAGTTCTTTGTTATTATCCCTTTGAATAAACTTTCTATCCCTATCTCTCTTTCTACCTCCTCCTTAAGGCCAATAACTCTTAGATTTGCCCTTTTGAGGTTATTTTCTAGATCCTGTAAGCATGCTTCATTGTTTTTAATCCTTTTTTCTTCTGTCTCCTCTGACTGTGTATTTTCAAATAGCCTGCCTTCAAGCTCACTAATTGTTTCTTCTACTTGATCAATTCTACTAGTAAAGGACTCTGGTGCATTCTTCAGTATGCCACTTGCATTTGTCAGCTTGAGAATTTCTGCTAGATTCTTTTTGATTATTTCAATCTGTTTGTTAAATTTATCTGATAGAATTCTGAATTCCTTCCCTGTGTTGTCTTAAATTTTTTTGAGTTTCCCAAACACAGCTATTTTGGTTCTCTCTCTGAAAGGTCACATATCTCTGTTTCTCCAGGACTGGTCTCTGGTGGCTTATTTAGTTTATTTGGTGAGGTCATGTTTTCCTGGATGGTGTTGATGCTAGCAATGTTCTTTGGTGTCTGGGCATTGAAGAGTTAGGTATTTATTGCAGTCTTCACTGTCTGTGCTTATTTGTAGCCATCTTTCTTGGACCTGAAGCCAGCTCAGGGCTTGCTTAAGGCCTGTAGCAACTATTGCATGCCTACCATTAATGTTTACTCAAGGACCAAGGGCTGTTTAGTCAGCAGGTGGTGAACTCAACCAGGCTTGTGTCTTTCTCTTCAGGGTGAGGGACTCCCTTCTGGCCTAGGGTGGGTCTAGAAATACTGTCTGGGAGCTAAAGCCTGGAGTCAGAAATGTCAGGAATCTACTTGGTGCTTTATTTTACTGTGGCTGAGCTGTTGCCCAAGTTACAAGATAAGGTCCTTTTAACATTTCCTGCTCCTCCTGGAGCTTAAAAGTGCAATTGACATACTAAAGAATGTGCCAGAGTCCTTTAATAGAAGAATTGATCAAGCAGAAGAGAGAATTAGTGAGCTTGAAGACAGGCTATATGAAAATACACAGTCAGAGGAGACAAAAGAAAAAAAATTAAAAGGAAGGAAGCATGCCTACAAAAATTAGAAAATAGCCTCAAAAGGGCAAATCTAAGACCTATTGGCCTTAAAGAGGAGGCAGAGAGAGACATAGGGTAGGAAGTTTATTCAAAAGGACAATAACAGAGAACTTCCCAAACCTAGAGAAAGATATCAATATACAAGTACAAGCAAGTTGTACAGCACCAAGCAGATTTAGCCCAAATAAGACTACCTCAAGACATTTAATAATCTCCCAAAAGCCAAGGATAAAGAAAGGATTCTAAAAGCAGCAAGAGAAAAGAAACAAGTAACATACAAAGGAGGCCAGCATGGTGACTCATATCTGTAATCCTAAAACTTTGGAAGGCTGAGGCAGGAGGATCACTTGAGCCCAGAAGTTTGAGACCAGTCTGGGTAACATGGTGAAACCCCATATATCTCTAAATTAGCCAGGCATGGCATGGTGGTGTGTGCCTATAGTCCTAGCTACTTGGGAGGCTGAGATGAGAGGATTGCTCGAGCCCAGGTGATTGAGGCTGCAGTGAATTGTAATTGTGCCACTGCACTCCAGCCTGGGTGACAAAGTGAGACCCTATCTCAAAATAATCCAACCAAATATACAAAGGAGCTCCAATATGTCTGGCAGCAGTCTTCTCAGTGGAAAGCTTATAGGTTGGAAGTGAGTGGCTTGACATAAAGTTCTGAGGGAAAAAAAAAAGAATGTATATTCAGTGAAAATATCTTTCAGATATGAAGGAGAAATAAAGACTTTTGCAGACATTCAAAAGCTGAGGGATTTCATTAACACTAGACCCGTATTACAACAGATGCTTAAAGGGAGGTGTGAAAGAAAAGGACATTTATGAGCAAGAAGAAATCATCTGAAGGCGCAAAACTCACTGATAATAGTAAGTACATGTACACATACAGAATATTATAACACTTTAATTGTGGTGTGTAAACTACTAATATATTGAGTAGGAAGACCAAAAGATAAACCTATCAAAAATAATGACTACAATAACTTTTCAAGACACAGACAGTATAATAAGATATAAATAGAGACCAAAAAAGTTAAAAAGTTGGGGAAAGTTAAAGTATAAGTTAAAATGATTTTTATTACTTTTCTCTGCTTTTTTCTGGTTTGCTTATGCAATCAGTGTTAAGTTTTCACTAGTTGAAAGTAATGGGTTATAAGATGTACTTTGCAAGCATCGTGGTAAACTTAAAGGAAAACAATCTACAATGTTACCTAAAAAATATAAAGCAAGAAATTAAAACATACTACCAGAAAAAATCACTTTCCCAAAGAAGAAGACAGAAGGGAAGAAAATACCACAAAACAACCAGGAAACCAATTATAAAATGGCAGGAGTAAGTCCTTACTTATCAACAAAAACATTTAATGTAAATGGACTAAACTCTCTAATCAAGACAGAGACTGGCTGAATGGATTAAAAAAACCAGCCCCAACTACCTGTTACCTACAAGAAACACACATCACGTATAAAGACACACATAGACTGGAATAAAGGGATGGAAAAAAAAATTCCATGCAAATGGAAAACAAAAAGAGTAAGAGTGCCTATTATATAAGGTAAAATAGAGTTCAAGAGAAAAATCATAAAAAGAGACAAAGGAGGTCATTATATAAGGAAAAGGGGTCAATTCAGGAAGAAAATATAACAATTATATATGCGGCCAACACTGGAGCACTCAGTTATATAAAATAAATATTATTAGAACTACAGAAAGAGATGGGCCCCAAAACAGTAATAACTGGAGACTTCAACACCCACTTTCAGCATTGGACAGACCATATAGAAAAGGAAAAAAGAAATGTTAGACTTAATATTCAGTATAGACCAAAGGGACCTAATAAATATTTACAGAACATTTCTAATGACTGCAGAATACACATTATTTTTTTCTCAGCAAATGAATCATTCTCAAGGATAGATCTTATATTAGGTCACAACACAAGCCTTAATAATTTCAAAAAAATTGAAATCATATAAAGTATCTTCTCTGACCACAATGGAATAAAACTAGAAATCAGTAACAAGAGGGACTTAGGAAAGTACAAAGCCCATGGAAATTAAACAATATGCTCCTAAATGACTATTGGGTCAATGAAAAAATTAAGAAGGAAATTTTAAAAAGTATTGAAACAAGTTAAAATGGAGATACAACACACCAAAACCTATGGGATACAGTGAAAGCAGTACTAAGAGAAAAATTTGTAACAATAAGTGCCTACATCAAAAAAAAGTAGAAAAAAATTTAAATAAATAACCTAGTGGTGCATCTTAAAGAATTAGAAGAGCAAGAGCAAACCAAACCCAAAATTAGTAGAATAAAGCAAATAATAAAGATCAAAGTGGGAATACAAATTTTGAAAAAAACAAAACAAAAATACAAAAGATCAATGACAGAAAAAGTGGTTTTTTTTTTTTTTTTGAAAAGATAAACAAGGTCAGGGTGGTGGTTTATGCCTATAATCCTGGCACTTTGGGAGGCTGAGATGGGAGGATTGCTTGAGCCCAGGAGTTTGAGACCCGCCTGGGCAACATAGCAAGACCTATTTCTACTAAAAATAATAAAAAAGAAAATAGCCAGGCAAAGTGGTGTGGACTCGTAGTCTCAGCTACATGGGAAACTAAGATGGGAGGATGGTTTGAACCTGGAAGATCAAGCCTGCAGTGAGCTATGATTGCACCACTGCACTCCAGCATGGGCAACATAATAAGCTGCTGTTCAAAAAATAAATAAATAAACAAGATCAACAGACATTTAGCCAGACTAACAAAGATTTAAAAAAAGAGAAGGCCCAAGTAAATAAAATTAGAGATGAAAAAGGAGACATCACAATTGATACTGAGAAATTAAAAGGAACATTAGAGACTACTATGAGAAACTACATGCCAGTAAATTGAAAAACCTAGTAGAAATAGATACACTCCTAGACACGTAAAACCTACCAAGATTAAACTATGAAGAAATCCAAAACCTCAATAGACCAATAACAAGAGATGAGATCAAAGCCACAATAAACAGTCTCCCAGTAAAGAAAAGCCCAGGACCCAATGGTTTCAGTGCTGAATTTTACCTATCATTCAAAGAAGAATTAATAGCAATACTACTGAAACTATTCTGAAAAATAGAGGAAGAGGGAATACTTCCAAACTTATTCTATGAGGCCAGTATTACTTTGATACCAAAACCATGAACATCAAAAAAAGAAAGTTATGGGCCAATATTCCTGATGAACATTGATGCAAAAATCTTCAACAAAATACTACCAAACTGAATTTAACAACACATTAGAAAGATTATTCATCATGACCAAGTGGGATTTATTCCAAGAATGCAAAGATGGTTCAATATACACAAATTTTTCAACATGATACTATCAACAGAATGAAGGACAAAAATCATATGATCATTTCAGTTAATGCTGAAAAAACATTTGATAAAATTCAACATCCCTTCATAATAAAAACCCTCAAAAAACTGGGGATAGAAGGAAAAGCTGAAAGCTTTTCCTCTAAGATCTGGAACAACACAAGGATGCCCAGTTTTACCACTGTTATTCAACATACTGCTGGAGATCCTAGCTAGAGCAATCAGACAAGAGGAAGATATAAAGAAGACATAAAGGGCATCCAAATTGGAAAGGAAGAAATCAAATTATCATTGTTTGCAGATAATAAGAGCTTACACTTGTAAAAACCTAAAGACTCCACAAGGAAACTATTAGAATGGATAAATTAATTGAGTGAATTTGCAAGATGCAAAATCAACATATAAAAATCAGTAGCGTTTTCATGTGCCAAAAGCAAACACTGTAAAAGAAATTAAGAAATTAATTCCGTGTATAGCTATAAACAAAATACCTAGGAATAACTTTATCCAAAGAAGTGAAAGATCTCTGCAATGAAGACTGTAAAACACTGATGCGAGAAATTGAAGAGGGACACAAAAGCGTGGCAAGATATTCCATGTTCATGTATTGGCAGAATCAGTATTGTTAAAATGTCCATACTGCCCAAAGCAATCTACAGATTCAACATAAACTTCATCAAAACACCAATGATGTTATTCACAGAAATAGAAAAAAATAATCCTGAAATTTATATGGAACCACAAAAGACCCAGAATAACCAAAGCTATCCTAAACAAAAAGAACAAAACCAGAAGAATCATACTACCTGACTTCAAATCATACTACAAAGCTGTAGTAACCAAAACAGCATGACACTGGTATAAAAACAGACATATAGGTTAGCGGAACAAAATAAAGAACTCAGAAATAAATCTTTACTACTACAGTGAACAAATTTTCAATAAAAGTGCCAAGAACATACATTGGGGAAAGGATAGTCTCTTCAATAAATGGTGCTAAGAAAAAACTAGATCCCATCTCTTGCCATATATAAAAATTAAATCGAAATGGGTGAAATACTTAAATCTCAAACTATGAAACTACTAATAGAAAACACTGGGGAAAATCCCCAGGACATTGGTCTGGGCAAAGATTTCTTGAGCAATAGCCTATGACCACGGGTAACCAAAGCAAAAATGGACAAATGGGATCACATCAAGTTGAAAACTTTCTGCATAACAAAGGAAACAAACAGTGAAGTGAAGAGAGAGTTCACAGAATGGGAGAAAATATTTGCAAACTGTTTGTCTGACAAGGGATTAATAACCAGAATATATAAAGAGCTCAAACAACTCAATAGGAAAAAAATCTAATAATCCAATAAAAATGGAATAAAGATTGGAATAGACATTTCTCAAAAGAAGACGTATGGCAAACAGATAGATGAAAAGGTGCTCAATATCATTGATCATCAGAGAAATGTGAATCAACACTACAATGAGATATAATCTCAACCAAGTTAAAATGATTTTTCTTTAAAAGATGGGCAATAATGAATGCTGGGTAGGATGAGGAGGAAAGGGAATGTTTAAACACTGTTGGTGGGAATGTACATTTGTACAGCCACTATAGAGAATAGTATGGAGGTTCCTCGAAAAACTAAAAGTAGAACTACCGTATGATCCAGCAATCTCACTGCTAGGTATAAACCCCAAAGAAAGAAAATCAGTATATCAAAGAGATATCTGCACTCCTATGTTTACTGCGGCACTATTCACAATAGCCAATATTTAGAAGCAACCCAAGTGTCCATCAACAGACGAATGGATAAGCAAAATGTGGTACATATACACAATATATAATTAATATATAATTCAGATATAAAATGAAAGAAATTCTGTCATTTGCAACAACATAGATGGAACTGGAGAACATTATGTTAAGTGAAATAAGCCAGGTGCAGTAAGACAAACTTCACATGTTCTCACTCATTTATGGAAGCCAAAAATTAAAACAATTGAACTCATGGACATAGAAAGTAAAATGAATGTTACCAGGGGCTGGAAAGCACAGTGGGGAGGGAGAAATGGTGGTGGTTAATGGGTACAAAAATATAGTTAGATAGAATGAATGGGATCTAATATTTGATAGCACAACAGGATGGTTTTAATCAACAATATTTTATTGTTTAAAAATATCTAAAAGAGTATAATTGAATGTTTATAACATGAAGAAATGATAAATGCTTGAGGTGATGAATATTCCATTTACCTTGATGTAGTTATTACATACTATATACCTTTATCAAAATATCGTATGTACCCCATAAATAACACACCTACTATGTACTCATAAAAATTAAAAACGAAACAAACAAATAAATAACAATAATGACACACCTGGGGGAACATCGAATGTCTTCAAATATGGCAATGTCTTATGTTTGACAATATATTCACCCCAGTTTATCAGTATATAAACATGTTTATATATAGCAGTGTGGATTTTTCAATATACTTAATTTTTTTAGAGCAGTTTTGTGTTTATAGTAAAATTCAGAGAAAAGTATAGAGATTTCCCACATACTCTCTGTCCCCATACAAGTACAGCGTCTCCCATTATGAACATTCTTCACAAAGTGGTACATTTGTTACAACTGATGAACTTACACTGACACATCATTATCACCCAGATAGTTGGTGGTGTACATTTTACAGGTTTGGACAAATGTATAATGACATGTACCCACCAGTTATAATATCACACCGAGTAGTGTTACTGCCCCCAAATTCTCCGTGCTCTGTCAATCCATCCCTTCCTCCCTACCTAATCCCTGACAACCACTGATTTTTTTCCTGTCTCTATATGACTTTTCCTAAATGTTGTATAGTTGGAATCATACGTGTGTACCCTTTTCAGATTGGCTTCTATCACTGAATAATATGCATTTAAGTTTTCTTCATTTTTTTCATGGCTTGATAGCTCATTTCTTTTTAGCACTGAATACATAGCTCATTTCTTTTTAGCACCGAATAATGCTCCATTATCTGAATGCACTGCAATTTACTTATGTATTTACCTACTGAAATGTAAATATGTATGTTGCTTGGTTGGTTGGTTGCTTTTAAGTTGGTTGGTTGCTTTTAAGTTTTGGCAATTAGGTGTAAAGCTGCCATAATCACCCATGTGCAGGTTTTTGTGTGGCTACATTTTCAGTTACTTTGGAAAAATACCAAGTAGGCTGATTGCTGGATAATATGGTAAAAGTATGTTTAGTTTTGCAAAAAACTGTCAAACTGTGTTCCAATGTAGCTGTACCATTTTGTATTTTCACCAGCAACGAATAAGAGTTTCTATTCCTGTACCTCCTCAACAGCATTTGCTGTGGTCAGTGTCTAGATTTGGGCCATTCTAATTTGTATATAGTGGTATCTCATTGTTGCTTTTATTTGGATTTCCCTAATGACATATGATGTAGAGTATCTTTCCATACGCTTATTTGACATCTATAGATCTCCTTTGACGAGGTGTCTATGAAAGTCTTTGGCCCATTTTTAATTGTGTTGTTTTCTTATTGTTGAGTTTTAAGAGTTCTTTGTATATTTTAGATAACAGTCCTTTATCAGATAGATCTTTTGCAAATATTTTTCTTCCAGCCTGTGGTTTGTCTTTACATTCTCTTGACAGTGTTTTTCCCAGAGCAGAACATTTTAATTTTAATGAAGTCCAGTTTATCAATCCTTTCTTTCATGGATTATTCCTTTGGTGCTCTATCTACAAAAGTCATCGCCAAACCCAGTCATCTATATTTGCTTGTATGTTATTTTTTAGGAGTTGTTTTTTAATTAGCTATGGAGTCTTAAGGATTATGTCATATCTTTTAGTTCATATTAAACAGTAGAGTCCAGCAGTCTTCTGTTTGTTAATTAATTAATTAATTAATTAATTTTTTGAGACAGGGTCTCACCCAGTTGCTCAGGCTGGAGTACAGTGGCACAATCACGGCTCATTGTAGCCTCAAACTCCTGGGCCCAAGTAATCCTCCTACCTCAGCCTCCTGAGTAGCTGGGACCACGTTTGCACATGCCTGGTCAACATTAACAAAAATTTTTTTAGAGACAGGATCTCACCATGTTGCCCAGACTGGTCTCAAACTCCTGGGCTCAAGCAATCCTCCTGCCTCAGCCTCACTAAGTGCTGAGATAACAGGTGTGAGCCACTGTGCCTGGCCTGTTTGTTTTAAAAAAATCACCTGTGATACTGTGAATTATGAATAAGTTATCCTTTTATTCTTTCCCATTCTTTCTTCTTTTGAAATTCTTCATAGTGGGGGTTTGTGATCAACTCCAGCTTTTCATATGGTGCATTGGGCATGCCTCTTTTTTCCCTCTGTTGAGAAAGTGTTTTGCTGCGAGTGAGTGATCAGGTGGCAGGGATGTGGCTTCTGTGTGTCAGAATGTGGTAGCGGGTTCAGTGATTTATCTGATGGGAAATTTTCTCTGGGAGAGAAGGGTTGATGATGTCCTCTAATTCAGCTAACTCTGCTTTACTGAACACAGCTAAACCAGATTTGGAAACAAATAGAAGACAACGTGGTAAACTACAGGCAAAAAGACAGAGCTCTTGAGTATTCCTGACCAACTAAAGGCCTGACAAGGAAGAATATGTGTTGACAGTATTTCTTTGGACATGCTTCAAGGACCACATTAAAACATTTCCACAGGGTATAGGCTTCAATCAGCAGAAGATGTTCTTGTATCCCAAGTACCACGGGGTCGAGTTTTCCAATGACCCCAGCACGGCAGCCAACGCAAGGGCTGCTGGAGTAATTACTGGCCATCCTGCCCAAAGTAATTTATAGATTCAATGCTATTCCCATTAAACTACCACTCACATTCTTCACAGAATTAGAAAAAAACTATTTTAAAATTCATATGGATCCAAAAAAGAGCTGTATAGCAAAGACAATTCTAAGCAAAAAGACCAAAGCTGGAGACATCACGCTACCCAACTTCAAACTGTGCTACATGGCTAGAGTAAACAAAATAACATGGTATTGCTACAAAAATAGACACATAGACCAATGGAACAGAATAGAGAACTCAGAAATAAGACCACTCATCTACAAGCATATAATCTTTGACAAACCTGACAAAAAACAAGCAACAGGGAAAGGATTCCCTATTTAATAAATGGTGCTGGGAGAACCGGCCAGTCATATGCAGAAAATTGAAACTGGATTCTAACCTTATGCCTGATACAAAAATTAACTCAAGATGGATTAAAGACAAATGGAAAACCCAAAACTATAAAAATGCTGGAAGAAAATCTAGGCAATATCATTCAGCACTTAGGCATAGGCAAAGATTTCATGACAAAAACATCAAAAGCAATTGCAACAAAAGCAAATATTGACAAATGGGATCTAATTAAACTAAAGAGCTTCTGCACAGCAGAAGAAATTATTATCAGAGCAAATAGACAACCTGCAGAATAGGAGAAAATTTTTGCAACTTATCCATCTGACAAAGTTTTTTTTTTTTTTTTTTTTTTTTTTGACAAAGTTCTAATATCCAGAATCTACAAGGAACTTAAACAAATTTCCTTTTTGGGTAAGAAGAAAACCCAAAAAACCCCATTAAAAAGTGGGCAAAAGACATGAACAGATATTTCTTAAAATAAGACACTTATGTGACCAGCAAATATATGAGAAGCTCAACATCACTGATCATTAGATAAGTGCAAACCAAAATCACAATGAGATACAATCTCACACCAGTCAGAATGGCGATTGTTAAAAAGTTAAGAAACAACAGATGCTGGCGAGGCTGTGGAGAAATAGGAAAACTTTTACACTGTTGGTGGGAATGTATATTGATTCAACCATTGCGGAAGACAGTGTGGTGATTCCTCAAAGGCCTAGAATCAGAAATATCATTTGACCCAGCAATCTCATTACTGGGTATATACTCAAAGGAATATAAATCATTCTATTACAAAGATACATGCACATGTATATTCATTGCAGCACTCTTCACAATAGCAAAGACATGGAATCAACCCAAATGCCCATCAATGATAAACTGCATAAAGAAAATGTGGTACATATACACCATGGAATACTGTGCAGCCATAAAAACGAACTAGATCGTGCTCGCTTCGGCAGCATGTATACTAAAATTGGAACAATACAGAGAAGATTAGCATGGTCCCTGAGCAAGGATGACATGTAAATTCGTGAAGCATTCCGTATTTTTCTCAAGGATCTAGAACTACAATTACCATTTGACCCAGCCATCCCATTACTGGGTATATACCCAGAGGATTATAAATCATGCTACTATAAAGACACGTGCACATGTATGTTTATTGTGGCACTATTCATAATAGCAAAGACTTGGAACCAACCCAAATGTCCACCAACGATAAACTGGATTAAGAAAATGTGGCACATATACACCATGGAATACTATGCAGCCATAAAAAAAGTATGACTTCATGTCACTTGCAGGGACATGGATGAAGCTGGAAACCATCATTCTGAGCAAAAGATTGCAAGGACAGAAAACCAAACACCTCATGTTCTTAGTCATAGGTGGGAATAGAACAATGAGATTACTTGGATACAGGGTGGGGAACATCACACACTGGGGCCTGTCGTGGGGTCGGGGGGAGAGCATTAGGAGAAATACCTAATGTAAATGATGAGTTGATGGGTGCAGCAAACCAACATGGCACATGTATACCTATGTATCAAACCTGCACGTTGTACACATGTACCCTAGAACTTAAAGTGTAATTAAAAAAAAAAAAAAAAGGAACAAAAGGAACGAGATCATGTCCTTTGCAGGGACATGGTTGGAGCTGATAGTCATTATCATCAGGAAACTAACACAGGAACAGAGAACCAAACGCTGCATGTTCTTACTTACAAGTGGGAGCTGAACAATGTGAACACACAGGCACAGGGAGGGGAACAACACAGGCTGGACCCGGGGGGAAGTGGGGTGGAGAGAGGAGGAGCATGAGGAAAAATAGCTAGTGCATGCTGGGCTTAATGCCTAGGTAATGAGTTGATAGGTGCAGCAAATCACTATGGCGTACCTTTACCTATGTAACAAACACCTGCACACCTTGCACATGTACCCCAGAATTTGATCTGGGTTTAGACCATCCTGAGACAGGTTAGTTTTACCCCAATGATGATGTGTTGTTGCCATGGTAATCCTGCTCAGTAGGAGAGGAACCGCAGGTTCAGACATTTGGTGTATGTGCTTGGCTGAGGAGCCAAGCGGGGAAGCTACCATCTGTGGGATTATGACTGAACGCCTCTACGTCAGAATCCCGCCCAGGTGGAACAATGTGGCAGCGCCCTGGAGCCTCCATTGGCCCGGATAGCCTGTCCCCGCACCCACGCCCCCCCCCACCCCCCGCCTCGCCGTCCCCGCAGGCGGGCCGCTTCCTCCTGCCCGGGGCATTTTGCTTTTTCTCAGAGATGCTTTGGGTTTATTTCATGGTCTTGCTTTGTTATTTCAGTCTTGAGAAGTCACTGAACTAAGAACAGTGAGAAGAGACTAGTCCATTCCTCACCTCAAGCCATCATCCAGCTAATAATCTTGAATAGACAAGTAGCTTTCTTAAAAACTATTTTAAAAATAAGTCCTGTAATTTCTCTGGTAACCTATTCATTTCAGCATCAGGCAGTTCTTTTAAAAAAATTGGGCCGGGCGCAGTGGCTCACGCCTGTAATCCCAGCACTTTGGGAGGCCAAGGTGGGTGGATCATGAGGTCAGGAGATCCAGATCATCTTGGCTAACACAGTGAAACCCCCTCTCTACTAAAAATACAAAAAATTAGCCGGGCGTGGTGGCGGGCGCCTGTAGTCCCAACTACTCGGGAGGCTCAGGCGGGAGAATGGTGTAAACCCGGGAGGCGGAGCTTGCAGTGAGCCGAGATGAAGCCACTGCACTGCAGCCTGGGCAACAGAGTGAGACGCCGTCTCAAAAAAAAAAAAAAAAAAAAAGTTGAACAATGTCTAAAATAGCTTCTAACACACAATAGACACTTGGAAAATACTTGGTAGATGAAAGAATAAAACATAAATCCATTTATTTTATTTAATTTTATTTATTTTTTAAATTACATTTTAAGTTCTAGGGTATATGTGCACAATGTGCAGGTTTGTTACAAATGTATACATGTGCCATGCTGGTGTGCTACATCCATTAACTTGTCATTTACATTAGGTATATCTCCTAATGCTATCCCTCCCCTCTCCCTCCACCCCACAACAGGCCCTGGTGTGTGATGTTCCCCACCCTGTGTCCAAGTGTTCTCATTGTTCCATTCCCATCTATGAGTGAGAACATGAGGTGTTTGGTTTACTGTCCTTGCGATCATTTGCTCAGAATGATGGTTTCCAGCTTCATCCATGTTCCTACAAAGGACATGAACTCATCCCTTTTTATGGCTGCATAGCATTCCATGGTGTATATGTGCCACATTTTCTTAATCCAGTCTGTCACTGATGGACATTTGGGTTGATTCCAAGTCTTTGCTATTGTGAATAGTGCCACAATAAACATACATGTGCATGTTTCTTTATAGCAGCATGATTTATAATCCTTTGGGTATATACCCAGTAATGGGATGGCTGGGTCAAATGGTATTTCTAGTTCTAGATCCTTGAGGAATTGCCACACTGTCTTCCACAATGGTTGAACTAGTTTACAATCCCACCAACAGTGTAAAAGTTTTCCTATTTCTCCACATCCTCTCCAGCACCTGTTGTTTCCTTTCTTTTTAATGATTGCCATTCTAACTGGTGGGAGATGGTATCTCATTTTGGTTTTGATTTGCATTTCTCTGATGGCCAGTGATGACGAGCATTTTTTCATGTGTCTGTTGGCTGCATAAATGTCTTCTTTTGAGAAGTGTCTGTTCATATCCTTTGCCAACTTTTTGATGGGGTTGTTTGATTTTTTTCTTGTAAATTTGTTTAAATTCTTTGTAGATT
This sequence comes from Chlorocebus sabaeus, assembly GCF_047675955.1. NCBI lineage: Eukaryota > Metazoa > Chordata > Mammalia > Primates > Cercopithecidae > Chlorocebus > Chlorocebus sabaeus. Next base: position 20,062,027 of record NC_132918.1, read on the forward strand.
CTGGATATTAGCCCTTTGTCAGATGGGTAGAATGTAAAAATTTTCTCCCTTTCTGTAGGTTGTCTGTTCACTCTGATGGTAGTTTCTTTTGCTGTGCAGAAGCCTCTTAGTTTAATTAGATCCCATTTGTCAATTTTGGCTTTTGTTGCCATTGCTTTTGGTGTTTTAGTCATGAAGTCCTTGCCCATGCCTACGTCCTGAATGGTATTGCCTAGGTTTCCTTCCAGGGTTTTTATGGTTTTAGGTCTAATATTTAAGTCTTTAATCTATCTTGAATTTATTTTTGTATAAGATATAAGGAAGGGATCCAGTTTCAGCTTTCTACATATGGCTAGCCAGTTTTCCCACCACCATTTATTAAATAGGGAATCCTTTCCCCATTTCTTGTTTTTTGTCAGGTTTGTCAAAGATCAGATGGTTGTAGATGTGTGGTGTTATTTCTGAGACCTCTGTTCTGTTCCATTGGTCTATATCTCTGTTTTGGTACCAGTACCATGCTGTTTTGGTTACTGTAGCCTTGTAGTATAGTTTGATGTCAGGTAGTGTGATGCCTCCCGCTTTATTCTTTTTGTTTAGGATTGTCTTGGCAATGAGGGCTCTTTTTGGTTCCATATGAACTTTGAAGTAGTTTTTTCCAATTCTGTCATTGGTAGCTTGATGGGGATGGCATTGAATATATAAGTTACCTTGGGCAGTATGGCCATTTTCACCATATTAATTATTCCTATCCATGAGCATGGAGTGTTCTTCCATTTGTTTTTGTCCTCTTTTATTTTGTTGAGCAGTGGTTTGTAGTTCTCCTTGAAGAGGTCCTTCACATCCCTTGTAAGTTGGATTACTAGGTATTTTATTCTTTTTATAGCAATTGTGAATGGGAGTTCACTCATGATTTGGCTCTTGTTTGTCTGTTATTGCTGTATAGGAATGATTGTGATTTTTGCACATTGATTTTGTATCCTGAGACTTTGCTGAAGTTGCTTATCAGCTTAAGGAGATTTTGGTCTGAGATGATGGGGTTTTCTAAATATACAATCATGTCATCTGCAAACAGGGACAATTTGACTTCTTCTTTTCCTAATTGAATACCTTTTATTTCTTTCTCTTGCTTGATTGCCCTGGCCAGAACATCCAACACTATGTTGAATAGAAGTGGTGAGAGAGGGCATCCCTGTCTTGTGCTGGTTTTCAAAGGGAGTGCTTCCAGTTTTTCCCATTCAGTATGATATTGGCTGTGGGTTTGTCATAAATAGCTCTTATTATTTTGAGATACATCCTGTCAATACCTAGTTTATTGGGAATTTTTAGCATGAGGAGAGGAATCAAATGGATGCAAAAAAAAAATGTTAAAGGGGATATCACCACCGATCAACAGAAATACAAACTACCATCAGAGAATACTATAAACACCTCTATGCAAATAAATTAGAAAATCTGGAAGAAATGGATAAATTCCTGGACACATACACCCTCCCAAGACTAAACCAGGAAGAAAATGCATCCCTGAATAGACCAATAACAGGCTCTGAAATTGAGGCAATAGTTAATAGCCCAAAACCAAAAAAAGTCCAGGACCAGATGGACTCACAGCTGAATTCTACCAGAGGTACAAAGAGGAGCCGGTACCATTCCTTCTGAAACTATTCCAATCAATAGAAAAAGAGGGAATCCTCCCTAATTCATTTTATGAGGCCAGCATCATCCTGATACCAAAGCCTGACAGAGATACAACAAAAAAAGAGATTTTTTGACCAATATCCCTGATGAACATCAACGCAAAAATCCTCAATAAAATACTGGCAAACCGAATCCAGTAGCACATCGAAAAACTTATCCACCACAATCAAGTTGACTTCATCCCTGGTATGAAGGGCTGGTTCAAACATATACTAATCAATAAATGTAATCCACCATATAAACAGAACCAAAGACAAAAACCACATGATTATCTCAATAGATGCAGAAAAGGCCTTCGACAAAATTCAACCTCCCTTCATGCATAAATACATTTATTATCCTTGGAGGAGATGGAAAGGCAAGAAAGTTCTCTGAACAGGAGAGATACATTGAGACTAAGAGAGAAATTGGGTTAAAGTCACCTGATGGTGAAGAGTGTCCTTCATCTGTATCGGCTTTTTTTCAGTATTATAGACAAATACAACTTCAATAATTCTTTTGCCAATGGAAAGAAGAAAATCAATTTTAGGAGTTCTGTTATTCAAATACAAATCACTTCAGCTCATGTGATAGGAGGGTGACAACAAATGCCACAAAGGAACAAATACAAATCACTTAAGCTGACATGGTAGGAGGGTGGCAACAAATGCCACAAAGGAACAGTGATGGAAAAACATGTCTTTTGACTGTATTATGGCATCCATATAATTCGTTAGAATTGATGGGAAGGAAGTGTCATATTGGAATCTTATGTTGCAAGACTGAGCTTTAATGGCACAAAACAGGTCCAAAGCTGGATAAAAAAGGTATTGAGGAGTGATCTATGACATAAATCAACACTCAATTCAGAGACTAACCTGTGAGAGGCATGTGTGTGGTATAGACCCAAAGCAGCATGGCAAAAGATTGGAAAACAATTAGCATTTAAACTAATTGACCAAAGAAGGAAAGACAGAATTTATAGTCTGAACCTGGCCATACTATTTGCCTCCTAAAACAATAACAAAAAGTCAACATTCTCCAAAGAATTTTAATAAGACTAAGAGTTTCATGGTATAAAATGTACTAAAAATGTCCAAGATAGAATCTAAAATTACTCAACATATGAAAAGGCAGGAAAACATGAGTAATCCTCAAGCGAAAGGGCAATCAACAGATACTAACCCTAAGATTATCCAGGGGTTGGAATTATCAGACAAACTTTAAAACAGCTATTATAACCAAACTTAATGAAGCAAAAGTGAACACATTTGAAATAAATGAAGGAGTTTTCAGTAGATAAATAGAATTAGAATCAAAAGAGCCAAATGAAAATTTTAGAACTAAAAAATATAATGTGTGAAATAAAAAAAATTCACTGGATAGGCTCAATAGCAGAAATGAGATGGTGAAGAAAAGTCAGTAAATTTAAAAATTGTTCAATAGAAATCATCCAAAGTAAAGAACTGAGAGAAAAATATTTGTTAAAAATGAACAGATCATCAGAGACTTATGGGAGAGTATTTTAAGATAAAACATTTGTGTAATTGCAGTCCCAGGAAAAAAAGATTGGTGACGAAAAATTATTTGAAAAAATAATGGCCGAAAACTTTCCAATTTGGTGAAACACAAAAGTTATCTTATAAAGTCAAAGAAAATCACATCAGACAGATATAATCAAACTTACAAAAACCAAAGAGGGAGAGAAAAAAAAAGAGTTCTTAAAGATCTTTAAAAATGCTGCATAGCTTAGAAGATAATGGAACAACATCTTTAAAGTTCTTAAAGAAAAGAGCTATTAATCCAGAATTCTGCAATCAGTGAAAATATATTTCAGGAATTATGGAGAAATAAAGATATCCTCAGAGGAAAAAAAAAAACAAAGAAAATTCATTGATATCTGACATTTTCTGCTCTAAAAGAAATGCTAAAAGAAATTCTTCAAGCTGAAAGGAAATTACAAGAGAGAGAAAGTTAGAACATTAAGAATAAAGTAAGAATAAATCTAGAACATGAGAACTAACTCATGTTCAGGTAAATGTAAAAGAATATTTTTCCTAGTAAGTTCTTTTTTTTTTTTATTATTATTATACTTTATGTTCTAGGGTACATGTGCACAATGTGCAGGTTTGTTACATATGTATACATGTACCATGTTGGTGTGCTGCACCCATTAACTCATCATTTACATTAGGTATATCTCCTAATGCTATCCCTCCCCTCTCCCTCCACCCCACAACAGGCCCTGGTGTGTGATGTTCCCTTTCCTGTGTCCAAGTGATCTCATTGTTCAATTGCCACCTATGAGTGAGAACATGTGGTGTTTGGTTTTCTGTTCTTGCAATAGTTTGCTGAGAATGATGGTTTCCAGCTGCATCTATGTCCCTACAAAGGACACAAACTCATCCTTTTTTATGGCTGCATAGTATTCCATGGTGTATATGTGCCACAGTTTCTTAATCCAGTCTGTCACTGATGGACATTTGGGTTGGTTCCAAGTCTTTGTTATTGTGAATAGTGCCGCAATAAACATACGTGTGCATGTGTCTTTATAGCAGCAAGATTTATAATCGTTTGGGTATATATTCAGTAATGGGATGGCTGGGTCAAATGGTATTTCTAGTTCTAGATCCTTGAGGAATTGCCACACTGTCTTCCACAATGGTTCAACTAGTTTACAATCCCACCAACAGTGTAAAAGTTTTCCTATTTCTCCACATCCTCTCCAGCACCTGTTGTTTCCTTTCTTTTTAATGATTGCCATTCTAACTGGTGGGAGATGGTATCTCATTTTGGTTTTGATTTGCATTTCTCTGATGGCCAGTGATGCTGAACATTTTTTCATGTGTCTGTTGGCTGCATAAATGTCTTCTTTTGAGAAGTGTCTGTTCATATCCTTTGCCAACTTTTTGATGGGGTTGTTTGTCTTTTTCTTGTAAATTTGTTTAAGTTCTTTGTAGGTTCTGGATATTAGCCCTTTGTCAGATGGGTAGATTGCAAAAATTTTCTCCCTTTCTGTAGGTTGCCTGTTCATTCTGATGGTAGTTTCTTTTGCTGTGCAGAAGCTCTTTAGTTTAATTAGATCCCATTTGTCAATTTTGGCTTTTGTTGCCATTGTTTTTGGTGTTTTTGACATGAAGTCCTTGCTCGTGCCTATGTCCTGAATGATATTGCCTAGGTTTTCTTCTAGGGTTTTTATGGTTTTAGGTCTAATATTTAAGTCTCCAATCCATCTTGAATTGATTTTTGTATAAGGAGCAAGGAAGGGATCCAGTTTCAGCTTTCTACATATGGCTAGCCAGTTTTCCCACCACCATTTATTAAATAGGGAATCCTTTCCCCATTTCTTGTTTTTGTCAGGTTTGTCAAAGATCAGATGGTTGTAGATGTGGGATATTATTTCTGAGGGCTCTGTTCTGTTCCTTTGGTCTATATCTCTGTTTTGGTACCAGTACCATGCTGTTTTGGTTACTGTAGCCTTGTAGTATAGTTTGAAGTCAGGTAGCGTGATGCCTCCAGGTTTGTTCTTTTGACTTAGGACTGTCTTGGCAATACGGGCTCTTTTTTGGTTCCATATGAACGTTAAAGTAGTTTTCTCCGATTCTGTGAAGAAAGTCATTGGTAGCTTAATGGGTATGGCATTGAATCTATTAATTACCTTGGGCAGTATGGTCATTTTCACGATATAGATTCTTCCTATTCGTGAGCATGGAATGTTCTTCCATTTGTTTGTGTCCTCTTTTATTTCACTGAGCAGTGGTTTGTAGTTCTCCTTGAAGAGTTCCTTCACATCCCTTGTAAGTTGGATTCCTAGGTATTTTATTCTCTTTGAAGCAACTGTGAATGGGAGTTCATTTATGATTTGACTCTCTGTTTGTCTGTTATTGGAGTATAAGAATGCTTGTTATTTTTGCCATTGATTTTGTATCGTGAGACTTTGCTGAAGTTGCTTATCAGCTTGAGGAGATTTTGGGCTGAGATGATGGGGTTTTCTAAATATACAATCATGTCATCTGCAAACAGGGACAATTTGACTTCTTCTTTTCCTAATTGAATACCCTTTATTTCTTTCTCTTGCTTGATTGCCCTGGCCAGAACTTCCAACACTATGTTGAATAGGAGTGGTGAGAGAGGGCATCCCTGTCTTGTGCCAGTTTTCAAGGGAATGCTTCCAATTTTTGCCCATTCAGTATGATATTGGCTGTGGGTTTGTCATATATAGCTCTTATTATTTTGAGATATGTTCCATCAATACCGAATTTATTGAGAGTTTTTAGCATGAAGCGCTGTAGAATTTTGTCAAAGATCTTTTCTGCATCTATTGAGATAATCATGTGGTTTTTGTCTGTGGTTCTCTTTATATGCTGAATTACATTTATTGATTTAGATATGTTGAACTAGCCTTGCATCCCAGGGATGAAGCCCACTTGATGATGGTGGATAAGCTTTTTGATGTGCTGCTGGATTCAGTTTGTCAGTATTTTATCGAGGATATTTGCATCGATGTTCATCAGGGATATTGGTTTAAAATTCTCTTTTTTTGTTGTGTCTCTGCCACGCTTTGGTATCAGGATGATGTTGGCTTCATAAAATGAGTTAGGGAGGATTCCCTCTTTTTCTATTGATTGGAATAGTTTCGGAAGGAATGGTACCAGCTCCTCCTTGTACCTCTGGTAGAATTTGGCTGTGAATCCATCTGGTCCTGGACTTTTTTTGGTTGGTAGGCTATTAATTATTGCCTCAATTTCAGAGCCTGTTATTGGTCTAGTCAGGGATTCAACTTCTTCCTGGTTTAGTCTTGGGAGAGTGTGTGTGTCAAGGAATTTATCCATTTCTTCTAAGTTTTCTAGTTTATTTGCGTAGAGGTGTTTATAGTATTCTCTGATGGTAGTTTGTATTTCTGTGGGGCTGGTAGTTATATCCCCCTTATCATTTTTTATTGTGTGTATTTGATTCTTCTCTCTTTTCTTCTTTATTAGTCTTGCTAGCAGTCTATCAATTTTGTTGATCTTTTCAAAAAACCAGCTCCTGGATTCATTGATTTTTTGGAGGGTTTTTGTGTCTCTATCTCCTTCAGTTCTGCTCTGATCTTAGTTATTTCTTGCCTTCTGCTAGCTTTTGAATGTGTTTGCTCTTGCTTCTCTAGTTCTTTTAATTGTGATGTTAGGGTATCAATTTTAGATCTTTCCAGCTTTCTCTTATGGGCATTCAGTGCTATAAATTTCCCTCTACACACTGCTTTAAATGTGTTCCAGATATTCTGGTATGTTGTATCTTTGTTCTTATTGGTTTCAAAGAACATCTTTATTTCTTCCTTCATTTTGTTACGTACCTAGTAGTCATTCAGGAGTAGGTTGTTCAGTTTCCATGTAGTTGAGCGGTTTTGACTGAGTTTCTTATTTCTGAGTTCTAGTTTGATTGCACTGTGGTCTGAGAGACACTTTTTTTTTTTTTTTGAGACGGAGTCTCGCTCTGCCGCCCAGGCTGGAGTGCAGTGCCCGATCTCAACTCACTGCAAGCTCCGCCTCCTGGGTTCACGCCATTCTCCTGCCTCAGCCTCCCGAGTAGCTGCGACTACAGGCGCCCGCCACCTCGCCCGGCTAGTTTTTTTGTATTTTTAGTAGAGACGGGGTTTCACCGTGTTAGCCTGGATGGTCTCGATCTCCTGACCTCGTGATCCGCCCGTCTCGGCCTCCCAAAGTGCTGGGATTACAGGCTTGAGCCACCGCGCCCGGCCGACAGTTTGTTATAATTTCTGTTCTTTTACATTTGCTAAGGAGTCCTTCACTTCCAGCTATGTGGTCAATTTTGGAATAAGTGCGATGTGGTGCTTGGAAGAATGTACATTCTGTTGATTTGGGGTGGAGAGTTCTGTAGATGTCTATTACATCCGCTTGGTGCAGAGATGAGTTCAATTCCTGGATATCCTTGTTAACGTTCTGTCTCGTTGATCTGTCCTATGTTGACGGTGGGGTGTTAAAGTCTCCCATTATTATTGTGTGGGTGTCTAAGTCTCTTTGTAAGTCTTTAAGGACTTGCTTTATGTATCTGGGTGCTCCTGTATTGGGTGCATATATGTTTAGAAAAGTTAGCTCTTCTTGTTGAATTGATCCCTTTACCATTATGTAATGACCTTCTTTGTCTCTTTTGATCTTTGTTGGTTTAAAGTCTGTTTTATCAGAGACTAGGATTGCAACCCCTGCCTTTTTTTGTTTTCCATTTGCTTGGTAGATATTCCTCCATGCCTTTATTTTGAACCTATGTGTGTCTCTGCATGTGAGATGGGTCTCCTGAATACAGCAAATTGATGGGTCTTGACTCTTTGTCCAATTTGCCAGTCTGTGTCTTTTAATTGGACCATTTAGTCCATTTACATTTAAGGTTAATATTGTTATGGGTGAACTTGATCCTGTCATTATGATGTTAGCTGGTTATTTTGCTCATTAGTTGATGCAGTTTCTTCCTAGCATCGATGGTCCTTACATTTTGGCATGTTTTTGAAGGGCTGGTACCGGTTGTTGCTTTCCAGTTTAGCTCTTCCTTCAGGAGCTCTTGTAGGGCAGACCTGGTGGTGACAAAATCTCTCAGCATTTGCTTGTCTGTGAAGGATTTTATTTCTCCTTCCCTTGTGAAACTTAGTTTGGCTGGATATGAAATTCTAGGTTGAAAATTCTTTTCTTTAAGAATGTTGACTATTGGCCCCCACTGTCTTCTGGCTTGCAGAGTTTCTGCCGAGAGATCTGCTGTTAGTCTGATGGGCTTCCCTTTGTGGGTAACCCAACCTTTCTCTCTGGCTGCCTTTAACATTTTTTCCTTCATTTCAACTTTTCTAGTAAGTTCTTTAAAATGTATGACTACCGGTTGCAGTGGCATGGGCCTTTAGTCCCAGATAGTCAGGAGACTGGGATGTGAAGATTGCTTGGGCTCAGGAATTCAAGACCAGCCTGGGCAATCGCAAGATCCTGTCTCTAAAAAATATATCTATATGTATTATTATTGAAAGCAAAAATTGTAAGATTAGTGGAGGTTTCAATGTTATGTTATAAATGGCAACTATAACTTAAAAGAAGGGAAGGCTAAAGAGACTTTTGTTTCTCCTACTTATGTCTAAAACCTTTTACTCAAAGTGCTAACATTAACACTAAAAGGACAACTAAAGGTTGTGTAGGTATATTGTAATCCATAGAGCATCCACTAAAAATAATAAAAGGAGATATAGCAAAAAATGCCAATAGGTATATTAAAATAAGACAGTATAAATATCCAAATAATCTGGAAAAATACGAGAAAGGAAAAATAGACTAATGTAAGACAGAAGGGAAAAATAGAAAACAAGTAATCAAAGTGGAAATTCAAATCCAGCCACATCTACAATTACATTAAAGGTAAATGGCCTAAAGACACTAATTAAAAAAAGAAATTTTCAGATTGGATTAAAAAAAAGACCCAGCTATCGACTGAATACAAGAAATCTATTTTATATACAGTGACATAAATAGGTTAAAAGTGAAAGGATAGAATAAATATACCATGCAAGCATTATACCAAATAAATGGCAGGGACCATGTTAATATCAAAGTGGACTTCAAAGCAAGGAAAAGTATCAGAGATAAAGAGAGGGGCACTTATATAATGATAAAATAATCAATTCACTAATTCTTCTACAACTAAGAAGTCATAACAATCCAAAATGTGTATACATCTAATGACAGAGCATCAAAATACACGAATCCGAAACTGATAGAACAGAAAAGAAATAGACAAAGCCAGAATTATATTTGAAGACTTAAAAATTTTTCTCTCAGAATTGACAGAACAAGTAGAAAAAAATGAGTAAGGATATAGAAGACTTGAGCAACATTGTCAACCAACGTGACTAAATTAACATTTATATCATTCCAATTTTAATATATATGCTGCTAAAGTGAGCGCTGAATTGACATTTATTCAATAAATAGCAGAATACACATTCTACAATAGAAGAATTGCTCCACCCAACAATAGGAGAATACACATTCTTTCCAGGTTTACATGGAACATTTACCAAGATAGACTATATTCTGGGATATAAATAATAGTAAACTTAAAATAATTGAAATCATAATGGTTTCAATAAAGTGTTTCAACCACAACAGAATTAAACTTGGAATCAATAACGAAGTTTTCTGGAAAATTGATGAATATTTGAAAATTAATCAACACACATTAAAAAAAAACCCAGTGGTTACAGAAAAAGTCTTAATGGAAATTAGGCCATATTTTGAACTGAATTAAAATAAAAATACAACATCAAAAATTTGTGGCATGTAGCTGAAATAGTACTTAGTAAAATTTATAGCATTAAATGCTTTCATCAGAAAAGAAAAAAGATGTCAAATAAATAATCTAAGCTTCTGCTTTAAAAAACTAGAAAAAGAAGAGTAGATTAAACCCACATTAAACAGAAGGAAGAAAAGAATAAAATTAAGAGCAGAAATCAATGAACTTGTAAACATAAAAATAGAGAAAATCAGTGAATAGCAATCAAATGAAAGCTGGTTCTTTGAAATGATCAATACAATCAATCAATTTCTAACCAGAGTGTTGGGAAAAACTCTTTATGGATCCCTGACTTTTCTACATGTTTTTTGAGTAAGACACTGACTACCCTTTGTTCTGGACTACGTTTCCCCCCAATAATGTCTATAAACAGCCCTGGAAGATGGAGATAGTGTCTCACTCTGGGGCAAGTAATGCTTACTGCTCAATATAAAAGATACTGGTACCCTAAGTTTAGTGTTCCTTTCCTGCAATGCAAGCCACTGCAATTTCAGGTATCATCTAGACTTCTTTGTGTTGATCTGTGGGAATCTGTGCCCAGGGAACTGGTGCAAAAATCTTGATACTCTGACTGGCTGCTGCTATTGCTGTAAGCACTAAACTAAACTTTGTCTCTGACTTAGGAGTCATGTGTCTTCTACCAGAATCTACAAAACTGGCAGCCTAATTTCTTAGTTTGCAAGTAGGGTAAAATCTCCAACCCTTCACAGTTCTTAACATAAAATGACCAAGAAAAACTTGAGAGAAGACATAAATTACTTGACTGCAGTCAAGTAATTATCTTGACTTCTTGCATTGTAATTTTCCCAACTATAGTCTAATATTAGGAATGAAAGAGGAAATGTCACCTATAGGTTCTACTGATATTAAAAGAATAAGAAGGAAGGATTATTAACAACTTCAAGCCTGTAAATTCAACAACTTAGATTAAATGACATACTTGGAAGACACAATCTGCCAAAATTCCCTCAAGAAGAAATAGATAGCATGAATAGTCCCTTATCTTTTAAAGAAATTGAAATTGAATCTGTATTTTTAATACGAATCTGTATTTTCCAAAGAAAAAAAATTTGGCTGGGTGTGGTGGCTCATGCCTGTAATCTCAACACTTTGGGGGGCTAAGGCAGGTGGATCACTTGAACTCATGAGCTCAAGACCAGCCTGGGCAACATGGCAAACCCTGTCTCTACAAAACATACAAACATTAGCCAGGCATGGTGGCGGGTGCCTGTAGTCCCAGATACTTGGGTGGGAGACTGAGGTGGGAGGATGGCTTGAGCTGGAGAGACAGAGGCTGAAGTGAGCTGAGATTGTGCCACTGCACTCTAGACTGGGCGATAGAGCCAGACCTTGTCTCGGGGGTTGGGGGGGGGGAAGGAAAAAGAAAAATATTTTAGGCTCAGATTGTTTCACTGGTAAATTCTACCAAACATTTAAGAAAGAAACCAATTCTTTACAATCTCAATAGAAGAGCATGACATTCTTTCCAAATTATTCTATGAGGCCAACGTTACCCTATTACAAAACCAGACAGAGACATTATGAGAAAGAAACCTACAGATCAATATTCCTCTTGAGCACAGATGCAAGATCCTCAACAAAATATAAGCAATATCTAATCCAGCAATACATAATTACGATAATATAACATGACCAGGTTATATTATGAATGCAAGGTAGATTCAACATTCAAAAATCAATGTAATTAATCATACAAACAAGGAAGAAAAACCATATGATCAAATAAATAGATGAAGATGAATCATTGAATGAAATTCAACATCCATTCATGATGAAAATTCTCAGTCACCAAAAAATAGATGGTAATTCCTTAATCTAACAAAAGGCATCTTCAAGAAAATCTGCAGTTAACATCCACTTCGTGGTGAAATAATGTGAAATAATGTTTGCCTAATATTGGGAACAAGACAAAGATATCCACTCTCATTACTCCTATTCAGTGTCATACTGGAAAGTTTTTTTCAATGCAAGAAGTCAAGAAAAATAAATACAAGGCATATACAGATATCCCCGATTTATGGTGGTTTGATCTATAATTTTTCTAGTTTACAGTGGTGTGAGAACCATTATCCCCATTTTGGCATAATGTACAGTATTTAACAAATGACTTGAGATATTCAACACTTTATTGTATAATGGGCTTTGTTTTAGATGATTTTGCCCAACTGTAGGCTAATGTAAGTGTTCTGAGCACATTTAAGGTAGGCTAGGCTAAACTATAATTTTCAGCAGGTTACGTATGTTAAATGCCTTTTTGCCTTACAGTATTGTCAATTTCAATGGATCTTTTGGGACATAATGCCACTGTAAGTTGAAGAGCATCTGTAGATAGATGAGGAACAAGTAAAATGATCACTATTTGCAGATGATATGATTATCTACATAGAAAACTTTAAGGCATCTACAAAAGCTTCTAGAACTAGTAAGTGAGTTTAGCAAGTTAACAGAATACAGAAAAAAATTTTCTATACTAGTAGTGAGAAAATAGTACCATTTACTACAGCACCATCCCCCAGGAGAAAGAAATATTTTGGTATATATTTAACAAAATACATGCAGGATCTGTATGCTGAAAACCTGTGTGCAAATGTTTATAATTACTGAAAACTGGAAATATTCCAAATAACTTTTGACTGGTACAAATGGTAGTACATCCATCTCATGGAGTACTGCTCAGCAATAAAAAGAACACATAACAACGTGGATGAATCTCAAGTGCATTATGCTGAGTGAAAGAAGCCAAACTAAAAAGGCTACATAAAGTAGATGTCTTGGCCCATTTGGAAGGCTGTAATGAAATACTTTAAACTGGGTAATTGATAAACAACAGACATGTATTGCTTACAGTTTTGGAGGCTGGGAAGTCCAAGATCAAGGTGTCAACAGGTTTTGTGTCGGTAAGGGCCTGTTCCTCATAGATGGCAACTTCTATATGTCTTCATACAATGGAAGGGGCAAACAATCTCTCTTAGGCCTTTTTTATAAGGACACTAATCTCATTCACAAGGGCTCCACTCTCATGACTTAGTCACTTCCCTAAAGGTCCCACCTCTTAATACTACAACATTGGGGATTAGGTTTCAACATATGAATTTTGGGAGGACACAAACATTCACAGTGTAGCAGTAGGATTCCATTTATATGACATATAATGTTTAGAAAAGGAAAAACTGTAGGGATGAAGAACAGATGAATGATTGGCAGGTTTTCTGGGTATTCTGGTTTGGGGAGGAGTAGCTTGAGAGAATTTTTTGGGAGTTATTAGACTGCTCAGTTTCTTGATTGTGGAAATGGTTACATAATTCTATGTATTTTTGAAGCTTATAAACTGTATACCCAAAAGAGTGAATTTTACTGTTTGTAAATTTAAAAAAATCAGAGTACCTTAAGGACATTGATAAAGATTTGAACTTGAAAGAAAAAAATAAGAGAAGACTAATATTTTGGTTCTGTAGCATTTGTGGATGAGGGGAAACTTTATCAACTCAAGCATAGGAAGTATACACGTTCTTGCTCTGAAATCAATAGTTTTTCTCCATATTCTCACTGTAATTTACATGGTTTAAATGTTCTTCAAATTCAGCTCAATAAAATTGTCTGGTGGTTGGCATTGCATACCTGGTCAGATAATTAAGTACTGTTACTCCCCTTTATCACAGTCTTAAGAAAGTCTGCACCTGCTTAAACTATTTAAGAATAGCTTTTTTCTCTTTGATGTTGGTTTCTGGTGACTTTTATTCTTCAGTTTTCCTGGGGATTGAACAATTGACTGGGAAGACATTTGAAAAAGATTACATTGGATTAATGCCTTAAACAAGGTAACAGAACACACTTCAAGTAGATTAGATATTTAAGTTTAAAAAACAAAACTATGCAGTACAAGAAAAAAACATAGTGTGTTCCTTTATAAACATTGAGTGGCCTTTCTCTCTCTGATTCAAAACCCAGAAGCCCTAAAAGGAAAGACTGACAAATTCAACAACATACATGAAAGTTTCTTCCATAGCAAAGCAACATAAGTCAAAAGACAGTGACAAACTGGGAAAAATACTTGCCATTATATCACAGGAAAATGACTAAACCCCTTGAGAGCCTCTAGAAACTGTGGGAAGCCCAACAACCCAATAGAAGAATAGCAAAGACCATGAACAGACAGTTCACAGAAAAATGAACAAAAATCTTCCCTTTAAGTTGCTTAATCTCATTCACAAAAGGAAAATCACAGATAAAAACCGTACCAGGTATCTTGAAGGAGGGAAAGCAAAATGGTGTCATCTTGATATAGGGGAATTGGACAACATCTAGCACATTTCTCTGACCCAGGGGAAAAAAAAAGGCTATGCAAACTATTCATTACAGCACTATTTGTAATAGCAAAGAAAATATAGGAAAAAATCAAAATGGTTAAGAGTTAGAAAATGATTGAATAAATATGGTGTATCTTATGGTATATGGTATATAAATATGGTTGAATAAATATAGTATATTTAATAAAAAATTAAAAAATTAAGTGCAAAAAACAATATGGAGAAAGGTATATATTATATGCCACTGTTGTTTAATGGGAAAGGGTGTGTGTGTGTGTGTGTGGGTGTATTTTTGCTTTGCTTTTATTTTTAATAAGCCGAACAACAATGAAAGCTGTGGTAGGCAGAATTTTAGGACGACTCCCAGTATTCTGTCCACCACCTATATATGCCTTGTGTCATCTCCTTCTCCTTGAGTGTACATGGGACCAGTTAATATGATGCTCTTCATCTGGCCTAGAGGAAAGAAAACAGCCATGCTGTTAACTGCACATGAAGGGGACCATGTGGCTAGAGGCTGAGGATGGCATCTAGGACCTAAGAGTGACTCCAAGTCAACAGCCAGCAAGGAACCAAGCACCTCAGTCCTATAGCTATAGGGAATTGAATGAGCTTGGAAGAAGACCCTGAGCTCTAGAGAGACTGCAGTCCTGGCTGACACCTTGATTTTGGCTTTGCAAGGACTTGAACAGAAAACCTATGAACATCCTGCTCAGGCTTCTGAACTTCAGCAACTATCAGATAATAAATATGTTCTAAGCCACTAAGTTTGTTACAATTTGTTATGCAGCAATAGAAACTAACACAGAAGCATAAACTGAAAACTTCAGAGAACTTGATGGAAAAGGTGGAGGGGCAGGGGACTGAAATTTCTCTGTATATCTTTGTATATAGATTTGAATTTTAAATCATGTAAATATATTATCTACTTAAAATTAAATGAAAAAGAAAATGAAAACAACAAACAAACCCTACTTGGCATTGAAAAGTTTCTGAGGGCAGCTGAGGGCTGCTGATATGTGCCAGTCTGCTCCCTCCTCCTAAGTCTCCTCAACTCTGCGGAATCTCTTACACATAATAGTACAGCACATATTCTGCTTGCCTTTGTGTGCCACAAGGCAATTCTTCAAGGGTGTACTGACTGCCAAATGGAGGTGGAGTGAGTGAGGAGGTGAGATCTTAGCATTCTTTTGAGGAACATGTAAGGATAGAAATTGCATCAAAGTTCTTTCTCTGTCCTCTGGAATGACTTCCCCTCGCTCACCTGCAAATAAAGTCACTGTTAAAGAGTCACATTCTTACACTTTCAGAAATGTGTTCTGTGTGTTCTGTCTAGTTTCATGAAAGACCCACTTTTGAAAAAGCTTGGTAACATTTATTCAGCCAATACCAATTGTGAATACGGGAAATGAGGAAGAAGACATTGGAGAAAACAATGTGATCAAACAAAGTCCAAAAGAAAAATGCACAGGAGGAAAACTATACAAACAAGAACAGTACCTATGTCAAAGGCCTGTGAGAACACATCAGAATAGGTAAAGATAGAGACAAATTTGGAGATCGAAAGGAGTTCATATATCAAGACTCTTGGCTGAAAGTACAGACACATAAAGAGAATTTGCTGGAACATGTCATTGAAGTCTCATGGGGTGCCAGCTTTAAGACAGGTGGATCTGGAAGCAGTTGGATGCCATCAGGGCCTGATCTGCTTTCCTCTGGCTTTTTCTTAGAAAGGTTCTTCCCTTCTGGAACAATATGGGGGCTTATAGCACCAGACTTATTTCTTTACAGATTAGCAATCCTCAAAACAAACAAGCAAAAGTTTTCTCCCTTAATAGTTTTGACAAGGGTTTTGTTGGTCTGGCTTCATTCACATGCCCATGGCTGGCCATTTCTCCAAGGGAAATAGAGGTGTGATGGATCTGGATAGGTAAAGGCAATAGACTACATACTTGATCAACAGAAAAAGGAGGTTAACAATTCCTCCTCAGAGTATGAGGAGAAACTAGGAGGAAGAGACATTAGGAAGTGAAGAGAGAAAACATTTGGCATTAATGCAGTGGAAGTCTACAGAGATGAGTAAAATAATTACTTAGCCATCCTGAGGGTCCAATTAAAGTTAGATAGCATGGATTTTTCATTAAGCCATTAAACCCAGTTTTCAGGTTTTCTTTCAGTAGACCTAGGAGGAGAAAGGATGCTTTACAATAGCTTTCCCAGGGCTGGGGATTGGCCTAAGGGTTGGGAGGGGAGAAATCAGATGATAGCAAAGTTGTGGTGAAGATTCAGTCCAGGCAAAGGCATGATGCAAGGGAACATAGATGGTGACTGGTGGACTAAGAATGGGGATGGGTTAAAGGACTGAAGGTCCTAAGGCAGATAAAAAACAGTTTTAGAAGGAGGGGTGGAATGTAGATGGTGCAGGATGGATTTCCTGGAGGTACAAGATATGTGGGTGAATAGAGACAGAAGGTGAAGATGGAGTCATAGCTAGCAGGGTACTGCTGTAGATTGGGTTTTCTGGGGAGGGGGTGCTGAGATGGAGTCCCAGAGGCTTATTAAGGAGTAACACCAGTAAAAGGAAAAGAAGAGGAAGAAGGATTGCACAGGAAGAGCCAACAGACCATGAGGCATATCTGACAAACTCTTTGCCTTTCCAGTTAGGAGCTCCAGGGCAATGAATACCAACTAGAGGAGTCTTGCACTAGGTGGAAATGGCTGAGCCCTAGAACCACCATCTTGCTTAATCATTGGCTTGATGGTACATGAAAAGTTTATGCTCTTTGCTGAGGCAATCTCTGAAGGAGCTGGCAGCTACACCTTGTCAGATAACTGCTCAGGAATTTGGGATTAAACCAACCATGTTGTACATTCCCCTATTACTGGCAGCGTTGGGCATATGACCCAATCAGAAATAACTGGAGGAGAGTCCCCCCAACCCCTTACCACTCAGGGACAACAGCAAGGAAGAATGTGGAGCAAGTTGCTTCTGGCAGCCGCCCTCAACTCTCGAGGGGAGCCAGCTCTAGGATTAAGTTTCCAGAGTGGGGAGACAGAAACAACCTTGATCCTTGAATTGTTGATGGCATTGTGGAGCTGCTCAGTCATGCAGCCATGAATTCTGATTTATCCTTAACAATTCCTGTTATGTAAACTAAATGTCCTTATCAGTGAAGTTAGCCTGAGTTGGGAGTTTAGATTCTTGTAGCCAAAAGCATCCTGACTGATACAAGGGTATTAAGGAGTTCTCAGAGTAATCAACCTTGGTAGAGCCGGAGGGTGATGGCAGAGAAAAAGATTGGTGGGGGGTAGGTTTTGGTTAACATCATGGAGTAATATGGCAAACTTTCCTTGAAGTTGGTAGCGAATCGTGATCTTGGCAAGGGGCAGTACAAAGAGAGGGCAAGAAATTTTAAAAGAGGGGTGCTGTTAGGGATTGGGAAATGATATATACTGTGATTAAAAGCATGGGCTCTAGGCTCAGGATTGTTTTCAGAACTTAATTTGCCTTAAGTTTAAATTCCAGTTCTACCATTTTATAGTTGTGTCACCTTTGGCAAGTTAATCTCTCTGGACAACAATTTCTTTATCTGCAGAAAGGTGGCTATAAGGATTGAATAGGATAACACTGAATCAGGTACCTAGTACATATTAGAGCTCAATAAACATGACTTCAAAAATTATATCACATAAATGAAGACTGTTTCTCAACTAAAACCACATCATTAACCAAAACCTCTAAACTCTCTATTTTGTACCCAGAAAAAGTTTAAAAATTTGGGAAAGAAGAGCTGGAAATGCTGTTTGTGTGGAGGAAATGGGTGGGGGAGTGAATTTATTATAGTACTTTGGTTTAAAAACTTTTAAAATTGGTATAGTTTTGAGAGGTACACAAGCGGATATGTTGTGTAATGTTGAAGTCTGAGCTTCTAGTGTGCCGTCCACCTGAATTAGTAAACAGTTTACCCAACAGGCAATTTTTCAAACCTTGTCTCCCTGCCACTCTCCCCCCTTTAGAAGTCCCCAGTGTCTATTATTTCTCTATCTGTCTATTATATGTCCATGTGTACCCATTCTTTAGCTCCCACTTATAATGGAGAACCTGTGGTATGGTGGTTTGATTTTGCCTCTCTGTCTGTGGACTGGGAGTTGAGAAACACCAGCTCAGAAGTGGAGGAGAAGCTGATTGCTTCCTTTGCATGTAGGAGAAGGTGGAACTGAGGTGCATGGGTGTAAGAGCATGTGAGGTGCTGCTGGGATGTGAAGGAATGAGGTAACGGTTGCGGGAAATGCGCTGGAGGGTCTCACAAATGGGAGGTCAAGGGTGGAGTGATAAATGAGGACCTGAGTTTTGGAAGACTTTATAGGCCGACACATCCACAGTTCCAAAGGGCTTGAAATGATAGCTGGGGCCTGGCTCAGGCACTGTTGGAGAACACCCACCCTGATGTTAATGATTAGCAACAGCCTAAAGAAGGGGGTCCCATCTCCCACTTACAGAGAATATTTTTTGTTTTCTAACTGTGTTCAGACTGTGCTAATTTTGCATGGCTGAGACATTTACTTCCCTGGTGTCTGAAGTAGGCACGACAGTGGAACCAGCCACCGGGGAAGGAAGGCTTGCTCTTCTCTTCTCACGGGGCCTGTTGTGAACGTGCTGCCAGGTCACTAGCAGTCTGTAGTCATGTTTGTGTCCACTGTTTCGAGTTCCCCAGGGAGATATGAGGAATTCCGGAGACAGTGGTGCTGTCCAGCTGCATGTGTCCAGAGGTCACTCTGTTGCTCTGCTTGGGGTCAGAAAAGTAGGGAAAAAAATCAAGTGGACAAGGAGTGCCGGCATGAGAGCTTTTGCCAAGATCAAAATGTTCCCCATTGCTGCGAGCAGATGAGATCTTGGAACCTGGACGCACACAGTCCCAGCTCCAGCAGGGCTTCTGGCAACAACCCCAGTGTCTTCAGCTACAGACACCACCTCTGTGAATGCCAAGAAAAGCAAACACAGGCCCCAGATCTCCTGTTGCACCAACTGGAAAGAAGCCCACAGCAGAGGAGCTGAGCTGTGAGGACAATCTTCCCGTAGCTCTTAATTTTCCATCATTCTTCCCCCATCTGAATCAAACAAACAAACAACACGCTTGTAATAAAATTTGCAGGTGTGGCTGGTTTATATTCTGGGATTTTTTTTTTTTGATCAAATTCCTTATAGGATACTGGGATAAAATGGTGAATAAGGCTGTATAATGCAGTATGTCCCAGACTTTTCAGACTAAATAGAAGGGGAGGAAACCCTGGAAAAGCAGAGACTTCATTCCCCCCTTGGGAGCTGGCTCTTTTTAGTGGCCTGGGATGGTGGCACTCAAATCCTCTCCAGACAGCCCTTTGGAAACATATTCCATGTTCCTCTTCTTAGGGATGTGGGTAGGAGTGGGGGTGGAGATGGTTCTGTAAAGCTTGAGGAGCAAGGTAATAAAGTGGCAGCTTAAAATCCTGGCAGTGCAAGATTGACTACAAGACCAGCAATTTACTTTGGGGAAATGCTTTTCTCAGCCTTAGGAGCAGAACAGTGGAATTACTAATATCCAGAATGATAATTGCTACCAAGGAGAAGAAAATGTTCATGGTTTACCAAAGCAAAATGTGAGCCATTAGTGGCACACAGGTGGGGAATCTGAGATCTGAGGCATCTGAATTTCTAGAAAAGAAAGAATCTGGGGACTATTGGTAACTCAAGTCTTCAGATATTTCCAAGGCTTTAGGTTTCTGATTAAACAAAGTTTAGTCCTATTTCCAGTCAGTTGCCAGTTTTCTGAATTAAGATCAATCAACTAATATGGGTCATATTTAATGTGTGAGGCATTGGGTTCCCTTGGATTACTCCCCAAATTAATCTTCCTTCCTGATCCCTGGATATACTTTCTGCCTCTGTGTCTTCCCTCTTTTAATTCATCCTCCACTCCCTATCACACTGGCCTACTCAAGGTACTTTATAATTATGGGAATTTTCAAACATTAAAAAATTTAGAGAGACTATCCCAAAAGGCCACCATATCTGTCACTCAGCAATTATCAACATTTTATGAGTCTTCTTCATTTTTCTCCCTTATTTCAAAACAAATCCCAGATAGTATATCCTTTTCACTCTTGAACATAATTCTTCCTCTGTTACCTGTATTGAAAAAACATGTTTCTCGGTTTTAAATTTTTTATTGTGAAATATACGTACAAGAGGGTGTTTAAAATGCATAGGAATACTTAATATAAAACAAACAAAAACTAAAACAGTCATGAACCTAACTCCCAGGTTAGGAAATAGAACGTTGATCCTTTTTCAAGAAAGAAAGAAAAAAAAGACAGAGTTTGACTTGTATTTCCTATCATGATGGTAAACTAGCATGGATTCTTGATCCCTCCCCTAAAGTTGACCTGTTGGGAATTATAGAAGAGAGAATATTATTGCTGCTGCCATCGCCCCAGAAACACAGGGTTCTCAATTTGGCCACATCCACCCAGAATTATCAGACTGTTCTTTGGTTCTGTGTTTCATTCTCTCATTATGTAAAAATTCTGATAGAGGCATCTGATTGGTCAAGTCCAGGTTACATGATTATGCCCTGGCTGCTAATGCATTGGGACAGGTAATCTGCTCCCCTGTTGATTTCTCTCAAGGGAGGAAGGGGCCCTGCCTTTACTCATCTTTTGTTTTCCCCTAATATGAAGAGGATTCATGTGCTGAGCACAAAATGACAAAACCCATTTTTCCAAGTATATATGTCCAGTTGAGGCCAGTCTTCTGAGCTCTAGTTGGTACATCCAATATCCTACTTCTCATCTCTACATGTTTGTTTCACACTTAGCCTGTGCAAGTCTGAACCCATCTTTTTTCCCCCCAAATTCTCCTTCTCCTCTGTTGCTTTACTTGGTGAATGGCAGTGCCATCTCCTAGTCTCCCAAATCAGTAACCTGTACGCTATGCTGGAATTCTCCAATGTCTTTTCTATTTAGTCTTCACGTCCTTTGAATGTATCTCCAGCTTGCTTCCCTTGTCTCCCACTCTTTGCTTAATTCAAGCCCTCATCATCCTTCAGCTATGGTAGCCTTGTCTTTGTATTTCTCTAAAAGCAGATTCTGAGATAAAGATTTGAGTGCAAATAATTTATTTGGGAGGTGAGAACCACAAGGATAGAAGAATGGGGAAGTGAGACAAGGAAGGGCAAGTAGCCAAAAGTTCTGTTATCAAGATAGCTGCCACTGTGGGCCCCTGGAGTTTAATCCCAACTGGGCCTAACACATGCTCCAGAGTTATACACCAGTCTCTTTGTAAGAGCTGGAAATGCTGTTTGTGTGGAGGAAATGGGTGGGGAAGATGTAGAAGATGTTGCTGGGACATTCATTCTCTGACCCTTCCAGCCTGCCACAGCCAACAAAGTGGGCTCCAGCAGTAGGAGATAGCTCTCAGGTGATACAATGCAGGTGCTGGCATCTGGAAGACTGGTTATGGCAGTGAAGTCCTATGGGTAAGGTGGTAAGGGTGTGGCACTAGGACCATGGGATTCAGGCCTTTGATATTCCTTGCATATATTGTACCCTTCCTGATAACCTAATTTTCTATTTTTCAGCCATAGTGATATTTCTAACACTGAAATTTGATCGTGCTATGGCCCCGCTGAGCATACTTTTAAGGCTTTCCATAGCTTTCTATATAAGATCTAAATAATTTAGCAAAGTCTACAAGATCCTTCCTTCATCATTTTTTTCTTGCTTGTTTCTTCAGCCTGATCTCTTCCTGCCTCCTCTCTCTCCATCCCCTCGCAAATACTATATTTCATTCTTATCCAACCACTTGTAATTTCCAGAATGTGCCACAATCTGTCATCCTTCTGTATCTCTGCATATGCTCCCTCATTACTGGAATTCCTCTCCCCATCCTCTGCCGGTTCCCTCCAGGATATGGGGTTGCTGAGCACGTGGGGATCTGAATAGGCTACCTTAGTTCCATCAGAGCAGACAGAGAGAAGAGCCAAGGTATCTATATGTTTATATCTGTATACCTGTATATGTGTTCTTTGTAAGATTTTATCCTAAAAATATGTCATATTGTTGATAAAATAATAATAGATTTTGAAAATGACTGAATTAAAAAGGATGAGTTTGTGTCCTTTGTAGGGACACGGATGCAGCTGGAAACCACCATTCTCAGCAAACTATCGCAAGAACAGAAAACCAAACACCGCATGTTCTCACTCATAGGTAGGAACTGAACAATGAGATCACTTGGACTTGGGAAGGGGAACATCACACACCGGGGCCTATTATGGGGAGCGGGGAGTGGGGAGGGATTGCACTGGGAGTTATACCTGATGTAAATGACGATGGGTGCTGACGAGTTGATGGGTGCAGCACACCAACATGGCACAAGTATACATATGTAACAAACCTGCACGTTATGCACATGTACCGTAGAACTTAAAGTGTAATAATAATAATAATAAAAAAGAAAATGACTGAATTAAGCTATCAAAATCCATGGCCATCAAAGATTTGAATCATATAAAATAACTCCATTCATTCAAATTTCTCACTGCTCACCAAGCAACTTTCTGGTTATAATTTGATTTAAATATTAGCTATGTACAAGGCATGTACAGGTGCTGTGGTTTGAGTGTTTCTGTCCCCCTCCCCTCAAATTCATATGTTGAAACCTAACTCCCCAAGATGATGGTATTAAGAGTTGGCGCCTGTGGGAGGGGATTATGAATGGAATTAGTGCCCTTATAAAAGAGGCTTGAGGAAGCCTGTGTGCCCTCTTCTGCCACGTGAGGACATAGCAAGAAGGTTCCATCTATAAAGCAGACACTGAATCTGCTGGTGCCTTGATCTTGGTCTTCGTAGCCTCCAGAGCTATGACCAATAAATTTCTGTTGTTTATAAACTACCCAGTCTAAGGTATTTTTTTTTTTTGCAGCAGAAATTAACTAAGACAATGGGACATGCCAACATGATCATTCTTTGGTCACAGTCGTATTTCTTATTTAAATGAATAAATGGCATTCTGATTTACATATCAGTCCCCTGTGTGTTTGTTTATCATGAAGTACTCTTCTTGAGTCTGATAACTCTGATGCACTGTGGAGATCAAATTTTTAAATCTAGGCCGGCATGGTGGTTCACGCCTGTAACCCTAGCACTTTGGAGAAGAGGGGGGTGAAAGGGGATTGCTTGAGCCCAGAAGTTCCAGGCCAGCCACGTGAAACCCCGTCTCTACAAAAATTAGCCAGGCGTGGTGGCGCATACCTGTAGTCCCAGCTACTTGTGGGGCTGAGGTGAGATCACTTGAGTCTGGGAGGTCAAGTCTGCAGTGAGTCATGTTTATGCCACCGCACTCCAGCCTGAGTGACAAAGTGAGACTCTGTCTCCAGAAAAAAAAACCTAAACTATAGAGCCAAGGATCATTCCTTTCACTTCTGTGCTGTCATGAAGGTAATGCCCACCTGTCAGGTAACCAGACAGTTGGTCTCCTCTGGCAATGCCACCCCATTGTTATCCCTTTTAAGGTCTAGTGACCCATGCCCAGCTAATTGTTGATGTACTGATTTCTGAAGCCATGTTCTAAACACACCATCTCATATCTAAACATGATGCCAGTAACTGTCAGAAGACATTTGAGTGTATGTGTGTGTGTGTATATGTGTGTGTGACTTTTCTGTGAGTGATTACACATGGAATTAAGCCATGACATCCTCTCACTCAGTTCCCCCTTTGACCTACATATTTTTGGTACTGATTACTGAAGAGGCTGCACTGTTGAAAAGAATTTATCTTTGGAGGATAAAAAACTGGGTGATTCACACAGACTGATGCTATGGCCTTATCCAGCAAATCAGCCCAGATAAGATAAGTGAGTCCTCGGTTCAAGAATAAAAGGATTCTAGTTTGTTTCTCAGGAAAATCTTATTTAGCACAGAATGTTATAGGGAAAGATTAGCCTTCTATGATTAAATGGTTCCATAGAGATATTACACTAATAAATATCAAAACTTAAACTCACGCTATTCAAAAAAGCAAATTAGCTGGATAATTGTTTTAAATTAGTAATACGTGGTTCTATTCACTCATTTTCTGTAGATTAAAGAATATCTAAATAAAATGTCACTCATTAATAAGTTTCCAATTATGTTATTAGTTCTACATATCTACCCTGAGAAGTTCTGTGCTCTCAAACGCATTAAATAAATCCACACCTAAAGGCAGCTTTGGAAATTATTCTAGACAGATTACCACCACTCCTGATTAGATGTGGAACAAAAAACATATTGATGTGAACATTTGATTTGCAACAACCAATTTGATGTTTGATATCCTCGCTTATCTAACAAAAAGCTGATTCACAATCTGATTTATGGAGCACAGCTACCTTTCAGAAGAGATAATATTAAACAGATAAATCTTTAAAAAAAAGTTTTATCCAGTATATTGGTTATCTTCAGGCTAGCTTACTTCAAGGTGGCAAAGTAGTTATAGCAATTGCAGGCTGCATGCAGATCAGACAACCTCTAAGAGATACTAGATGGCCTCTCTCTTGTGCTGCTTTTTGAGTAAGGAAATTCTTCCCAGTTACTTCCCAGCCGACTTCTAAAATCACACAAGCACATGCTTCACTAGTCACTGTGAAGGCAACAGGACTAGTATGGTCATCTTAGACCAATCAGGATTCACCCTCTGGGATTGGGGCAGGGTCATTCTTCCGTGCTGCAGAAGGCCTGGGGAGGACAGCATATACTTGTACTCAGCCAAGGTTCTGTAAGAAAGGAGAAAAGGGAGAAATGGTTGTAGGCTAGACACCTAACAGTATCTATAACATATGTAATATTACGTATGTTAGTCCTCTTTCAGAATAATCTGTGTTATTCATAACATGCATAGAAATGGAACTTCTTATCGATTTTGAGTAATATTCCTATCAATACATTACTGCAGTATTGTAGAAGTGCTAATTCCAGAGAGACATTCAAAATAGTCTTTTTCAGTTTAAGAGATTAATACAACTAATGAGATTTAGGAAATATTTTTAAAAATTGTCCTTTTTCTTTTGAAACCAGGTCACTAATTATCTGTTATAGCTAAAAGAAAGATCAAATTTGTGTAAGAAAAAATCTAGGTGAAAGTTTGTAAATCTTAAATTATATTCATTCAAAATGGAAATACCATCTTAATCTGCTTGTATGCTAACTCACATCACATTGGGCAACTCATATTTTAAAATACTAATTTGGTTTTGAGGATTTATTCAGACATGTTGGAGGAGACAAAGGCTGCACATTAATTAAACTGGATTTAGAGACAGCTTATTGGCGTCATGTAGCTTCAAACATTTAGACGCTATTTTTCATTATGTCTACAGGTTCCAATCACTGTTCATCTCAAACTGTTGCTTATTTAACCCCTTGTTTTGATGTTTTAAGACATTAGTTACCTAAGAGAAAGAAGAAAGGAGAACTGAAAGTGTAATAGATGACAGATGAGGTAGGATATATTTGGGAAATTTTCAAAATCAGAGTGCTTTGCATAGTAGAATAAATACATTTTTAAATGCTCATGTAAACAAAGATGGGCCTGAAGTTTGTTTGTTTGTGCTTTTTTTTTTTTTCCTCTTGACAGAGTTTTACTGTTGTTGCCCAGGCTGGAATGCAATGACTTGATTTCAGCTCACTGCAACCTCCACCTCCTGGGTTCAAACAATTCTCCTGCCTCAGTCTCCTGAGTAGCTGAGATTACAGGTGTCCGCCACCACGCCTGGCTAATTTTTGTATTTTTTAGTAGAGATGGGGGTTTCACTATGTTGGCCAGGCTGGTCTTAAACTCCTGATCTCAGGTGATCCTCCTGCCTTAGCCTCCCAAAGTGCTGGGATTACAGGCCTGAGCCACCGCACCTGGCCAGGCCTGAAGATTTTTAAAAATCAATATTTCTAGTCCAGTGGTTTGTTCTAAGCACTGGAAACTGCTTCCTGCTCTTCCTTTCCCTTGGTTTGCCAGGAAGTGTAGTTAGTATTATTTATTGTTATTATTATTGCCTCCAACCCCTTCACCTGCCCATCCTTGACTGGTTCCGTTTGTGTAGTCATCAGCTTGTTTCATGGTAACATCATACTTACGTACCTAAGCCTGAATTCCAGTGTCATTTCAGAATCTTCCTTCCCCTCACCAAAATCAGCCAATTGTTCAACTATATCTTGTGCATCACACCTTCTAAACATCACTAAAATAATTTGTTCTCTGTAAGAGACACTTGTACTTTTTCCCTACTTTACTTACTCCCAGTTTTCCTTTGGAGACCCTTCTTTCTTGCTCTTAGTTCAAGTGTTTTGAATAGTGCTCCAGAGGTAGACACAGAGCCCAGCCTTGTCCAATCAGCATCTCTCATTTTCCTGTCCAAGGTGATAGGTCAGAGTGATGGACACATATCCCAAGTTGTTCTAGTGAGATGCATACTGAGAGCTTTATTGGAACTGCTAAAGCTGCTGATAGGGTGTAATGTAAATCTGGAGCTGCTTGCTGGTTATCACAGAATCAAAGGATGGAGAGAAAGAGAGAGAGATTAAGTCTTGGTGGCATCAATTGGGTGACTGGAGCCAGCAATGCCTGAAACCTTACTTTGGTACTTTTGGGTTCAAGCTACATTTCTGCCAGTGGCAAATAAAAATATTTTGATGAACCACGATTTTTCTTTTGTACTTTGACAGTTTCATTCTTTCTTTGAGACTCAGCCAAGTGTTACTGTCCTCAGTGAAACCCTCCATGACACCTCCCCCTAACCTGAAGATAGAGAGTTCTGTGCTTTTCTGCATGAAATTTGTATTATGTACAAATTTTACCATTGTTTCATTGTCAGTGTTCTTGCTGGTCTATGGCAGATGTGCTTGTTAACCAATTCCCATTCTCCCATTTTTTTTTTTTTTTTCTTACAAGAGTCTCTATTTTTGCTTGGAGTGGCAATATGCCTAGCTTAGGTACTTACCTTCCCAAAATTCTTTGCAGATAGAGTGGCCTTACTACACAGTTCTGGCCAGGAGACAGAAACCAACGTCTGCTAGAGATTTCTGGGAAAGATTTTATTTTCCTGATTCAGGCAGCTTTCTTACCCTCCTCTTTGTTCTTTCTCTCCTTTCTTTCCTGGCAGGAGGCAAGCAGCTGGAGTAGAGCTGCTACCTGGCACCCGTGAGTGGCCAGCTTGTGGAAGGAAGTCATATGTTAATGATGGTGGAGCACAAAGATATCCGGAGCCAGAGCCTGAATGGCTCTGAATTGCCCACCTCTGGACCTAACATTTGGAAGGAAAATGACCCTATTTAGTTAAGCCTCTGAAAATGCGTGTTTGTTTTTTATTTGGATGTAGCTGAATGCCTTCCTGAAGAATGCATCTGAACTGATAGTCTGGTCAAAACTATGAACTCCTTGAAGACAGAGCCGAGTCCCTTGCTTTTGAACTCTAAACATACCTAATGTTTGGCACATAGTAAAGGTTCACTCTAATACTATAAATGGGATTTAAGCCTCAGATCCATTTTAATCCTGAGACTTTATGATTTTATTCTGTACACCACCCCCAGGGCTTGCTTTCACTCCAGCACCTACCCCTCTCCTAGCCATACATGTTATTTTGAAGGGAACCCTTAAACCAAGAAGTAGAGGTTGGTCTCCACATCTCTGTTACATGGTTGCTGCTATTACTTTCCTTGCTTGACAAACTTCTCACTTATCCACATTTGCTCTTTTTATTATTTCATACATGGAACCTGTAAAGACTTTTTAACATGAGGTCAAAATTTCAGGTTCCTTTGAATATGGTTTCACTCAGAAAACACTTAAAACAAAAATTCTGACTTAGGAATTTAATTTATTAACAGCTGCCAGTATCAGTCACCAAATGTGGCTCCCAGAGAGGCTGCTGTAGGCCTCAGGTAAAATTCTTCATCACCCTAGGTAAAAATCCATTACCTTAGGTCCTGCCTTGTGTTCCAGGGGACTGATCAGGTTGATGGTGATGATTATTTTTTTTTTTTTTTTTTTTTTTTTTTTGAGACGGAGTCTCGCTCTGTCACCCAGGCTGGAGTGCAGTGGCCGGATCTCAGCTCACTGCAAGCTCCGCCTCCCGGGTTCACGCCATTCTCCTGCCTCAGCCTCCCGAGTAGCTGGGACTACAGGCGCCCGCCACCTCGCCCAGCTAGTTTTTTGTATTTTTTAGTAGAGACGGGGTTTCACCATGTTAACCAGGATGGTCTCGATCTCCTGACCTCGTGATCCGCCCGTCTCGGCCTCCCAAAGTGCTGGGATTACAGGCTTGAGCCACCGCGCCCGGCCGATGGTGATGATTATTGTAATGAGCAGTAATTACTGTTGGCTACACAGAGATTCCAGGATTTCTGAAGTCAAAACAAAACAGCTACTATTATTGCAGAGAAGAAAATTTTGTTCCATAGGACATGTGCTGTTTAACTTCTATTAGCAGTAAAGAAAAATTACCCATGTACATTTCTCATTCATCAATGGTATCAAAGAATTCAAACTGGGCATCTCCTAATTAGCTTCTGAAAGCAGAAGTGGTGTTATCACTTAGAAGGAGACAAAATTAGTTATACTCTTTTATTAAAAGGAAATTTAATGTATAAAAGAGTCATTTCTTAAATTAACCATGTGAGGGCTTTTACACTATAAGAAGTAAGGGCCAGATCATCCTTTAGATTATCACTAAGCTTGCTCCAAATCACAGATACTAGTAGGTTAAACACTGTCACAAAAAGGAGTCCCCCGAGTTGGTGCTTCTTGTGGAGACAGAGAAACATAGAATATATGGTCCAAAATTCTTTAGGCCATGTGACCTAGTCAAAGGACCTGAGTAGTCAGAGCTACAACTAAAATTGTGATTATTCTCACCAAATCTCAAACCTCTCCAAAGGCCATTTGAGAAAGTCAGTAATACTTACCTGTGCGATTCAGGAAGTGTGCTTAAAGGCCAGGTATTATTATTATTATTATTGTTGTTATTATTATTTTTGACATGGAATCTCGCTCTGTCACCCAGGCTGGAGTGCATTGGCATGATCTTGGCTCACTGCAACCTCCGCCTCCTGTGTTCAAGCAATTCTCCTGCCTCAGCCTCCTGAGTAGCTGGGACTACAGCTGCGTGCCACCATGCCCAGCTAATTTTTGTATATTTAGTAGAGACGGCGTTTCACCATGTTAGTCAGGCTTGTCTCGACATTTCCTTTTTCACACGAATTCCTGGAGGATATTTTTAAAAGTAGCTTTACCTACTTTCGGAATGGAAACTAAAATCACTTCTTCTCCTTTTTTTTTTTGCCATGAAGAAAAGAAACTAAGTAATGTAATAAAAAGCGATGTGTTGGGTGGTGGCTACTTTAGAACGAGTGGTCAGGGAGAAGAAGTGACTGTTGAGCTGAAATAAGAAGGAGCTGGCCAAAAGAAGGCCTGGGGAGCAAGAATTTTAGGTATAACACGCTGAGCTAAACAGTTTGAGATTTGTCTGGGTACAGAGTGATTTTGGACCATTCAGGGGCCCTCTACGCTGGGTCAAAGTTGGGGTAGGTGGTAGGAGTATCTGAGATGAGGTTGGAGGAGTAGGCAAGAGCCAGATCATGCAGACCTAGGAAAAAATTTAAATATATTCTGAGAATAGTAGGAAGCTATTGGACATGATCTGATCTCATCTAGGTTTTTAAAAGACTGCCCACGCTGCCATACAGAAAATGGATGTCATGAGACAGGGGTGGAAGAGAGGGGACTGTCCCAGTGAGGAATGATGGTGATTGTACTGGAGTGGTAAGAAATGGAGAGAGAGGACTGGATTCATGATGTATTTTGGAAGAATGGCCAACAAAACACTTTGACGGATTATACATAGGGCATGAGATAAAGAAGAAAAAGGCTTAACTCAGTGGATAAGGCTGCCATTGAGTGAAATAGGAAGACTGAGGAAGGCCCACATTGTTTTGTAGTGCTAGAAAAAAGAGATTGTTTGTGGACATGTTAAGCTTGAGATTCCTTTTAGATATCAAAGAAAAGATGGTTGCAAGGTAAGGCTGACCTTGATAATAGTGTTTTTACTAGAGTATCGAGGAAGTGGGGTGAGCGACTAAAGACAAGCCTTTTTAAAGAAGTTTTAAAGGGAAGAGAAGCAAGGACATGGTGTAACAGCTAAGATGGATGTAGAGTTATGAAAGGTTTGTTTTGTTTTAAGTTGGAAGATACTGAAACATGCTTATTTGTAAATTCTGGGAAGAAATTAGCAATGTATTCTTAGGAAGGGAGGAATGAAGTCATCAATAGATAAGAGAAGGAGAGATCCAGATCAAAGAGGAGGGCTGACCTTTCATAGGAACAGGGATGTTTAATGCATAGCAAATGGAGGGAGGGCAGAAAGTCTGAATACAGATGTGGGTAGTTTTGCAGGTTTAGGGGTAGGAAGATAAGGAATCCCCTCTGATTTCTGTATTTTCCCAGTCAATGATGAGGCCAGATCATCAGCCAAGAGTAGTGGGGAGAGAAAGGGAATATAGGAGATTTGGGAGAGAGAATAGAAGTCGTAGTATGGGAAGTTGAAAATCTGAAAGCATAATAGGATTTTTGAGCTGTGCTATGTGTTCAATTGAGATTTGTTATTATTTCATATGTGGAACCTGTAAAGACTTTTTAACATGAGGTCAACATTTCAGGTTCCTTTGAATATGGTTTCTAAACCATGGATTTTCTAAAACATGGATCTAAAATTAAACAGTTAACATGGTTGGTCATGTGTTTTTCCATGGGAATGTTCAGGAGATTTGATCCAGGTATACAGTAGCTGTGGCAGTGAGTTTAGCCCTGTTAAGGGACTTTACCAGGAAAGTACAATAATGGGGAGAGATGGAGCTGTTGCACATGATTACAGTTACAGACCATGGGAATCTGGATATGAGGAAATGAGAGTGATAATTAGTGAAAAACAACGGGGCCAATGGATCAAAGATCTCTATAAGGTCAAAGACTTAGTACAGAGAAGGTACTTTGGAAAGTGGAAATCACCTGGGGAGCTATTAACACATAGGAATGTTCATGACTCTTCCCCAAAGATTCTGATTTAGTTGGTTTGGATTGGAACCTTAGTATCAGTGTTCTAACGAGCTTTGCAGGTAATTATAGACGCAACCATGGTTAAGAGCCACCAAGTAACAGGATGATGGGCAATCAGTTCATGCTTGAGGAACAGTTAGCTGGAAGGTGTGGGGCCACTGGGCAACTGCTTTCTTCTGCAGCTGGTGTTTGTTTGATGACTTGGGAGTGACTTGGGAATAAACGAGAGTTTCCTCCTCCACTGGTCAAACAGCATCCACAGGAGTAAATGTGAATGTAACTACAGTCAGTATTAACTGGGATGAAAATCTCAACTGTTAACATGAGCACATTTCCATTGTTACAAACATCCCTCCTGGGTTTCTCTGAGCTTGCTGTGGTGTGGTAGCCAGAAAGAGTGAAGAACCATCTCACCGGCATGCAAGGCTCTGTGGGGACCCTCTCAAGGCATCCAGGTCATAGGTGCACTGAAGCCACTCATGAAGCCCCTCTCCACTCTTCATTGTGGATAAATAATTGTCACTCTTGTATCTATGTAGCCAAGAGTGATGAAACAAACAAACAAACAAACAAACAAACAACAAAGCAACCCAAAATGCAAATTCTCTATTACTCTCTTTCTTTCATTCTACAGACTAAAAACATGATAAAGTGTCACTTATAGCCTGAGATAAAAAAGCTGACAAAAATACAAACCGACAAAAATACGGACTTAGAACAATTTCAGAACAAAGTCCTCTAAAGGACAAAGTGCATTTGTGATACACAACACTAGTTCTTAGTCTTGCTGAATTCTGCAACCACAAACTGCCAGAGTGACTCCAGAAGCTAGCAGAAGGCTTGTTTCATGGAAGGTTATGTATATATGGACCTTTCTGTACCTGCACCATCTCCCTCTAGGTACAGGAACCAGAGAGATAAGCTCTCAAGTTATAAAGTCAACACTGGCCCTCTTATTCACCTGCGTGACCACAAAGTAACCAAGTGGCAGAAAACAGATTGAAATCAAAGGACAAATGCCATGTAGTATCCAGCCATGGTGAGCTCAAATGTGGCCAAAGAACTTACAGAACTTTCTCAAGCAGAGCTTTCATTGCTTACTGCCAGCACTGCGTGGGCAAAGGGAGATCAGCCCCTAAACAACAATGACAACAACAACAACAACAAACCACAGTTTAAAAGAAAATAAATTGCAACACTTTAAAAATGTTAAAGGATGCTTTCTATTGCTTTTAGTGACGTTTATAAAAAAGAAATGAAAATAAGCAATGTCCAAAAGAGTAAATTTGACTGTAACTATAGTGAATATTCACTGGGATGATAACCCTAACTGTTAACATGAATACATTTCCATTGTTACAAACATTTGGTTTAACTTAATCCCCAGAATATATTACTGCCAAAAGGAATCTCATTGACAAGAGCTAATGCATCAGTTACTCTTAAAAGTATCCCTCTTGAACGGTTGACTTACTGGTAGTGTTCGTCATGGAAAAGACTATTTTTATTACCACTGTCATCAAACTCAGTGAAGTTCAGAGATATTTGCTTGTAGTCACTACAGCTTATTCTTTTTGCTGATTAGAGTCCACATGTGTGAACAAGAGACTAGAGGTTTGCTGATGCCACATTTCTATCAGATGACGATGTGATTGTGATTGGATCAGATGAAAGTGTTTAGCTGGGCTTCCAATCCAGATTCTTTCAACTAAAGCCAACAGGCAAGAAGGCAGAAACAAAATGCACAGGGAACTCATTTTAAAATGTTCTTATATAAACAGCTTTGCTTGGAAGTGCTAGGGGTCAGGGTGATAGGTAGAGGTTATTTAATGTTTCCCTCCAGCTTCTCAGATACTCCCCAGCCTCAGATTTGCAAATATCTCTCAACATTTCTGAACTGTAAAGGAAACACAAATTAGGAAGCATCACCAGAACTCTTTCAAATCTAGCATTTAAATAGAATAATGCAATATGATGGAAAGATTTTTAGCCAAAAAGATATTTGAGAATGTAGGTTGAGCCCCAGTTCCATCATTAAATAATTCTTGACCAAATAGTTTCCTTCCCTAATCAGGAAAATGAGAGAGGTCTAGTATACCCACGGTTTGCAAACAGTGCTTTTCAGGACCCTTCAGGAAAGGAGTGGATGAGGGGACTCTATCAAAGTATATTGTTTGTTTTAGGCATTGAAGCTTTTTTTGTTTTGTTTTTGTTATTGTTTTCTTTCCAACCTTTAGGTTTAGGTTCACAGAGTACATGTGCAGGTTTACTGCATGGGTAAATTGTGTGTTGTGGGGGTTTGGTGTACAGGTTACTTTGTCACCTAGGTAATAAGTATAGTATCTGAGAAGTAGTTAGGAGGTTTTTTTGAAGAAAGATTTCTGTCATCAAAAAATTTCACAAAGGATTTCATTAGATGACCATTAAAGTCTCTTTAAAGAATGGATACTTTTAATTCACAACAGTGAATTCATAGCAGTTATTTCTAAATTCTTTTGGTGGTTTGTTTTTTGAGACAGGAGTCTCACTCTGTTGCCCAGGCTGGAGTGCAGTGGCATGATCTTGGCTCACTGCAACATCTGCCTCCTGGGTTCAAGCGGTTCTTGTGCCTCAGCCTCCCCCATAGCTGGTACTACAGGCGTGCAATTTGCAATTCCAAAATTGCATGGCAAATATTAATAAGTTATATAAGTGTACTACTGTAAGATATATTCCTTACAAAACATTTTTCCCAAAATAGAAATTTCAAAGGGGAGATAAATATTAAATTTTAAGGTAAATCATACATTTATTTTATAATGACTAAAACTTTTAATCAATATTAATACATTTATTACTTAACATTATTAATATTAGCATTAAAAGTTTTTTTTTTTTTTTTTTGAGACAGAGTCTTGCTCTGTTGCCCAGGCTGGAGTGCAGTGGCGCAATCTCTGCTCACTGCAAGCTCCACCTCCAGGGTTCACGCCATTCTCCTGCCTCAGCCTCCCTGAGTAGCTGGGACTACAGGCACCCGCCACTACGCCCGACTAATTTTTTTTGTATTTTTAGTAGAGATGGGGTTTCACCTGTGTTAGCCAGGATGGTCTCGATCTCCTGACCTCTTGATCTGCCCACCTCGGCCTCCCAAAGTGCTGGGATTACAGGCGTGAGCCACCGCGCCCGGCCAACATTAAAAGTTTTACTGAAAGTAATGGTATTTGAATATGTCACCTAATTGGTTGGTCATTGTTTGTAACTGCATAGAACTTGCTAATTTTCTACTACCATGGTAGGGCTTATAGTTGATCTTCAATATTAATGGTATGTACTTTCTGTCCAGACCTGCAAAAAAAATTAAATAAACGGCCTACAGCTGTAGGATTTTCTGATTGATTCACACAGTCACAAGATGTTGGAAGATGGTAAATTTAGTGTTTTTAATTCCAGACAAAAACCACTCTGGTTCATTTAAGCAGGAAGGTTTTACTAAAAGATTTCAGACAGTTTATAGATCTCTGGGAGGAACAGAGAACCCGGCTTCGATGCTTCACATAGCAACTAGAAGAAATGCCCTTCCACAGCACAGGACTGGCCTAACCAAACACTGCAGCTGTCCCTGCTTACTTCTCAACATGAATGGTGCTTAGGACAGAATGACAGAACCTCCAGCACAGCTGCCTCAGGAACTCCTGGCACCTCTGCCTCTGAGCTTCAGGGAGGTTCACTTGCCCCTAGAGACCACTGACTCACACTGATCATTCTGCCTGCATTTCTCTGCAAGTGTGTCTACTATTAGACTATTTGGTGAGACTAACTGCAATGAAGAGGGTAGGTCTAGCCATGCTATTTGCCAACAAATCCTGGTAAAGAGAAGGGCCATACTTTGTAGGATGGCTGGTAATGAAGAAAGAACTGCACCCCTTTAAGGAGGGGCCAGAGTCCAAGAAGGCAAAGCTTGGCTGACAGACTGGTCTGGAATCAGTCTTTGAGTAGTCCTGAACAAGAGGGTAGAATGGGCAATGGGGCTTCTGGGTCAGTAGCAGGGCTCAGCTTCTAGTGAATGGCTTGGCTGCTGTAGGCTGGGTAGGCATGTCAGAGTCAGTATGAGGGATGGTAGAGGCAAGGTTCAGCCTCAAGAAATGAGTAACAACAATGAGTTAGGAGACCACTGTTCTCAGCCAATCAGTTTGGGTTCAGACTTACAGGACAGACAGCAAGTAAGACACAAGTGTGAGCCAAATGCTCAAAACATGTCCAGAAGCTGAAATCCACTTGAAGCCCAGTTTTGATTCTGGACAAAGGAACAGTCATCTAGCACCACAGT
Source organism: Chlorocebus sabaeus (assembly GCF_047675955.1). Taxonomy (NCBI): domain Eukaryota; kingdom Metazoa; phylum Chordata; class Mammalia; order Primates; family Cercopithecidae; genus Chlorocebus; species Chlorocebus sabaeus. The sequence continues at coordinate 20,097,757 of NC_132918.1, forward strand.
CTTATCACTGGGGAAAGGAGCTCCCACTGTCCCAATCTCTAGAGGTTTCAGAACTTACTAGGCTATAGTGGTCCTTACCAGACACGCCAAACAGAAGTAATGCTTATTTATTGCTGTACAATAAATCACCTCAACATAGCGGTGTAAAACAACACTGATTCTATTACACTCATGTGTTTTTGCTCCACAGTATATGGGACCTCAGCTGGAAAGACTCAAATGCCTGGGGACAACTCATAATGCTGGGGTTTGAACTCATCCGGGGACATCTTCACTTATCTACCTGGCTTGCATGCTGGAATAGCTCAAAAGCTGGGTTCAGCCAGAGAACCTAGTGAGGGCTCTCTTTGTGAATTGGGCTTCTCACAGCATGGTTGCTGGGTTCTGAGATGAAGCATTCAAGAGGGAGCCTGCCGAGAGCAAATGTTCCAACAAACCTAGGCAGAAGCTGCATGAGCTTTTATAGCCAAACCTTAGAAGTCATTTAACATCACCCTGCACCACTCTGCCGGCTGAAGCCGTCACAAACCCATCCAGATTCATGGAAAGGAGACGTAGATAGATCCCACCTTTCGATGGGAAGAATGTCAAAACATTTGGGACCATGTTATGAAACTGCCACTAGAAAAAATGAAGTGAAAGAGAAAAGTTTAAAAACACATTAGCTGCATATAAATATTGACTAAAACTGGAATAACCTAGTTTAGTTTATTAAAAAAAGAAAAAACACATTGAAGACTTATCCTGTACCAAGTACTGTGCAAAGGGCCTGGGATACAGAGCTAAGGCAGAGCCCTCAAGGAGCTTATAATCCACTGGAGAAAACAGATGTACAAGCTTTATTGTAACTGAAGGTCAAATGAGGAAACTGAATGAAGACATAGTATAAGAGTGCTATGATAACCTACAGGAAGGAATAATTAGCATGGTGAAGACGCTGTGTTGTCTAAAGGGAGGTACATGAGGTTAGAAATTGGTCAGACCTTAATTTGAATGTTACCTTCATCATTTGTTAGATTGAATCATGCAAAACTGCTTTGTTGTGGGTAAAAAAACTAGTTGACTATCAGCAATTTAATGTAGCTCAATGTACTACTAGCTAAGCCACCTCAAAAAGTTATTTAAATTCTGGGAATATCAGTTTCTTGACCAGTAAACTGAGGTTAAAAATGTCATAGAGTTATTGGCAAAAATAAGGTAACATATTCTAAACGCCAGTATAGTGCTTAACACAGGGTAAGCACTTAATAAATAGTTGTTGTTCTGTAATTCTTCATCATCTTCTTTTTTTTCACTTTGACCAGTGGTTTAATATAATCATTATTATTATTATCATTACCATGGAAAACATTAGGGACAATGCTGAATCTGAGATGACAATTGAAGGCTGAATATGATTTTGATGACCAGTGAAGAAAGGTAGAACAAAAGATTTTAGGCTTATCAAAAACATGTGAAAAAGCTATTTTTGTGATTCTACTTATAGGTGACACTCAGCTCTGCCTTTGTTTTGGGAGTCAGATATTTCATTTAAATAAAAGGATTCAAGAAAAAATTGAGGCCGGGCGTGGTGGCTCAAGCCTGTAATCCCAGCACATTGGGAGGCCGAGACGGGCGGATCACGAGGTTAGGAGATCGAGACCATCCTGGCTAACACGGTGAAACCCCGTCTCTACTAAAAAATACAAAAAAACTAGCCGGGCAAGGTGGCGGGCGCCTGTAGTCCCAGCTACTCCGGAGGCTGAGGCAGGAGAATGGCGTGAACCTGGGAGGCGGAGCTTGCAGTGAGCTGAGATCCGGCCACTGCACTCCAGCCTGGGCGACAGAGCGAGACTCCGTCTCAAAAAAAAAAAAAAAAAGAAAAAAAAAAAAAATATATATATAGAAAGCGAAATTCACTAACAGCAAATCACCACAGGTGTTTTCAGGTCTAGGCTTCCCAGTATTTTTATGGACTAAATAATCTGCAATCCTTCCCTTCACAAATCACTGAGGCATTCTGCTTAATAACTAATCAATGCTCTTGAAAAAAGGAAGGAAAGTCTCTGGGGCTCAACACAGTGGGAATCAAAATCCTGGCAGCCTGTGGTTATGGAACGGGAGACAATAGCCTTGAGAACTCAGGGCGTAGGTTTCAAAACTCTCATGGAGTCAGAACATAAAGCTCTGGCCCAACATGAGTTGGGGAGATAAAAACTGATACCCTTGCATAAATCTGTGTCTCAAAGGGCTACGTAATCGGTGAAATGCTGGTCTAGAAAAATCATCAGCTCACTAGAAAAAGAAATAACAAGGAAGCTTCTATCTCATCTGGCCTCTGGGTTTAAAAAAAAAAGTGTCCCCTGACAATTCTTTCCAACAGGCCTACTATCACTTACATCGGTGGTTCTAATTACATTTCTTCCATAGTTTGGGAAAAGCCAGGCTGATAAACTAGTGAAAAAATTGATAACACTGAAGCATCCAACAAAAGCAAAGGTAAAACCATTCTGAAAGGATATGTCAAGTAATTTTAAACATGATTTCCACAGAGAAAATCTTATTGAAGGTGAACTCACAACTTAAAATTCTAAAGTATGGAAAAGCAATTTTTCTGAGTAATGATTAGTAGGTACAACAAACAGAAGGATTAGAAAGATCCCATGGCCAGGCGTGGTGGCTGGTGCTTGTAATCTCAGCACTTTGGGAGGCTGAGGTGGGTGGATCACCTAAGGTCAGGAGTTCGATATCAGCCTGACCAACATGGAGAAACCCCGTTTCTACTAAAAAATTCAAAATTAGCTGGGTGTGGTGGCACATGTCTAATTCCAGCTACCCGGGAGGCTGAGGCAGGAGAATCACTTGAACCCTGGAGGCAGAGGTAGAAGTGAGCCAAGATCGCACCATTGCACTCCAGCCTGGGAAATGAGTGAAACTCCATCTGTAAATAAATAAATAAATAATAGTCCCTAGGAACTTCAGATAATGGAGCTGTCAGATAAAATAAATATATTTGAAACATTTAAAAACTTAACTTGGCCAGGTGCGGTGGCTCATGCCTGTAATCCCACACTTTGGGAGGTAGAGGCAGACAGATCACTTGAGCCCAGGAGTTCGAGACCAGCCTGGCCAACATGGTGAAACCCCATCTCTACTAAAAATACAAAAAATTAGCTGGGTGTGGTGGCACGCGCCTGTAGTCCCAGCTACTCAGGAGGCTGAGGCAGGAGAATGGCGTGAACCCGGGAGGCAGAGCTTGCAGTGAGCCGAGATTGCACTACTGCACTCCAGCCTGGGCAAGAGAGCAAGACTCTGTCGAAAACAAAAACGAAAAAAAAAAAAAGCAAAAACAACCCCAAAAAACTGAATTGTAAGATAAAAAATAAGACAAGACAGTGTGAAAAGATAACAGGCACATTTTAAAAAAGAATCAAATATAAACTATGGAAATTAAAAAAATAAGATAAAAAATTTAATTGACAGTTTAAATAGCTTATTAGATACAGAGAGACAATTAGAGAACTTGAATATAAATTTGAGGAAATTATTCAGAAGTAAGCACAAGATACTAAAGAGATAGAATCTATGAAAGAGAGGCTAATAAATACAGAAGGTAGAGCAGGAAGATCTAACATATATCTAATCAGATAACAGGAAAAAAGAATTGAGAAAGTGAAGAAAAAGCAATATCTAAAAAGGTAATGGTTGATGATTTTCTCAAATTGTTTAAAATTAGAATCCTTACATTTAGACAGTACAATTTTTGAGCAAAACATGCCTTAGCGGTGGAAGACAAGGAGAATTGATACAAATATCCCCGCAAGGAATTTATAGCCTATGGAGAGAGATCATAGAGATACAGACAAAACCAACATGTAAAACTAAGATGCCATAGGTGATTGTGATTGTGATGGGGAGAGATTGTTTTTCCACTTGAAAGAACATATCAGAACTTTTAGGGGAGGAGGTGATGTTTGTTTCGAATCTCAAAAGATGGATAGTCTGAACATGTGAAGAAGATGTATAATTCACATCACTGCCTGCTTAATCTTCCTAAGGCAAATTCTGATAAAGTCATTCCCATATTCAGAATCTTCAGGATCTCTCAGTTGTCTTCAAGATAAAGCCCCCAAATGTTGCCATTCATTCTAAGCCTCTGTGGCATGTGTCCAACCTGTCTTTCCAAACCTATTTCCCATAAAGTCCCTTCTTGAATCCCATAACATAGGGTGCCTAATATCCTTGCTGTTTCTGGTGCACATCTCATGATTCCCCACCTCTCTTGCTATTTCCCCAATGTAGAATACCTTTGAATGAAAGGCAAAAATTTGGGGCTTTATCTTGACAATGACTGAGGGATCTTGAAAATTGTCGTAGAAGAAAGACACTTTCAGAACAGTGTCTCAGGAAGGTTAAGCAGGCAGTGCTGTGTAGGGTAGATTAGAACAAGAGGTTCCTGTAGCTAAGTAGCCCTTGCTCCCTGCTTAAATGTTGCTCCACTCTGGGAGGCACAAGAGACACCAGATTGCTTAATTGGTTTGATGAAGAAACCTGCATAATAGTTGATTCTGTAGAAATTTTGGACACAAATGTTGTGAAAAGCTCAGCAAAGCATTAACAACAGAAACAGATGTATCAAAATATCATTCACCATCTTGGCTTCTCTGCATTGGTGCTTCCACTGTAGCTAGAATTGAAGCTGTCTCCTAGAGCCCCTAAGAATAGCAAATGTCCTTGTGAGCTCAATGTATCCAATTTCAGAGTTCCAGTTCAATGTCAAACAGCTAAGTGAAAACCTGGATATGAGTTAGATAGTGATTTTTTGCTGATAAACTATTACTTCTAAATGGGTGTAAGCCCAGACAAATTATAGAATTCTTCTTTTTTTGGAAGACAGAGTCTCACTCTGTTGCCCAGGCTGGAGTGCAGTGGTGTGATCATAGCACATTGCAGCCTTGAACTCTTGGGCTCCCACCACAGCCTCCCGAGTAGCTAGGACTACAGTTATGCACCACCATGCCCAGCTAATTTTTTTTTGTAAGACAGAGTCTTGCCATGTTGCCCAGGCTGGTCTCAAACTCCTGGACTCAAGCAATCCTCCTTCCTTAGCCTCCCGAAGTGCTGGGGTTACAGGCATGAGTCACTGCACCTAGCCCTAGAACTATTCTTCAGTTTCTCTATGCAACAGAAATTCCTCCCATTTCAAAAAGTGTATTTTTTGAGAGTGTTTATAGAGTTGATCTGAACATTTTACTATCAAAACCCAGTACAAGAACATTATATTTTCTAAAATGTTTGAAGTCCAAATCTTATCATGTTCCTGGTTTCTAGTGTATTTACATGAGCCCTCAAAGTAGATAATTCCATTGATGAGTCCTGCAGTTTCTTCTGTGTACAATTGATCTGTACAGAAATTGTTTCTTTCCCAACCCCAGAATGGTCGTATACTCCTTTGTCTTAATCTTTGAAAATGGACTTTTCATTATAAAACATTTGCTATGGGACATGCATCATCATTTAAAAAAACATAGCTTTACTTCAATAGGTATGTTTCTGGCGAAAGTGAGTATAAATCAGATTTTTGTAAGTCAAATCATATTTTAAATGTCCCAGGGGAACTCATTATTTAATAAAATAGCACGAAGCGAATAATCACATTGTGATGTGGCTTTTCATAAAGCAGGGCACACCTGTATCACACTCCGTCATGGCTATAGGACTTCACTCCCCAGCAGAGTTTGAGGGTTGCCAGGTCTGCCTTGGACCTAAGTCAAGGGAATTAAGTTATTGAGTACTGAGGATCTTGTTACAAGGAAGTCTCATTTATAAGCTGTCTCAGCATGGATCCTATACTTTGTGCTTTAAAAAGATGTGGAAAGTCTGCTATACTTATAAGTTTAAAAGTATATTAAGCAAATTAAGTTGCTTTATGTCTATATTTCCTCATGTCAACCATAATCACTTGTTTGTTTGAGTAAAGAATTTAAAAGTCCTGTAGGTGTTAATTTTACAAATCTTTTATTTCCTGGCAGGAATCTAGACTGAATAAATAGTTTCATGTATTGAAAATATGGGCAACAACCAGATTTATGGAAGTGAAAATTTAAGAAACACTGAACAAATTTAAAAGCATGTAAAAATAATGTTAAAAGAAAGAAGAGAGAAAGACTGCTTACTCCATTGAAAGCCACTTTCTCTTTGAATTGTCTTTGTGGCTTCCATCTCACAGGGAGAGAGCATGGTAATATAAAAACATTACACATCTTCAAATACTCACTTTGTATATATTGTGCAGAAATTCTTGCAATCATAAGGTCATGGAAGAAGCAATGCATCTGTCAGTGAATCTCACCGGCCCTCAGCATGTGGCCCAGGTCCTGTTGCCACAGGCTGACTGGGAGATGGTCAGGACTCTCCTTGTATGAGATGAACTGAGTGTAGTGTTGACTCTCATGAAATTGAGTCGTGAAAGCACAAGCACACAAGAATCCCTTAAAAATCCATCCTGGCTAACCCGGTGAAACCCCATCTCTACTAAAAAATACAAAAAATTAGCCGGGCGCGGTGGTGGGTGCCTGTAGTCCCAGCTACTCAGGAGGCTGAGGCAGGAGAATGGCGTAAACCCGGGAGGCGGAGCTTGCAGTGAGCCGATGTTGCGCCACTGCATTCCAGCCTGGGGAACAGAGAGAGACTCCGTCTCAAAAAAAAAAAAAAAAAAAAACCAAAACCCAAAAAAGCCCACAAACATACATAGCTAAGGGGCCAGGCATGGTGGCTCCTTCCTGTAATCCCAGCAGTTTGGGAGACTGAGGGAGGCGGATAACCTGAGGTCAGGAGTTCAAGACCAGCCTGGTCAACATGGCGAAACCATGTCCCAACTAAAAATACAAAAATTAGCTGGGCCTCGTGGTGTGCACCTGTAATTCCAGCTACTGGGGAGGCTCAGGCAGGAGAATTGCTGGAAACTGGGAGGCAGAGGTTTCAGTGAGCCGAGATCGTGCCACTGCACTCCAGCCTGGGTGACAAAGTGAGACTCCATCTCAAAACAAAAAAACAAAAAACAAAAAACAAATCAAAAACCATAGCTAAAACCATTATCTCTCTCTCTCTCCTCTCTCTCTCTTTTTCTCTTTCTCTCTCTCTCACACACACACAGGCACACGCAGACACACACACGTGCCCATTTACATGGAAATGTTAATATCTATTTGTACCTGTCAGTTCTATATATATCAAAGTCCTCAGGCTTCAGCTATTTGAGGGGGCAGTCTGCTGACTAAAGGCAACATATCTTATTGCAGATGGGAATGGGAAGAGCAGTATCCAAGACCCCTGACACTCTCTCTCTCTCTCTCTCTCTCTCACACACACACACACCCCCTTATCATTTTGCCGATTATGAATTGTTAGAGCTTGGAGCTCTAAAAAACTCCACTTATTAAATTTCTACTATGTAGCAGGTGCCATACTAGGTGCCTTGTATACATTGTCTTTAATCATCACAAGTATTCTGCAAGATGTACATACTTATTCTAATAATACAGAGGAGGTAACTGGAACTCTGAGAGGCTCAGTAATTTGCCTAAAGTTACGCAGCTGGTAAAAGGGAGGACTGGGATTTGTACCTCCAGTGGTTTGATACTTAAGGTGTTTCAACTCTATCTTGTGACCCCAGAATTTATCTAATGTGTAATGGCCCTGAAATCTGAATACTGCCATCTTTTCTTAACAATGGCAACCATGGCTTCCAAAGCATTTTAATATATTAATCCTATGTGGGAAGAAATGACTATTTCCATGCTGCAGATGAAAACACAAAGTGGAGAATATAAGGCATAATCTCTTTCAAGATGTCCACAGCTGAAAGGAGAAGGAAGATCTGTAAACAAAAAACTGTAATGTAAGGAGGGAGAAATAAAAGCCATAGACTTGGCAGCAAAATACTGAATGGGAAGGGGGCGTGAGGAAAGTGGCGGTAAGGGATGTCAATCAGACAAGAATCCAGGAGGCCTTGCAGGTGGCATTTGGCCCCTAAGCTCAGTGGTCAATGCATGTGACAGTCTAGGGTTTCTGCATTGGGTCAGAGGAGATGTAGCTTTTACTTGGATAGGTTCGTTCACTCCATCCTCTCCCGTGACCACGGCAGAAAGCAGGATTTGAAATGAAGTTCAATCACAGAGGCGTCCTGATTTAAGACAGAAGAAAGAAAACCTGGCCAGGTACATTCTATTGCAGTGCATCTCCAACTTCAATGTTCTAGTGAATCACTTGTTAAAATGTCAATTTTGATTTAGTAAGTTTGGTTGGGGCCTGAGATCTTGAGTTTCTATTGAAATCCTGGCGATGCTTGATGTTGCTGGTCTGCGACTACACTTCGAGGAGTATCTGCATCACCTAGGAGCCTGTCGAGAAATGTTGGGCCCCACCCCAGGATTACTGAATTAGAATATGCATTTTAACAAGATCCCCAGGCGATTCGTATGTAGATTACACTTTGAGAAATACTCTTCCAGGTAATTCTTTTTTCAATGGAAGGGACCCCAAGAGGTCCAGACTTCCCAGGACATCGCTCAGGAGCAGTCTGGTTTCTTTCCGGAGCTCAAATTCCGTGCCCCGTGAAGTTACTCCTCCTGATTCTAAACCAGTAGCAGCTCCGGGAGTTTGCTCGCCTCATAATCCTCCTTGCTGGGTTCCTTTCCACCCCAACCCGCACCTCCCTGGGGCGCTCCAGCTGTTTCCCACCCCCACGCCCTGGCGGCTACTGTGCACAGCTGGAACCCTAAGCGGTGGGAGCACCAGAACTGCCGCGGCCAAGAAAACCAGGCGAGGGCGCCGCAGACTAGGCTGTGCTGGAGGAGGCCGCTCCGAGCCGGGAGAGGGCGGCCAGAGCGGCGGGTGGGGGACCGCGAGCTTAGCATCTGGTGCCAATAGGCATGGCCCTGGCGCGGCCCCACATTCCCACACTGCAGGAGCCTAGGCTCGCCACCTGGGAGGCGGCGCGCATCACCCCAAACTGCGTTTCATAAACCCTTCGGGAAATAGTTCCTCAACCCCATGGGCTAGTAATCAGCCCGACGTTCTCTCCAAAGAACTGCTGATTATAATCCTCGATCGGGTCGGGGGGCCTAGATTTTAAATCGACTATTTAATGTCATCATCGTCATTATTATTAAAAGCCAGCTACCCTGACCGCTCCCTGCTCCCCGTCCCTTATATACACATCAGAAGTTGGATGGGAGGATGTTGAACCAGGGGGAGGGAGCAGGACTGTAAAACCGAATGATTTGCTAAGAAATCCGGGACCGAAAACTCAATTTACAAAACGGCGAGTTTTACAAGGTAGAGAAGGTGACTGGCCAGAAATCGCCCGGCCGCCGAACACCAGCTGCGCGTGCTCGCCGAGCCGGCTGGCCCCGAGCGCGCCTCGCTGTGCAGTGCAGCCCTGGCAGCGCGAGGATTTCGCAGGAAGAGGAGGCTGTTCCGTGTCTCAGGCCCTGGCGTCTAGTCGCTGTGGAAAGGGGTGCCCCCAGCCGCCCCACGCCCCTTGCGGCCCGCGGCGCCCTTTCCCTGGCTGGACGCGGAAGCCGAGTTGGCCTTGCGCTGTCGCCTCGCCGGCGTTCAAAGCGCGCGTTTCTCTGCAAGCTTTCCTTTTAGGGCAAAGCGTGGCGGATCATTCAAAGTTAACACCTTCTGCAGCCGCTGCTGCCTGGATGTGCGCTTATATGTGTATGTGTGTGTGTTTCTCTGACAGTGTCAGACAAAACAGGTAGTTTTAACATTAAAACCTCCGTGTTCTATCTCGAGGCTTATCAGGTTTGTTCAAACTTTTGTGAGTGTGTGTGTGTAAGTGCGCGCGTGTCTCCACCCTCCTCTCGCTCCCTCAGCCCCACCCCCACCCTGCCTGTGCAGGGCGAAGTAGTCCTATATAGCGATGATAAATATCCCTGTTGATCACTTGATTGATTACCTCCCTGAAAGGTCACGCGGGCTCGCAGTAATTTCCTTTTGCCTAAGGCTCCCTTTTCACTTTTACTCCGGCACGACAGCTCCGAGTACACGGGATCTTTATTTTTTATTTTAACCCCTAAATGCAACCCCTCCCGAAAACAATGCAGACAAGAAAAATCGAATAAAATCAACTCGAGACCTTTTCGCTCACTCTCAGCCTCCCTCCCCGTCTTGCTCCATTCTTTCTTGTCGCCCCCGCCCCTCCTACTTCAGCCTCCCTCCTCAATTCAGATGTATTCTGGACACTATTTAATAGATGAGTGTCTTGCAAGTAAACTCAGGCGTCCCTTGGGTCTGCATTTCATGTCTGTGACTCTCTCCCTTTCTCTCTTGTGGACTGAAAATTCGGATTTAAACCACTAGACAAGCTATTAATTTAGCTAGGCTACCCAGGGTCCTGAACCCAATTAATTTCTAATAATTATAGCCCAAGGGGGCTAGATAGATCTCCCTGCCTCTTTCTTTTATTGCCACTCCACACCACCGAGGTCAGCGTATAATAATAAAGTGTGTATTTTGAAAGCGATCTCCAGAACAGTGAGTTATTGCAATGAATGAAAATTGTTTCCATTTTGGCTAATTGAGCCGGTGGCCGAAAGCTGGAGCCCTGAGACTAAATAAAGAGGACTGCTTCATTTCAACATGAAGAAACCCCTGCCTAGCTCTGGTCACCCAGCAAGAGTTTAATTTCTTAACAGCCAACCTGAAACCTAACGTTGGGTAAACAGTATTAATAATTGCATTACAATGATTAAATTAATCTTGCTGGTAGCCAGGAGAATATAGGTTGTGATTGAATAGCATGATGTAAAGTTCACTGCACAAAGACAATAGGCCTAGAAATACCTCCATAAAGAATTCAAACTTTCTTCCAGAGATACTGTGGGGCCGGTTCAATTATAATGAGAGGAAAGGAAAATTTCCTGTTGCATGTAATGTATTGAAAATCGGTTATTTGCCATTTTAAACATTAATTTAAAAAACATAATTGGGGAAGGGATATACTTGTCTGTGTCTTTCTCGTCAATGTCCCATCTTCCTTCTAACTTCCATCTCAGTCTCTTCACTTCTGCTAAACAAACAAACAAACAAACAAAAAACCAAAACAAAAAGTGACAGCAATAAAACAAGCAAACCCAGACAACCCGTAAACGCATCGACTTTCCAACGAGGCACTGCTTCCAGGATGCTCGCTTCCGTAGGAGAAAACACAAGAAAACGTTGGAATGCATCCCACTGTCCCCCAAGAAAACGAATTTCAGGAAGAGAGGGAAAAGCGAGAGGTGGGGCGGGGGCGGGCAGCGAGGGCAGCTCCGCCAACTTGTTGGAGGCCTCTTTTCTCTTGGGCCAGCAACAGCTCAGACATCCCATCAGAGGGTGTCGGGAACTCCAGGGGCCGCTGAACAGACAGTCACCTGCTCTGGTCTCACGGCTGGGATCTGGGACAGGTGGAAGTGACAAGGTCCAGGCACTTGAGAATGGGAACCGGCCGGGGCGGACGCGCAGAGGTCGCGGCGCTATCAGCCTCGAGCGCGACTGGTTGCTGCTGGTTGTTTGCTCCATCAGGTTAAACACACTTGAACTAGCAGCTTAGCTCTTTATTAGCGCGCACTTAGAGCAGAAAGTGAATGATAAAGACAGAAAAAGAAAAGGAGAGAAAAAGAAAAAGAAGCCCAGCTTTTAGGTTTGAAAATAAAAAACGAATGATATTGCGAATACTATTTTTTCTTTCTTTTTTTTTTTTTAAAGACGATGCCTGGTCTTTTCACAATGGCTTGGTCTCGGGACACAGAGGAGTTTGCGTCTATTATTTGTTAGAAGAGGTTGGATTTTCTCGTGGCCCGAAACTGTTGGAAAGACCAGGGAGAAAGACTGGAGCGCTGAAGCCACAGCGGAGACTTCAAAACCAGAAGGGGAGGGGTGCTCCAGCCGCGCCTCATTCCGCCTCCCCCTCCACCAACCACCCTTCTAGAAAAGTTTAAAAGACAGGGACCTTTAAATTTGGAGGTTCGGAGACTCTGATTTACTTCAGTCTTCCACCTCCCACCCAGTTCCCCTCACAGAACCCACCCCCTACCCCCCCAACCCTCCACGTGGTTTATAATTTCTCAGCAGCAACAGCAAGCTCAGATTCATGTGTGGGTCTTGTATTTAATCTCAGAGTTTGGTACCTTGGTCCCCTCCTTTCCTAGGAACATTTCCTGCACCCCTCTTAACCTCCCGTCTCCAGGGGAACCCGGATATAGACAGACCCCCTGGGGATGAGGTGAAAGGGATTAGCTGGAGGAGTGGAGGGGAGGATGGCAGTTCTTTTCTTTTCTTTCTTTCTTTCATTCTTTTTTTTTTAAAGCTCCTTTGGCGGTTGGGCACCAAGGCAAGGTACTCAGCTGCCCCTGGGTGTCTGGCAGGGAAGGTGAGGATTGGGGGGACAAGACCTTCTAGATTTTGACAGCTGGGATCTTCAGGCGCTGCTGGTCAGTCCCCTGGCCTAGGGGATGGTCCCTAGAGAGTCCCTTACACCGATCAGAAGCAGCCTTATGAACTTCTTGCCAGTCAGCCTAATGTTTTTCTCTCCCTAGAGATTTTGTCCCCTCTTCCAAAAGCTCTCAAGCCCCATTTCTGCTTTTCCTCTGAGGACATTTGCTGGTCAGAGGGAAGGCACTTCTCCATCTAAACTGAGGGAAGCTGGTGGAGTCACATTTTGGGGGAACTTTTAGTCAAACACCTGTGGGAACCTAACAGAATGTTGGAATGGCTGGTGCTTTTGCACGCACCAAATGTGTTAGTACACTCACCTTTATGCACAGGACAGCAGGAATTCTAGGTCTGGAAAAAAACCCAGGTGCCTCTTTAATTCAGGGTGGATGATAGAGTTCTCTTGTGCCCACGTGTGTGGGCACTAGAGCCCTCTTTTTTGGAAGTTGTTTTACTCCTGTTCTGAGTAATTCCCTCCTCTATCTTCCTACTTCCCTTCCTCACATTTCAACCTTATACATCTGTCTCCCTTGAGACCTGTAGCTTGGTTCTCCGGGGACTTCTATCTTACAGTCAAATGCCCACAGAATTACACAGCTCTGGAGAAAGGAAAATGGTAAGCATCCTTAACAAGGACAAATTCTTTGAACTTTGATTCTCTGGAATAAAGAGATTTGCAGGCCATTGATACCCTTTGGGGTTGAACCTTGCTATTTGCTCTCTCATACCCGCAGTCCTAGATTTGATAATAAATACCAATAGGTACAACCGGGCATTCTCAGTGATTCCCCTTCCCCTCCACAGTCTTTGCCAAACTCATGCCCAGGACCTGCTTTTCTTTTCCTTTAACTTGAACATCAAGGATGTATTGTTGCAGCACCGAGACTGAAAAGATTGTAATTTTCTTTTATGGTGTCTGGCAGGATTTGCAACAGATATTAATGGGGACATAAATAGCACATGGAAGGTATTGAACAAAACTGTTTAATGCAAGAAGGTTTACCAAAAGAAAATCTATACCTAGTTGGGATTGATTCATATGTTGTACACAGCTAGCCCCTATAGGAATTCCCATTTCTGAGTGGCACTTCATTGGTAAATCCTGTAATTAAAGGAAATTTCAACAATGTGTTTTTTTAAGAGTGTGTGATTTTCCCCCCTATTCTTCTTTCTTTTGACCACGAGGTTGTAGGTTTAAGCGAGTGAGTGAAAATGGCAGGCAGGCTGAGCTGCATCGGGAGGCGACCGGGGCAGCGGTGGGGGAGGCCGGAAGGTGACAGCCGACCTTTGGGAAAGCAGGAGGTCTTGGATGTCAAATGCCCGCGCTGGCCCGGACCCGGGAATCAAGGGTGATCATTACTAGTTGGTAGGGAAATAATACTGAAATGTCCCAAGGATGGCAGCAAGCATTGGTATTACAGCTAAAATCGAGGAAAAAACCAGTTATTTATTCTGCTTACAACCCTGAAAGCGGAAGCCGCAATAGCTTCAGTAGCAGTAGCAGCGGCAGCAGTAGATTTCTCAAGTTCAGGATGATTCTCACTTTCTCCTGGATTGTTAGCCCAGGGTCCAGCCCTTCTAGTTCTTTAACAGAAGGGTTTTTAAAAAATGTTTTTAAAGTCCCCCCCCCCCCCTTCGCTTCTTGCTTTCCTTATAGATGGTATAGAAAAATGTCTGCAATTTATGGTGGGAAAAACAATAACAATAATCATGATACAAGCTTATTGGTGATTCTAACACGGAATCAATCCTCTGCCCAAGCCTTTTCAATTCCCCCCTCCCCTTTTTTTTGGGCGAGGTGTCTGCTCCCCTCTGGCTCCCTGCGTTCGCTCCCCGCCCCCCGCCGCCCTCCCCGCGGCTCCCTTTCTCCGCCTCCTCGGCGATTGCCATCTGACAAGATCTCCAAATCAAAGTGATAAATCGCTCCAAACTTTTTTTGGCGGCGCTGAGATGTTGGAGGGGCGTCTAGCGCGCATGTGCGAAGGTGTCCAAACTGACAATGCTGGAGAGATAGCGAGTGTGGATTGAGAGAAAGGGAGAGAAGGAGGGAGAGAGAGTGAAAGAAGAAAAGACAGAGTGACTGTGTGGAAGAGAGAGAGACAGAGAGAGAGAAACAGGAGAGAGAGAGAGAAACAGGAGAGGGAGGGGGAGAGAGAGAGAGAGAGAGAGAGAGAAGAGAGAGGGAGGGAGCGAGAGGGAGAGCAAAAGAAGGAAAGGATCCAAGAAAAAAAAGCCCCAACCACACACCAGCGGCTGCAGGACTGGGCACAGCATGAGATCCAAAGGCAGGGCAAGGAAACTGGCCACAAGTAGGTGCAATATCCCTTTTCTATTGGCTTTTCCCCCTCCTCTGCCATCTTGCATATCTGTCTCTAGCGCTCCGGGAGGGAGCGCGGGCTGCCTCTTGCGCCGGGGCCCCGGGTGGAGGGCAGGCGCAGCGCAGCCCCAGCAACCTGCCGGTTCCAGCCTCTGCCCCCGGTCGCCCGTGCTCTCGCTCCCGGGTTGGACGTCGGAGGAGCCTGGGCAGCCCTCAGCCCCGCGCACCGACCAGCTGTGGCAACCCCGGGGTGGGGGTGGGGGTGGGGGTAGCAAAGACTAGGGGTGGGAGGGAGGAGAGAGCGCGAGAGTGAGCGCGAAGGGGTGGGGTGGGGGGGAAGAGAAGAGGAGAAAGTCTCCCCCTCCCCTCCCCTTTCCCCCAGGCGGGGGAGAGTTGCCTCTGGCCAACCAGCTAGTCCCGGGTGTGGGAGGAGGGGGGCGCGGGGGATGGGGGGGCGGGCAGGAGAAGGGAGCCCTTTCGAACCTCCGTTTGTTTCTGGGGTTTGGGTAGGGTAGCAGGCTCAGAGAGAGCCACAGTGGCGGCGGCGGCGGGCGGCTGTGGTGGAGTTGGGAAAAGTTGCGAGGCGGCCGCTGGAAGTTGCGCGGGCGGGCGGGTGGACTGCGCCGAGCAGCGGCTGCGGTAGTGGGCGCTGTGCGCTCGGCCATGCTCTCCGGCGCGGCGCTGCGCGGCGGGAGGACTGCGGCGGAGATGTGGGACACCAAGATGGGGGCTGTAATCGCGGGCTGGGGGCGGGGGGCACGGGCAGGGCAGAACTACCGGCTCTGCAGAGCCATGTGCAGGTGGGGAGAGAAGAGGCCCAGCGAGCGCTCGGAGGTGGGGAGATAATAGGCCCAGCGAGCGCTCGGAGAGCTAGGAACGGAGGGCACACAGCCAGCGGCGGCAGCCCAGGAGCAGGAAGCAGAGAGGGCGCGCTGCGACCCGCGCACCTCGGGCTGGCTGGGCGCCGAGCAACCCCCAGGGGGCGAGCTGCAAAAGCGTTGGGCCGCGGTGAGGGCGCAGCGCAGCCTCCCGCGCTTGGTCTGGATGCAGCCTGGGTCCAGGGTCAATAACCCTCCCCGGCGCCCCCTGCCTGCCCGGCGCGGAGCGGCCTTGGTCTGGCGGGATGTGGGCGAAGGGGTTTGGGGCGGGGGCGGTGGGACACCCATCCCCCACTCTTACAGCAAAAGTGTTAGATGACTCTCCTGGCTTTGCCGGCGGGGCCCACACTTTCCCACACGTTGTGATGCTCCGCCAGGGCTGTAGGCGACAGGGCTGCGTTTGTCCAAAAGCTTCTACTTCGAGTTGAAGGGGACTCAGCGGCGCCGAGCCCCGGAGTATCTCGGAGCGCTCCTCCTTGAGGTGTCAATACGCGGGGCTGGAGCTGCCTCGGGAGTGGACAGGCCGCCGTTCGCTCTCCCACACTCGCACTCGCCGAAAACAGAACTCTCTAATTGTGTTGCTTTCGGAAGGCAGAAATGAGAGATGGGAAGTGGGTGGGATGCTTCTCCCCAGTGAAATTCCAGTCTCCCCCCGCGCGACCCTCTAACATTAGAACCAAGTACGGTAGGTATCGTATCCATGCCTCCCTGCTCGCTGCGTCCCTGCAGCAGCCCGGGGAGTCGGCGGCACCTCGGCAGGCTCGGCTTCGCGGGCAGTGGAGTCGGCGGTGTAGCCCGGCGAGATGCTGTCATCCCAGGCGCCTTTCCAGTGCTTTGTCCAGTCCTCACCCAAGCACTCGTACACCCCCCAATACATTTCCTTTCCCCTGGGTCTGAGAAATCATCCTAAATATAGGGGTCTCTGGGTCATCAGTCCATCTGTTTCTCTTTTGGGTATTGTTCTTTACACTAACTGCTGCAGTGTCAAAGGGCGCCGGTGGAACTGTTTTCCCAGTTTACTTTTAAATGAGGCCGATGTCTTTATTTTCATCTGAAGAGAAATAAATGTACATATACTTGAGGTTTGCGGGCTTCGATTTGGACTAAAGGTTGGGGGAGAGAGTGTGTGTGTGTGTCGGGGGGGAGTTAGCGGGAGTGGGGTGGTGGGTGGGGGTGGGTAGCCCTTTTCAACCATGCCTAAGTTGTGAAATGAAAGCTTAAGGCTTCGCGCCACGACTCACTGCCCCATAACTTCCGAAGTGAAAGCAGAACACAAAACCCTTCGAATTTTCTTGAGCAGCTTTTTCAACTATTTTAATTGCCAAGCAAGATATACGATGCCGTCTTAAAATATTCCTGCACGCACAGTCCACTCAACATCCAGAAACTGAGCCTCGTTTCCGATCTGATGATACTTGTCATTCAAATGGTGGGAGACCCATTTATTTTGTCCCCAGGGTCCCTAAAGATGCCGCTGCCGCTTTCCGATAGCTAGATCTCAACTCTTACAAACTTTTACTGAGCCTCAGATTCCCGCTTGCACTGCTCCAGCTGTTGCTGCCGCAGCTGCCTTTCTCAGACAGAAGCACTGCGTTGCAATTCTTCAGTTACAATCTGGGTAATAAAGGAAATCATATTAAAACTACAGATTTTTGTATTTTAAAGCGCGATTTCCTTCCCCCAGTAGCGCGTGGCGGAGATGGTTGGTGACCCCTGCGGTGCAATCATCCAACGAAAACTTCACTGCTCTGCACCAGTTTTCCTTTTTCAGGGTTTAGAAGGGGCGTTGTTACCACAGTACTTTAAAAAACAAAACTACTTTTATTGTGGCAAAAGAAAACATTACAATGGAAACAAATTACATATAAATAGTTGTTTTCTCGTCAGCTTGTCGTTCTTTTTGTCTTTCGTAAATTTCTTTGGTGGTCTTAAGTCCTGATTTGGCCTTGGCTACAGTGCAGGAGCCCATGGACCTAGACCAGAGACCACGGACCCTGAAAATACCTGCTGAATCTACACCGAGATTGAATACACAACACAGTTTCCAACTTGTAGGGCTTGTTTTTTATACAATAGTTAAAACCGATAAATTCGTTGTAAGTCATTTGGGAAGATTAAAAAATTTAATTAAAAATAAAATGAAAGGCAGGAAGATTGACATTTGCAGTGCCTAACGCCCCTGAATTTTATTTCCATCTTTAAGAAAAGAAAACTAAAAGCCAAGCCGACTCTGGCAGCGCGGGGAGACTTCCCAGCCATTTTCTCGGGCAGCTAGGATAGCACCTGGGCCGTGCCTGAAATGCCAGTTGCTATGGTCCTGAGGGATGGAAAGGAAGCGCAGGTTGGGTCTGCCCAGCATGTCTAAAGCCTGAAACACCGAAGCCACACTTACCTTACTTCCCCAAAGTGACAACGCACGGGAATTCAGTCACAGCAGAGAACGAGTTGCATCCAGTAACTCCCTTAGCTACCGGCCCCCCAGAAGTCTCGTAAAGTCGCAAAAGGCGATGCGATTAGCAAGACCGCAGGGAGGGGGGCACTTGTTACTTCTACACTTGCTCTCTGTTTAAAAAAAGGCCCTGAAGTAGGAAAGGTAGATGCCAACCCTTTCTCCCGTCCTTAAACTACTCACCTTGTCAGCCCAGTACCTAAGATAAACAAAACAAAACAACCTCCCGACAACAACAAACACAACACCCAGATTCAGGCATTCACTCTCTGTATGCCCACCTACTTGGGTTTTCCTTCATCCTTAAGAAACTCAGATGAAAACAGAGCTTTGTTTTAAAAAATACGTTTATTTGTTTATTTCAGATTGCTTCTGAGGAGGAAAATCCTTCTCCCAACGGAGGCCGAGGCCCCTTCTAGGAAGGCGGTTTATTTGCCATTACTTGACCATTACCCTGGCTTAGGGCTTCTTTATTGCATTTGGCACTTGGAGCACAGTCTTCTTGCAGTATTTTGATGTGTTTTGCCAAAAAAAAAAAAAAAAAAAAAAAAAAAAAAAAAATCTGTGTTTAGGGGAAGGTTAATTACGCTTTTCATTCTTCCCTCATCTCCAGCACTGTGGAAGGGAACGGTTCATTAGCTGTAGAGGCAGAAAGGCTAAAAAGCAAGGCTTCTTTTTTTATTTGTAGGGACTGCAAAGTCGTAGGTATTGGCTATGGAGTGCATGTGAGTGTGTGTATGTATGAGTGTGAGTGTGACTTTTGCCGGGGAGCCCAGCTTCCAGGCTTTCTGAGCCAAGGCCTCCCCTAAGCCCTGGGGCCGGTTTCCTGCAGGGACAGACATTCAACGTGTAAGACTAGAAATTAACATGTCATTCTACGAATCTTTCTTTCTTTCTTTCTTTCTTTCTTTCTTTCTTTCTTTCTTTCTTTCTTTCTTTCTTTCTTTCTTTCTTTCTTTCTTTCTTTTTTTCTTTCTTTCTTTCTTTCTTTCCTCTCTCTCTCTCTTTTTTTTTTTTGGAATTGAAGGTAAGGAGTCGTAAGCAATTTCTCTTTAAACATGTTACTACTGTTTGGGAGTTTATTTTATTTTTGTAAGTTGGGGCCAGTTTGTCCAAGGCTGCAGTCGTGACCTGGGGCAGGAAGCGGGGACGCCCGGCTCCATCCCCCCCTGGCTAGAAGGACAAGAGAGCGGAGTTGCCCCCGGCACGCCTGGCTTACCCCCCTCTCTCCTGGCACCCCCCCTGCGCGTTGCCACCGCTGGAAGCGGGCGGTGAGATGGAGAAACTTGACTTGTCATCTCCTGGTCACCGGCTTTTTCCCTGTTCCCAAGGCACCCAGAGCCCTTTTCCCAAGAGCTGAGCCCTCCCACGCTTCATCTCAAAACCGTCTGGTGCTGGGGAAGTGGCCCCAGATGGACGTGGGGGTGGGGCTGGGGAAGCCCCAGTGAGATGGGAGGCAGTTGCTCACTCAGACGGCCCCCTACACCTCGCTCCTCAGGCTGCTCAGCTCAGGGCTCCAAGGTTTGGCCAGAACTCTTCTTCGCCTCTCCAGTCTCAGAGGGGCTGCGTGCCTGGCGCGCTGCTTCCCTCGGAGCTGGGTTTACATTGACAGTGTAAACTCACACCTACACATGCGCGTGCTCACCCACACACGTCTTGGCTTCAGGAAGACGAGGGACACTCTTGTGCAGAGGGCAGACACACACTCACTCATTCACTCTCCCCGTTGGGACAGGCTCCTTCCCAGCCTCGTAGGGCCAGGGAGAGTGGGTTTGGGGAAGAGATGGGTCGGGAGGGAAGAGTTGCACTCTGATGATGCCAGATACAATTTTTTGGAGTGACGGTTAACCCTTCTTCCGCTGGAAGCCGCTGTCTAGGCATTTTCTAAAATGGTCTGTAGGGTCTGCTTTTCTTTTTTCCTGGACGGCCCAGGATAAATCATTAGTTCCCTCCCTACTTCCCCACTCCACTAGCCACGGTCTTCTTTCTAAAATTAGATTTCCCCCTTCCCACTCTTCTGGCCTTCAGAGTTTACCAGGGAATTTTCAAGGAAATTGGCTGTATAGTGGGAAAAAGTGTGAGGAAGAGGATAAAGAGGAGACAGACAAATCGATCAGAAAACCAGAGAGGGAGACCGGAAGAGAGAAATAGTGTAGTTCTTTCAGATCCTTAGTTTGCACACAGATTGGTATTATCCTACCCAGCCCCTCCAGGAAATGAAAAAAGTATAATCCTTGTTAATTACCTTTGCTTACTACATGCCATACAAGAAACTTCAGAGATGTCTCTACATAGGGAAGAAACTGTTTACAAGACTCTTTCAAAAGTGTGACATATTGCTCTAGTTCAGCACTAAAAACCTAAACACACTTAGCCTCCTTTGAAGTGCCCTGGCTGGGGCAGCTTATTTGAGTGTGGTTCAGATATTGCTGTGGGTATAACTAATGGCTTCTACCTATTTAGCTCAAGTGGGAGGAGAGAAAGGCCTGAATTCCTTGTCCAGTGGGTCCCTCTGGAGACTGGGTTCTGGCTTCTTGCCAATTCTGTACAATGTCAACATTGAATATTTGAATTCCCAGACTCTATTTAACAAGTTTCTAAATAAATAAACTCATTGTGTGTCTGTGTTTAAAATTATTTCACCTCTTTCATAAAAGCTACAGCATCTTATTACATTGGCCTTGCAAGTTGATTTTAAGAAAATAAACAAATAGATCTCAAGGCATTTTAATAACCAGATCTCCACAATTTGTATGTATTGTGAAGCCATTCTCCTACGTGTGGCTGTGTAGGGGCTACTTAGAGGGATTGTGGGCTGTTCTGTGTGACCTGATAGTGAATTATAATAAAAATCCCAACTTAGTTCGGAAAGTCAGTGAAATATTAACTGCGTCTAAAGGGAGCCTTGACTGTGTCACTTTAGTGCATTTAGATATTTGATAATTTTGTCTACTGGGTCTACAGCAGACAGCGAGCCTCACTGATGTGTCCTAAATGGTTGTCTGAATACAGACCACCCTTCCCTATTGGTATCAGTAGGTCTAGAACTCTGCCCAGATGGTTTTATTTCTAGGCACTTTTTTTTATCTGTGTGTGTCCTTGTAAGTTGGAAGAAGTAAATATACAGATATTATCTTCATATTTCACTTTGGTGAAAAAACCACAAGTCCTATGGTTTTACTAATTACTTAGTGTTTAAATATCCATACAGCATTTTTATCTATACAGAAACATAGTTGTTCTAAGAAGTACATACTGAATTTTTTTTTTAAAGGCAAGTTCTAGTCCTTTTGAAAGTGTGGACCACATCTGGAGTTGTTAGGAAAGAAAGTGGAATTTACTCTAATTTATGTGTATAAAGTATAACGTTATTAGAAAGAATGGGATTTGAAAGGGCACACAGCAAAACCCATAACATTTAGTGGGTAATGTGGAGAACTCAAAGCCAAGACAAAAATACCATCAACCCATGCAAACCCTAAAATAGATTACAATGACCTCAGCCATTTTCATTTTCAAAAATAATAACCATGATTAAAATGGGGGAGTGTTTTGCTTGGAACCATACTCGTCGGCATTATTATAAAAGCTGTTTTGTGGTTAAAGAACTGTTTCATTATAGAAAAAAAAGGGAACTGAATTTTTAATCAAATTCCTGACTCTTCAAAATCGCACATTCTTGAATTAATTCTTATTTTGATATTAGTTGTTATTCTTATTCATTAGCAAACATGCTTTTGGCTCGTAAATTCAGCCAAATTCTTGACTATTGACTTTTATAACAATTCTAAAGGACAAATTTACTTAGAAAAGAGATTTTATTACCTTAGTAAACACGTGTGTAGGGATCATTAACTACACAACATAAAGAACCAACATTTCCTAAACCTTGTTCAAGAACCTGCCTAAATGAATTAGTTGTATATGTCAAGGTTGTTCAAATGATGACATTTATGAATGAAAGTGCTTGTACATAGCAGTTTTTGGGCTTTGGCGATGGGCAGGCTTACACAACAAATATCGATGTGCTAGGCCCTGTGCATGGGCAAACCATGGTCCCTACTCTCACAAGCATTACAAACGTACACATCAGTGAATTTTGTTTGAATATGCGCATGATCCCTGATTGAAAAGTCAGGTCCTTTTCAAATTACTGAATGCCTCTGAGGCCTAGCATCTTTACTTGTGAAGCAGGAGTAATAATACTACCCTCCTTGGGCTGCTGAGAGAGTTAATTGGTATAATGTGTGCAAAGTACCTAAGGCACATGCAATCACTGAATAAATCTTAGTCAGTTTCAGTTTCCTTATAATTTACCAGTTAAATTTTCTGAAGAAGAAACACCCTTTTTTCCCCTCTTGTTCAATGTTTTTATCCAGTTTCCTTTTTAAAAGTATTTGCATGTCTATAGTAAGCATTTTGTATGTCTTCTCAATAAATTATGCCCTCAGAATGAAAGGAAGTCATATCTAAAATTTGGGCACATGAAAACTGTCCATACCAAGCCAAACTAGGTAGGAAATTTGTTCTGAAAACTTGAGCATCTTCCTTTGCCCTTTATTTGGAGTGGGGGTGAGGGGAATGTGTAAATACAATGATTGAGATTTTAACTTTTCGCCACAGATTGTGGCATTGTATAGCTACACAGCCCAAATTTAGTTTTGCATAATCTCTAGTGGCTTTTAATGGAATGAGTTTGTAAGTCACTTTACTACGGTGGCTGGGTTGCTTCTCTTTAAATGAATGGATTGGACTAGAGCAGAGCTTGTAGATTTGCAGGTACCATAAATTAGTGAAGCAAGGTGGGTGTAAGCCTTAAGCTCTCTCCTATTTTTATTTAATTTTTCGATACCTAGTCTTTGTATTTCAGAACAAGAGGGAGTGGTGGAGATGGTGGGAAACTGGCAGTTCAAGCCTCCTCTAAAGGCGGCAGCTTCTTTTCAGCTACAGCTCACTGTTACCATTTGGGCAAGGGGGTTCAGGGTCACCAGGTCTTCTACTTTTTAAGAGAAGCCACAAATCTGGGTTTTTATGTAATTTTTCTCTACTTTATAAAATGTTGATTCAATTTTTAAAAATTCCACAGGCCCAACCAAACACCTCTGCCTGCAATATATAGTTTGCAGGGTTTGCAATGTCCAGATTCATTGATTTCCAAGGGTCCTTCGAAGTTTCATTTTATGGTGATATCCATAAGGGTTTCTGAATATTACTTTGTGTTTTAAGATCTATATTTTCTTAATATTATGTGTGTGTTAATGTGTGTGTGTGTGTGTGTGTGTGTGTGTGTTTTGATAGGTGGAAGTACTTATTATAGAATCTGATATCTGGCCATTTATCTGGAAAAATAGTCTTTTACGACCATGTTGTGTCTTTCTTTCCTTCCATGCCGTTTCATCATTAATTGGCTTAAGAAAATAAACTGAAACATTCCCTCCCCTTCTTGTAGCCACTGGCCACCATTCTTATTTCTCACTAAACCCAATTCTTTGATTTGTGGGCTGGGGGTTGGGCAGTAAATCATTAGGAGACAGTCATCTGTGGTCTTCCACAATGGGAGAAGGAGTCATTTGGCTACTGTGGATATTCAGAGGAAGAGTTCACCCCTGCCCTCCTAGGAGAGTCCAGATGTAATGTCCTGTACATCTGTAACTGAGGAACCCAACTGATTTTTAAGACCTGAACCTACGATGGAGAAATTAGTTTTTAAGGGATGAATGTCTTATTTGACAAGAGTGGCTTTCCTTGTAGGAAGGTCATATATGTTCAGGGAACATGTGAAAATAAATATACTTTGCTCTGTTTATTATCATGAGTTGTATTTCTAGCAGAAGTGATAGGTGAATAACAGGTAAAATTAAGTCTTTAGGATTAAAAGGTGTGGTGATGGAATGTCAACACAATGGACTCTCCCGATAAAGATTTGACTAAGCACTTTATAATATCCAACTCAATACTGTAGTCATGGGACTTATCAGTGAATAAATGGCACTATCAGTGAACATTGTTGGGAATATCATCAGATAATGCAATGCTTTTAAAGGAGGATTCTGAGTAGTGATGAACCATGCATATAAGCATTATCAGTGGATTATCACCTCATTCCCAATCTTTATACCTGATGCTGAATCTCAAATTCCTAAGCTTGGCTGTTGAGGGGCTCTACTTTTGTGCCAGAAGAATGTGGTGACTCTTTGCCTGGGGTGAGATTTGCCTGGGGTTTGAATCTTGGCTCCTCCACTAACTAGCTGGTTGAAATGAAGGCAAGCCATGTAACATTTTTGTGCCTCAGTTTCCTTGCTTATGGACTAGAGGTACTTACTTCATGTGAGGGCTCGATCAACTAATGCATTTAGAGTGCCTTAAATAGAATAAGAGCTCAATAAGTTTTTTTATTGACTTTTCAGGCTTGTCTTACTCAAGACTGGACCATTCAGCCTACCTTGTTTACTCATTCTGTACCTCTCAGTCTCTTATCAGCCTACTCTTGTGTTTCTACCATCCAAATTTTGGCCATAATGTTGCCATAGTTTGTAAATCTACCCATACTGTACATTGACCATCAAAATCTAACTCCTCTAAGATTTCATTTGAACTACTATTTCTTCATGATCACTCCTGGAGATACGACTTCTGTATGTTATTTCATTCCAATAGTATGGAATTGTCTTTACCTGTCATCATTTTGACATTTTATTATAAATTGCTTGTCTTCATGGTATACATCTTATTTTTCTAGACAAACTGTAAAACTCCTGGACAGCCCATTTCTGTTTTGTATAGGGCCTAATACTATGCTTTGCATATGGCAGATATCAATACGATTAGGTGATGGTGGTTAGCTATGGGCTTTGATGGATTATGTGAACCCCTTCAATTTCTTGACCTGTAAAACTTGTGCAGTTAAGTAATGTCAGCACCAGAATTCTGGGATATCTGACATTTCAAGTGCATACTAAATCCACAATTCACCTATTTTGACAGTGATAAACCACCTGGAAAGTGGAGTATTAGTCCTAATTTTCACCAATAATGTCCCTCATTTTGCCAGTGCAGGTATAGCTCATGACTCCTCACTTAAATCACAAATTGTTATTGATCTTAAACTCTGTACTAGACCTGATTCTGGAGAATGTCAAAGGAGTCAAGGTAGAAGTGGTAAAGCGTTCTGTGGACCCATGTAATTCCTAGGGATTTGGGAATATTCAGTCTACAAGTCATCAGAAGCTAAGTTTTTACCTAAATCTTAACACCAATTTAGGCAGTTTTGCTGCCTAATATTTATGCTCTATTAATATAGAGCATAGTGTCAGGCATTTTGCTGTATACTTAAATGCACTTTTATGATTAAAGATTCTTTCAAACAATTTAAGGTTGATAGATAATGTATTGACTCTTGTTTTACTGATTAAATTAACCCAACTCACTCAACTCTGTTCCCTTAATTCAAGTGCAAACATGACTTGTTTTTCTCTGCCCCTCCCCACTCGTCTAACCCCCATCCATCGTTTCACAAATCAACCATCTCCATAGAGAAAATAGGACTGTCTGTGTCTTGGACAACTGTCCTCAAGTCCTGAATGATTACAGGCTTTTAGTGCCTGTTAGGAGTTTTCTTTTACCAAGAACAGTCATATATGGTTTCTTGTGTGCCAGGACTGCTCCTAAGTCAATGGGAACCCCTTTAAATGAGGGTAAGACTAAGAACCACAGCTTTTATGCTTTGCATAGACTTTACCTTTGGTGAGCACTATGAAATTAGTAATAAAATGTTTCGTGATAAAATGATAATAAAAACAAATGGAGGGATGGAATAACTATCTTGGTTTTGGCTAGAGTCATAGTTCATGACCTTCTTTTGGGTCCCAGACTCCTTTGAGAATCTTATAGAAAGTATGGAGCTTCTTTCCAGAAAATGCACATGCACATAAACATTTTCATCCAATTTTAGCAGCTCATGGATTTCTAAATTTCTAAATGGTTGAATGGGGGTTCAACCAGTTTTTCAGACTTGATTCACTGTAGCATGTTTATTATAAAACATCTTAAAGTTTTTATTAATCTTTTTTCACTATCTTATAAACAATATTTTTTCTTATTACAAAATTTATACACAATAATTTTTAAATGAAAAGAATGTATCAAAAAGAAACGAAAGTTATTTTCTTTCTTTTTTGTCATAAATTGCCTGTAGATGACCACCATTCATCCTTTAGTGTAGCTTCCAGCAGATTTTTCCTCCATGCATATATTAGCACATACATACATACAGATTTACAACTTTTTACAGCAACTTGCCTTTTCTTTTTTTTCTTCTTCATAGGTTATTGGGGTGCTGGTGGTATTTGGTTACATGAGTAAGTTTTTTTAGCGGTGATTTGTGAGATTTTGGTGCACCCATCATCTGAACAGTATACACCGCACCATATTTGTAGTCTTATTCCTCGTCAACTTTCCACCCTTCCCCCCAGGTCCCCAAAGTCCATTGTATCATTCTTATGCCTTTGCATCCCCATAGCTTAGTGCCCATATATCAGCGAGAACATCAATGTTGGGTTTTCCATTCCCGAGTTACTTCACTTACAATAATAGTCTCCAGTCTCATCCAGGTCGCTGCAAATGCTGAAACCAAAAAAGAAAACTATAGACCAATATCCCTGATGAACATAGATGCTAAGATCCTTAACAACATAGTAGCTAATCGAATTCAACAACATATCAAAAAGATAATCCACCATGATCAAGTGATTTTCATACCAGGGATGCAGGGATGGTTTAACATAGGCAAGTCAATAAATGTGATACTGAATTAAAAACAAAAACATAAACAGAATTAAAAACAAAAATCACATGATCATCTCAATAGATGTGGAAAAAGCATTTGACAAAATTGAGCATCCATTTACGATTAAAATGCTGAGCAAAACTGGCATTTAAGGGACATACCTCAATGTAATAAAAGCATTATTTTATTGTGACAAACCCACGGCCAACATAACACTGAGTAGGGAAAAGCTGAAAGCATTCCCTCTGAGAACTGGAACAAGACAATGATGCCCACTCTCACCACTCCTCTTCAACATAGTATTGGAAGTCCTAGCCAGAGCAATCAGACAAGAGAAAGAAATAAAGGGCTTTTTCTTTTTTTAAACTTAATAATATACCTTGGATCTTTTGTCTGTATGTATCAATCTAAACCATTCTTTTTAAAGGCAGAAGATCCTCTATTGTTTGGATCTAACACGTTTCATTGAACAAATTCCCCATGGGTGACATTTGGGTAGTGTCCAGTTTTCAGAACAGAACAGAGAAGTTCCCCAACCAGGACCAAAAGGAAAATGAAAGTGAAGTCTGCAATTAAAGGAAGCTCACAGTTCAGGGTGAAGTGTGCTGACCTCTGAGACACGGGCACAGCAGGGCTTTGGGAAGGTCATAGAGGGTTGCCTTACCCTGTCGGGGCAGCTCAAATTTCCCAGCATCTTCACCTTCTGGAGGATCAAGGGTCTAAAACCAGAGCTAAGGTGTATCTTTCTAAGATCCACGGTGATATATCTGTGATATTTCAAGCTGACTGGATGATTCTGGGTGTTATATTATGCCCTATTTCCATTTCTTCCTGCTGCTTGGAACAGACTGTAGCCGAAATCAATCCATGTAGCCCCAATTGGGTAAGGATAAGTAAGTTGTCAGAGTTTCAGGCCTCAAGGCTTTTTTGGTTGTTGTTTAAGTGATTTCCTTGTTTGCGTGGAACATTATTATCATACTGCCTTATCCTGTACATGTACCTAAAGCCAACTGATGCTACTAGACTTACCAAAACTTTTTTGATGTTCTTTAAAAAATTACCCACAATAATTTCTAGCTTATGGATTGTAAAGACCATTTTTATAGAAAAATGTTTTTTGCTGGGTAATCTGACTATGGGAAAATTTTTATAATGGAAACTATCTCTTACTTTTAACTATAGCATAAAAAATATGACAGTATAATGTTACACACTAAAGCCCATCAGATGCAAAATTCCAGTTTTTGATTATAAGTTATAAACCAGGATACAGAGACTTCTGAAAAGTGGTTTTCTTTGGCAATGATGTTGTTGATTAAATATAAAGAATTCAGAAAAAATTAGTTCAGCCCATTCCTTTACACAGAAGGTTACAAAAATGGAATAGCTGGGTTTTGGTTCTACTGGGAAGAACTATTTTGCTTATAAAGTTCATTGGATTACATCAGATTGCAAACATATTGGACATTTTAGACTGGATTTGAAAAGGTACCATTCAAGGAGTTAAAATTATTCATATAAATCTTTAAGGGATTAATTTACTTTGCAATTTTAATTCCTTAGAGCACAATATTTGTTCCAAATGCATACTATTTTTGGTGTGGATGTTTACTGGTTGTTCCATGAGGGCATTACTCTATTAACATTTTTCAAAGTATATTTTAAGTTAGATCAATCAAATTGAATTAATAAATAGTTATCGAGTACCTAGTATATGTAAGGCATGATGAATTAAATCCTATAAACACTCAATTTCCTGAAAATATTGAACACCAGCATTTGACAGACATACATATACCCCTGACAATAATTTATTAACAAGCACAAAGATATCCATGACTACAAACTGGTTTTGTGAGCTTAGAATACTGAATCCTAAGCCTATCTCTTCTCCAGATATTTTGTTTCCCTTTTTTTTTTTGAGACGGAGTTTTGTTCTTGCTGCCCAGGCTGGAGTGCAATGGAGCGATCTCGGCTCACTGCAACCTCCGCCACCTGGGTTCAAGTGATTCTCTTGTCTCAGCCTCTGGAGTAGCTGAGACCGGGTTTCACCATGGTGCCCAGGCTGGTCTCGAACTTGTGTGCTCAAATGATCTGCCAGCCTTAGCCTTCCAAAGTGCTGGGATTACAGGCGTGAGCCACCGTGTCAGCCTGGTGTTTTCCTGAAAAGTCTCCTATCACATTTGTCTGTTGTTAGGGAAATGCTGATTGCAATAACTGAGTAAGATGTAGGATGTATTTACACAGCCTATAAATACTTTATAGAAATACAAGCCTTGGGTCTGCAGATGGGCAAATTACTCTTTCCATGCTCACAGTTTTAGTGTATTTTATCCTCTGTGCAGTTAGAGCAAACTTTCCCATCACAGTTCAAGAACAAGTTCTCTTTAAAGGATCTCAAAGAATTCCTCCAGCTTCTTGCCACTTACAGCTCTGTCTGAGAGCAGAGATCTGATCAAAATGCCCAAACTGAAGTCTCCATGGTTTCCAAAGGTGTATCTTTCTGCTAGGTTCAATTTTTATCCAGTAGAAGATAGTGCTACCTCGAAACTGACGTAAACTCACAGAAATGGCTTGTCTCTCAGGCCGGCATGTGATTTTCTTGTTCATGAAACAGAAATAAGAATAAAAAGCACTGCGTTCTCTTCCAACTGTCTTTGCCAACCATCTTGCTGAGCTGTGTGTATGCATCCAAGCCAATGTTCCAGCCACTAGGCTTGGCACAGAAATCAGTGCATTGAACATCATTACTTTTGGGCACAGTCTGAAATTCTAAGCAAAATTCCCCATTTGCCTAAATACATAAGATGCGAGTGATTTACGTATCCTGTTGATAATGATGCAGTATTGAAATACCAGCAGAGACCGTGGTTTGACCCATGAAGCAGCATTGTATCATCTTTTTTTTTTTTTTTTTTAACTTAAAAATGCTAGGTAGACGGATCATTAGATAATGGGAAATGTCAAGGTGAAAAGCATTGTATGTCTAGGGTTTTCAAAGTGCCTCATGGTCTGTATATCAGATCTCTCTTCTTGCCCTCGAATGATGGTAATATCAGTCACCAAGGTTTTACCTTCAAGAAGACAAAATACTCTGATATCTAATACAGTACAATGAGCTCTATCTTAGTTAACCTTCCAAGTGAATCCTTGGCGTTGGCCAGGACTTGTAGAATGTGACATGTGTTTCCTTCTACTGCTTCTGGAGTAATTTACCTACCATGTCATAACATCTCATTATGAAGCTTGTTAATTACTAATAACTTTCCTGAGAGGAAAATGCTGTCTGTGGCATTTTGAGCCCTCCCCGCCTTGAAGATAGGGACTTGTTTTTTTTCTTAGGTGTGATCATCTCCAAAGTTCAGTTTATTTTGGGTACCGTGAACATGTTTTCTGGCAGATAACGCTGACTGGGAAGTCAGGATGTAGGAGTGAGTCTCCAGTTTGCTACTTATCAGTATGGCATCCTTCTGCAGGGCATTAACCCTCTGAGCCTCAGTGTCCTCAAGTGTAAGAGAGGAACGGTAATTACCTTTGCTTTGGCTTCTTCCAGACCAGTAATGCTAACGTAAGATGGCATATGTGTAAGCTTTTATCAGCTGCAAAAAGCTGTGTGAATTTAACACACTTAGAATTTCTTATTATAAACTCTAGAAATTATAGAATATTAAAAATGCTAAGAGGATGTTAAGAATGTAGACTCTGGAACCACATTATTTGCGTTTTGCAATTTTAATTCCTTAGAGCACAATATTTGTTCCAAATGCATACTTTTTTGGTATGGATATTTACAGGTTGTTCCATGAGGGCATTACTCTAGTTAACATTTTTCAAAGTATATTTTAAATTGGACGGCGTGGCTCTATCACTACCTAGTTGTGTGGGAATTGGCCAGCTATTTACTTCTCTGTGCCTGAATGTCATCCTCTGTGAAATGGAGATAATTTATAACAGCAACAATAAGTAATAACGCCAGTCAAGGTCGTTTAGTGTTCATGCATCATTGCAGTTAATCCTCACATCTCTATGAGGTGGAGGATATTATTGTCTTAGCTTAGAGATGAGCGCTCTGGAGACATGTTTGTTCTTTGCTCCAAGCCTCTCAGCTTTAAGTGCAGAGCCAGGATCCAAACCTTGATCTGCTTTACAATAAAGTCCAAGAACTTAATCTGAATGAATGTTCCACTGCCTTATTTTTTTTAATCCAGAAATAAAAGTAGAACATTACATTGCCTGGGCATTCCAAAGCTCATAAAAGGTAATAAGATTTTGGATAAAAGACACTCTAACTTAAAGAAATGATTTCATACAACTCTTAGTAAAGAGGAATTTTGCTGCAATTTAAAATAAGAAAGCTTCTTTGTACAACAGAGGCTGGTCATCACTTCATCTTTCATTTTCTTCCTAGAGTTATCTACATTGTGATTTTCTATCATGTTATGATTTTAGTTTTGTTTAGGGAGCTCCAAATGTCTTGGTTGAATGAATGACTTAGGGATACTTCATTACTTCATCACAAGCTAATCATACTTTGTCATTTACCAGTGGATAGATGCTGCTAGATTCAGATTTTCATTTCCTCAACAATGTATTGTGACAGTAAACATGCCTGAGCTCACCAGCATATTTTTAGGGCAAGGAAAGCTAGCTACAACTTTCTAATTTTTTTTTTGTACAATAATTGAAATCAAGTCCTGTTCACTTATCCTCAATTTGTTTTAATATCCAAATCACTTGGGCCTGCAACAAAGTATTTGACTAGTTACTTAATTGAATAACCTGTAGAATTCAGATAAGGGAAGCCTACTGAGCTCTCAGATCTAGTTCTTTTTTTATTTTTAGGGAAAGGGCAGTGAACGAGTTAAGAGAAGAGACAGTGACTTTCAAATATGGCTGCATAGAATCACTTGGAATGCTTAAAAATACTATTCACCCCAATCCAATTAAATTAGAGTGTCTGGGGATGGGACTCAGGTAGTGGAGAGCAATGTGAGTCCTGGACATGAGAAACTGGGAAGAAGGAGGTCATTTTGATTAAACAATAGGGAAATAGCAGGGCTATTTCCAAATGCTACCATTGGGGGCTACTTCCAGCATTATATGTATTTTCATGTATGGCTTCCTTTCAGTTTTTACAGGCTTAGGGTTATCTTTAAACTAGATAATGATCTTGCTTTCCACCTATGATTTCTGGCCTTTGTAGTAGCAATAGATGAGAGATTTTTAGTTGTGAAAGAGCATTGGTGGGGAAACTTCATCACAGAGAGTGGATGTGTGGGGAGAATCCAGAAACTCTGATATCTTTTTGACCATTTTGATCTGGTGGCCATTTCTTAGGAGACAATAATGTTTCTTCAGATTAAACAACAAGGAAAACAATAGAAAAAACTCTAGAATCAGCAGCTGCTTTATGAGAGAGCAGTTTACTATTGCTAGCCACTTTTTTCCTTTGGTTTTCTAGAATTCCAGACAAAAATGTTTCTGCCAACCTTCCCATGCAAAGGGAGCAACGGGAATTCTAGAGAAGGTATGCAGGGAAACCAGAAAAAAAAAATACATCTGTCTACTCAGAAATGTTAAAAAGCAGGCTATTAGGTTTTAGGGTGGGATTGGGCTATATTTTAGGAAGTTTAGATGTTGAACGCCAGTGGCCCTTATGCTTGGTTGGTTTTAATCAATGCTATCAGTCATATTCTTCCATATGCATGAAAATTCATTAAATAATCTCGTTTGTTGTTGTTGGACAGCCTAGGTATGTTCAGTTGCACCTGAGTGTACATTTGGTCTGTGTGCCTGATGGTTCCGGAGGTTTAGTTGAAATTGGTGGGACGGACACATGAGGAACACAGTCATTTGCGTGTACTTATGGTGAAGGAGAATGACTTTACTCAAAGAGAGGACTAAGTCAGTAAAGAGGCATGAGTGTGTATTTATAAAATGTGTGCAAGTGTATATCTTTGGACACCTGAAGGGCTTCCTCCTTCAGTTTAAACTGTGTTTCAAAACTATTTACAATATTGCACAAACCTCTGAGAGATTTCATTTGGATTCTGCAGTTTATTTCAATGCTGCTTAATCTAATTGCCCCTTTGTTTTGTTCCCCCAAAATGATCACTTGAGTTTTATAATTTTTAGAATTTCCTTTGAACCAAGTATAAAGGAATATGATGGTTCAATTGTTGAAAAGAGAGATTAAAGCCAGGTTTTTATGAGAGTTTTGAGTTTTGAAATTATAATGCCAGTGTAAGATGAATATAATATGTAAATTGGCAGGAGCTGGGTGTGGTGGTTCACACCTATAATCCCAGCACTTTGGGAGGGAGAGGCAGGCGGATCACCTGAGGTCAGGAGTTCAAGACCAGCCTGGCCAACATGGCAAAACTCTGTCTCTACTAAAAATACAAAAATTAGTCAGGTGTGGTGTCCTGTGCCTGTAATTCAAGCTACTCAGGAGGCTGAGGAAAGAGAATCGCTTGAATCCAGGAGCTGGAGGTTGCAGTGAGCCGAGATTATGCGACTGCACTCCAGCCTGGGCAACAGAGTGAGACTCTGTTTCAATAAACAAACAAACAAACAAATAAAATAAAACGGTAGGAACTGAACCAAGAGTAGAATTTTCTAGCCTCAGGAGTGGGGCTTCAGAATCATAACTATTTGAGATAATCTATGTATTTTAAGAGTATTATAAGTTATGGTGCAAGAGGAGTTTTGTAGCATACTATATGGTAAACTAAAGAAAATAGAATGATTCTATCCTACAGTTGAGGCTTGAAATAAGGAAGACGAGGGTAAGTTTTTCTAGGCAATGCATACAACGGGGGTGAAATTGGTAAGAGAATGCTGGCTTACCTATTTCTTAGCTGCCAGACTGCATACATTTGTTGCTATCAGAGGCAGTTTTGTGACTTGTTTTGTGAGAGTTGAGCATCTCTAGTTGAGAAACATCTTTTTCACTACAGAAATTATTCATTTCATTTTCACTGTGGTAAATAAAATAGTTTCTGCTATAGTGTTTAAATACCATTGAGATAAAATAGGAAGCTGTATTCTAAAAGTTAGACTCAATATTCAGAACCCAGTGGAGACGAAGGCCCAAGGTCAGGCCAGAGTTGTCACGGTGCCCTCAGTTAATGTTTTTGAAGCTTCCACTTGGTGAATGATTTTGGATGAAGGATTCTTTTAGTAATTTTATAAGTGACCTAATTCTCTCTTATGAAGCTTATTTTGAGAGTAAGCAGAAGGAAATGGTAGTAATAACAAGATTGGTTTGTGCTCATTCACACTTTTCTGCCATTCGGATTCTGGGAGTGGTGGGGTGGGATACAGGATGGCAGAAAAGAATGTGGAAGAAAAACAGGTGTGTAGCAGAAAGGGGATGTGCAAGGTGGAGCACATTTGGGGTACTTATAAGAGGGTTTCTTTAGAAAACACAGTGCTAATAACTCAGTATTTAAAGGCACATATTTGGGGATTCGCATATTTCCGTTAATAGTTCTGTGAAAAGAAAATTTAGCAAAATCAGATTGATGACTGATGTAATTTAATTAGACTCCAGCCTCATAAATATGCAATGTTATTGGAATGAGGAGTTGAATTATTAGGCTCCCTGAGAAAAAATGACAATTCGGTTTGCTTCAGAGTTTGTTGCAAACATTTCTGCCCTTGTATAAATGTGTAAAATGATTTGGTAATTTAAACACTAGAAGAAAGGCTAAATTTAATTGACCAGTTTCAGTAACCATTTGTTACTTAATATAGAGATATTTTTTGCTCTCCTTTGCAGCCCTGACTCTCTTTTCCTGTTTTGTGATTGCAGATATTCCTTTCTTGAACCATGCCTTCTATAATAGCTTTGAGAGATGCTATTGGGTTTCATTCTCCTGGTAATTTCACACTGCCTTAAATCCATTGCATGGTGGCTTTACTAGCACAACCAGAACAAACTATTAAGACTTTATAACGATATTAAAATCATTCAGTTGGCCAAAGAGACTTACTGATTTTTTTTTTTTTTTTTTTTTTTGATAGGTTGGCAGGATGAAGTAGGGGAAAGGAGCATGAGAGTACTTTGTAATGTTTTTTTTTTTTTTTTTTTTTTTTTTTTTTTTTTTTTTTTTGAGACGGAGTCTCGCTCTGTCGCCCAGGCTGGAGTGCAGTGGCGCGATCTTGGCTCACTGCAAGCTCCGCCTCCCGGGTTCACGCCATTCTCCTGCCTCAGCCTCCCGAGTAGCTGGGACCACAGGCTCCCGCCACCACCCCCGGCTAATTTTTTGTGTGTTTACTAGAGACGGGGTTTCATCGTGTTAGCCAGGATGGTCTCCATCTCCTGACCTCGTGATCCACCTGCCTGGCCTCCCAAAGTGCTGGGATTACAGACGTGAACCACCGCGCCCAGCCTCTTTTTTTTTTTTTTTTTTTTTTTTTTTTTTTAAATTAACCTTTGTTTTGAATAAAACTCTGGCCAGGCTAACTACCTGACACTGTGTGAATTGATAGGCTCAATCTCCGAGATTAATTTGGCAACTCAGAGTGTACTAGAACCCTCTCCATAACCATGGTGGCTCTCCGAGCAGTCAGACTTTTGCTCTTTTATCTTCTCTGAACTAACTGCTCTTTACTTTTGGGCAAAATTCTTTCCTTTTCACTTCTTTTTTGTTCTGAGTTGGCTTAAGAACCTACCCTACAGTGGATGAATTTGCAGTTTTCTTCATGTTTTATCAGTTACCTGACTATTTTAAAATCCCATTTCTAAATATTTTCCTTCTCTCTTGTCTTCCCTTCACTTTTGAAATGGATAAAGCAGAAGTTTTGTTGTTCATGCCTGCCTTCCCCAGTTGCCATCTGCACCATCTCTGCATTCTCTCTCTTTTTAATTCCCTGCAAGCGTTGCACAGCCCTGTATTCTCTTTATGCCATTTTGTTAGATTCTTTGCTGAAATGAAATATATGATTAATAAATGGGAAGGCCTTTACTAGTGATTGATAACTACTCTTAGAAACACTGTCATTTGCAATTCATTAAATGCCTTATTTGCCATTTATATTTACTGAAAATTGATACTCTATGTATTAGTTCTTTCTCAATGACAGATCACTGGTAAATGTATAATTAAAAGAGAGCTTAATTCCAATTTGTCTTCATTTCTCCTTGAAATAGTCTTACAGCTGTCATATGGACCGTCTTCTCCATTCCAATGCATTCCTCTTTGCCAATGCCCACAATTGTTCTCTCTTATTTATGAATTCTTTTCCTTAGGGCAATATTGTATTGTCAGAAGACCCAAATTCAAATTCTATCTCTGCCACTGACTGTGAGACTTTGGACAAATAGTTAGTAGCCCCCAACCTCAGTTTTCTCATCTGTAAAGTGGGAGTGAGAATATTTATTTTGCAGAATTAGCGTGAGGTTCCAATGAGCTAACACATTGGAAAATGCTTTGTTAACTAAGAAATGGCGTTTATATTGGTATTGAATTAGCCAACATGGCCCTCTAGCTCCTTTAAATAGAACACTTATGATAATGTCCCATACATGCAGGTTATAGGTATATTACAAAGAATGATTTGCAAGGAAAATAAAAAACTGGCCACAGATATGTAGTGAAACCCTCAATGAACAGTGCCAAATCTCTCCATTGCACAGAAGCCAGAGCCATCAGAGGGTGCAGCCTTATCAGTAAGGAGTTGGCTCAGTGGGGTTAAAGTCACAGAAGCACTGACCTACCCAGATCTGATGCCTATGCAAATAGAGAACAGTCAGTATATTGACTAATTTTTCTTCAGTTGATCCTGTCCTGAGATAACTCCAAGTGCTTTCCTACTTCTCACTGCTCTGCCTCCGGTCTATTCCTTTATACCTCAGCACCTGGCCTCCTGATTCCTTAATCTTGCTCTGGTCTGGGTTTTTCACCAAATGAAGCTTTCTTGATCACCAAACAGGTTTCTTTCCATTTTCTGTCACCATCCTGTTTTCCTGAACTTCAATCTTAAGGTGGCCCTTAGCATGACAGGTAGAATATGGAAAGACTCTGCTCTCCCAGTGCTGCCTCTTCTTGCCTGTGTCACTGGTAGGGCTTCAGGTGGGTGGCCAAAGGCTTCATGCCCTCTGTGGGAGAATGCATTGACCCTTATCCTCCAGAGTATCTGATTTCTTCACAAAGGCTTGCACTGATTGGACAAGGGAGGGTGATATAAGCTTGGGATCACCTCCTCATAATTTTGTTGAGGTCAGAGACTGTCTCTCTTTCTGGCAAACCTTGATTTATGGGAGGCATAGGATTTGGGGGCAGAGCACATGTTTAAATCTGTGTCTGCTACTTATTAGCTCTGAGCCTTGGACATTGACATCACCTCTATAACAGAGAGATGAGACCACCGACTTCATAAGGGTGTGGTGATGTTTCCAAGACGTCATATTTGTACTGTGCTTAGCACTTTGAAATTCTCAGTAAAATCTTTTCTTCAGTTCTGTGACCTCCGTAAAGCTGCTACTGTTACCACCACCCCTTATAGAAGAGAATCCTTAGTAGTAAAATAAATATTAGAATGGCACAGATGGACATACTCCTGCAAGTAGGTTTCTTCTCAAATTCCATTAAAGTGTCAATATTTTTTCTAGTGCTTCTCTCTTCTGACCAGCACCTTAGTAGTAGTCTTTAAAATTTTAGAATAGTGAAAGACAATGTTTTGGAGAAGACTTTTCAGTACTTATTTACTGACAGCCCAATTTCTTTCAATCTTGGATGAACTTATTTTCACATTCTGATCTGTAGGCCAATGAATGGTAAGGTTGGGCCTGATTATTCTTTAGGGTCTTAATTATTCTTTTAGTAGGTAATTTAGGATTTATCAACTTTAGACATCTACTGTTCAAGTAAAATATTTGAATATTTTTTGAATTAAAAATTTGAATAAAATATCTTAATATTGCTCAAATCAAATATTCACCACCTTTCCTGTAAAGAATTATCTCTGTGACTCCAGATTTGCTCTGACCAATACATGCAACAGAAGTTTTTAAGATTCACCATGTGGTTCACTGTGTTGTATCTTTTTCCTGTTCCAGATAGAGGCTTATTTCAGCAGTCTAAGACCCAGAGGAAAGATGAAGATGAGGCACAGTTGGCCGAGAATGGGACACATAGCATAGCATTAGCAAGAAATAAACTTGTCATAAGTCACTGAGATTTTGGAGTTAGTTATTATGGAAGCATAACTTAACCTATTCTGACTGATATAGTGCATGTCATAGGTATAAATATTTATGAATTTTGATTAATGTTTTATTGATGTGCCAGTTATATATCCTATCTTAATACTTGGGGTTTTGTGAACTGTGAATTATGTTTAAATTGCAATTGGTTTTAATTTATTCCTTTTTCCTATACTGATTACAAGAGTTTCATGTGTAACGAAGTGTATACTTGGAAGATATTAGTTATTAATAAAGAAAACCAAATTTAAACTGGCTTAAAAGTTAAGTGAATGTATTAGCTTAGGAAACTGAAAAATCTAATAGATTATATGCTGCAGGCACAGTTTGATCAAGACTCTGGTCCTATTATTTTTAATGTTGCTCTTGGCCCTTCTTTCTTGTGTGTTGCTTCAGACTGTCACAAAATGTTTTACTACATACTTTGTTATTCATATTCAATAGGAAAGACAAAGCTTATTTTCTCCAAAACTTTGAAAAAAAAATCATAATCTTTCCTCTAATTGGACTGAGTTAGGCAGTATGTCAGCTTTTGAAGACACTTCTGCGGCAAGAGGAACACTATGCACTGATTGGCTTAGATATGGGATACATGCCCATCTCTGAATCAAGTCTGAATCCATCCCCGGAGCTTGGAATAATGCCATATTAATATGGGAGAGCTAGATGCTATAACAGATAAATCCCAACTTCTCTCCGGGTTGATACATTTATTAAGTAAACATTTATTTTTGAGTTATCTCGTAAACTGATATGGGTGTTGCTAATCCTAATGATTGGTTCACCTCCAGGAGGTTTTTCAGTATCTTAGAACTCTTCTGTCTT
Source organism: Chlorocebus sabaeus (assembly GCF_047675955.1). Taxonomy (NCBI): domain Eukaryota; kingdom Metazoa; phylum Chordata; class Mammalia; order Primates; family Cercopithecidae; genus Chlorocebus; species Chlorocebus sabaeus. The sequence goes on from NC_132918.1 coordinate 20,136,685, forward strand.
CAACGTGGCACTCCAGAATTGCTGCAAACAGAAAAAGAGATCTTAGAGAAGATACATCTACTTCTCAACTACTTTAGCTCAGAAATGACACACATCACATCTCCTCAAATTCCACTGGTGAGAACTAATCATGTCACCTTTCCTAGGTCAAGAAAAGTTGAAGTGTGAGAAGATGCCTTCAGTGGGCATCTGCTTTCCAGCATCCACTCCATCCTGTGGAAGGCAGCATGAATCTTTGCTGATCAGCCAACTGACTCTGCCACGGATGTTAATCCCACCCACACAGCACAAAGGGAGATAAATGGAGTGAATATTGGGGAGGCAACTAACCATGTCAACCACACCAGGAAGCCAGGTCTTAATGTCAGACAGGCCTTGATTTGTGCTGAAGCAGATGTGTGAGCCCTCCATTGCCTATTAGACTGAACAATAAGATCAAAAGTCCATGTGTTACTTGAAAATAATTTCAGAGAAATATATACTAGTAAATACATGATTACTTGTAAGACGTCAAGTTCCTCTCTCTGGAAGAGCAGGTGAGGGCTAAGGGTCAGGTGGGATGTAAGGTAGAGTGCTTCTTCTCAGGGTCATGGTGCATGGTAGCAGAGGGCTGATACCGTCAGTCATGTGCAGGAGGATTGCTGGGGATGAACCTGGAGAATGTGTCCATGAGGGTCACACAAAGGGGCCACATGCAGAACTGGGATGAAGCTTACATTGGGGAGGTGTTGGGGAACAAGACAATGCAGAAGAGTGAGAGGAAGGTGAGTAGTTAGGAGGGAGGTGGTTTTATGAAATTCAAAATTTGAAATGTAGTTCTAACGCTAGGGGAAGACTTTTAAGTGCTCTGAGTGCATAGGCAAGTCAATGGAGAAAAAATACAGTTCATTATAATTATCTACTACATAAGAGTTTTAATTATCAAGGCTTTCAGCTTGTATAAAGTACTTTGGGAACTTTTCTTACCCTTCAGGTGTCAGATTAAATATTTCTTCTACAGAGAGGCATCTTTGATGAGAATTTCCTCTACCATTGCTTCTTTATTACTGCATTCCTTGTCGAAGTTGTAATCATTTGTTTGTTTACTTTGTGGAGTCTACCTCTCATGCTGGATTGCTTGCTCAAGGGTTATGTCTCCTTTGACTCCAACTGCATACTCATTACCTTGCACGGTGTGTGGAATAATATGGAATGAATGGTGTTTTCAATGTTTTATGAGCCTATGATCATAAACATCTATTGATTTTTAATTTGAAGAATAGCTCTTTCAATCCAATTATGATGCTAGAAGTTAAAGAAATTATTTCAAACTTTTAAAACTTGAAGATCACATATAATGAATTTGTGATTTGTTGAAATTCCACTTGAGTGAATTTGAAGTTAAGTAAGATTTTACTGTTGTGTGATACTCTCCAACAGTCTGAACTAGGACACAGGGTCAGAGAGCTCGGTTCTTCTGGTTGATCTTTATTTCAGAGTTTTGAATCTTCCATAGGCCTCAAATATCTGAGGCCCGGGACAACTTGGCTATAAGTTCCTGGGACCCCAGAGTCATCTTTGTCATTTCCAGGCCTAGAATAAAAGTAGATTCTCTTATCCATAGTCTCTAACTTGGGTCTGATTCCAGCTATTTCTGTGTAACAAACCAGACCTAAACTTAATGGCTTGAAACAACAGTTTATTATTATTTTTTGTAGTTCTAGGTGTTGACTGAGTTCATCTGGGTGGTCTCACTTGCTGTCTCATGTGGTTGTGGTCAGATGTTGGGTGGGGCTGCAGTCATTAGAAGACTACTGGACTGGACGTTCGAGTGACTCAATTGAATGGCTGCTGCTACTGGCTGTCAGAGTTCAGTTGAGGTTCTTGAGGACATCAATGTCTGCATATGGCTTCTTACAGCACAGTGGCTGGGTTGCTGGAGGGAGCACTCTAAGCTGCAAGGCTTTTTATGACCTAGCATTGGAGTCATTCTGTGTTGCTTCTGCTATATCCTATAGGTCAAATGCGAGTCCCAGGGCCAACTCAGATTTGAGAGGAGGAGACTACATAAGGGCACAAATCCTGGGACTTATAGGTGGATAGGGTGGCATTTTCAGAGACTAGGTATTGTAGTCTATTTAGAAACGAACAGATCACAGCCTAGAATGTTAGGCCAGGTTTGTTCACACAAGACTCTTTGCTCTATTCAGAGGTTGTTCATGTTTGCTCCAGATCATGGTGGGAGCGGGGAAATTCCTTTCTCCTGGACGGATGTCCCAATTTGGGAATGTGGAATTGTTGTAACTTAAGATTCTCTAAAATATCAGGAAACTAAGCCCAAGAGATCTTCACTCTTCCTAGTCTGCTGCATGGCTCATCTGATATAATGGCCAACTGGGGGACAGGATTACGAACCTTAGAAAGTCTAAAGGTTCCAGGAGGTGTACACTGCTACTTGGCAGTTATAAACTGCTAAGAAGTGGCTGCAATTGTATTTAGAAGTTCATCTGACCCTTAGATTCAGGAGAACAAATATCCCAGACTCGTTGAGATTTCTGGGCTGCTTCTTATCACTGAATTGTGAATCTTCCCCATCAGTCCCCTATTTCTTTTTTCTATTACATGAAAAATGTATCCAGACATTGTTTTGGAGCATTCGGAAAGAGTGGTAGTTTCTAGGAGACATGTTTGTCAGGCAAATTAACCCCTTAGTCTTAAAAAAGATTCTTCCTAGGGGAAGGGTATAGATAGTGAAACCTTGGGTTTAGGAAAGCATTTTGTAAAATTTCATTATGTCTTTGTGGATAAGGTGATGAAAATGGGCAGGATGAGCTAGACAGCTGGTGAAATAACTATGTCTAAAGATCTTGGATCTGTCAAATTGGGGAGACTGGTGGATGGCTGCCATAATCTGTCCTTGTCCTATATTATTTCACACTGGTATCTATGATGCAGACAGAATGCTTCTTCAGCTTTTTAGATGACTTCACTGGGGTATATGGCCAATATAAAAGATAACAAAGTATTATCCACGGTTAGTTTTTCAAGTTGGAGCTCTGCCTGGTGATCTGCAAGGTGTCACTCAGTAGATACAAATGTAAATTTGTGCATTTAGGTTCAAAAAATTAATTGCATAATTATGGGAAAGCTCAACAGAAGATTTAGATGAAGAATAACTAGTGGAACAGAAGCTGTCTATGAATAAGGGTGATCATGAGGCTTCTAAAAAGCTGGCATTATATTAGTGCAATAAAGAAATAAATTAATTATGAAAATGATCCTTCCCTTTATACTCTAGATTATTTAGAGCATATCCAGTGTATTTCACCCAATATTGGTTGCTACCTTTGAAGAAGCACACTGACAGCCAGAGTTTATGAAGCCGTATCACGTGAGAAACTACAGAATTTTACATGTTCAATGGATATTTGGAAATTCAAGCAGCATTTGAGAATGGTCTTGAAAGATGGATTCACTTTTGAAAGAAATGTGGAAATGCAGAGAAAACTATATGAGCTGAGTCAGAGAATTATGAGATATGTCCGGGAAATGAGGAGAACCGTCTCCTCTGTTTTAAGTGCATGGTGCATGGCAGATAGCAATGGGAGATGAGGCTGAAAATGTAGGTTGGAGAAGATGGTTCCAACCTAGAATGCTACATCAGGGTGTGTGTATTTACCTTGGTAGACAATGGGAAGTGATCCATGGCTTATAAAATAAGGAATAATAACAGTAATAATTATGATGATAATAATAAAGCTCATAAGCACTGTTCTAAGCTCTTACATATATTAACTCATTTAATTTTTGCAGTAGTCCTATGAGTTAGACACTGCTATCATCCTTGTTTTATAGATGAGAAAACAAAGGGGCAGAGGTTCAGTAACTTCCCCAAAGTCACACCATTCATAAAGGTAGAGCAGCAGCCTGGCCTGATGCCGTGCTCTGACCCCCTTCCCTGGACAATGCCCTGGTAGTGCCACAAGGGCTGAACTGCATGAGCCTCTTCTGCACCCTCTGTAGCATCTGCTGGAGCACCCAGAACGCTGGTCCTCCATATACCCATCCTGGCCTAGCATTTCACTTCTCGCTTCTGCTTGGAATGACCCAAGAGAAAAACAAGGTGCTGGAGATAAAGGAAGCAGATGATTTAAAAAAGTGATTAAGAAGCTGTGTTTACTTTTTGGATTTTGAGGCCTTTCAAGTTTCAGGTTTGAACAGTGGGTTGTGAGCGGTGCATCTAGACTCTGGTTCACTGCCAAGAGCTGGGTGTGTCTAGTACAGAGGAGTGATTTAAGAGTAATTTAAGTTTAAGTGCTCCCAAATGAACATTACCCCAGTAGCATAAGGTTAAATTCTGGCTTTGCAAGGCCCCAAGCAGACATTTAAAAAAGAGAAACTTTGGCCCTTTGTTCAAATCTCACTGATGTCTGGATGCCTGGCAATTCTGGTACTACTTGGGTGGCATTGATGTTTGAGAGAGAGAAAAAGGTTGACTGGAGCTGGGGCCCTTCTGCCCTCTGCTATTTGTCCCTCTTCACCCTTACGAACAAGCCTTGGTTAACATCCTCAAGTGAGAGAGATTAGCTATTTAAATAGACGGTCTGAGTTAGTAAGACAGGGTGTGGGTTTAACAGTGACTTGGATAAACTTACTTGTGATGCTCCTGTATGAACACATTAGCTTAAAAAAAAAACTTACTGGGGCATGATCTCAAAAGCTCTGTAAATAAGGGCTAGAACCTGTCCAATTAATGTTGGTTAATACTTGCTTATCTTGTTGCCAGCAAAGAGGTGTGTGTGTGTGTGTGTTTCTGCACACATTTATGTGCATACCCCTGTGTGTTCTGGAGACTTGGGAATATTTAGCTTAATGACTACATTTGTTTTGACCTAAAGTTAGTTCAGTCATTAATTCAGTTTTCCTCTCCTTCTATGATAATGCTTCAGGAGCATCTCAGTGCTCTTGGCCCTGCTGTCCCTGCACTGTGGCTGGCAGTCCTGTTCAGTCACACTAAATGGCCCCATTCTGTGGGGTGAGTTCTCTAACAGCAGGGCTGTGGTGTGGACACAGCCATGCCTTTTCTCAACAACCCCTCCCAGCTGCCTGTTGGTTTTTTTTTTTTTGCCAGGGTCACTACTGTTTACCTCTCTCTTTCTTTTTCCTTTTTCTGTCTTACTTTGTTTCCTCTCTGACCACCCTTTGCTTGTCTTAGGCTATTTCTTAGTTTTCCTTTCATCTTGACCCCCAACCTTAGCCTCTCTTCTTGAGTTGGCTGATGAAACATGGCCACTTTACCCAAGGCACAATGAGACCAGATCACTGCACAAGGGGCTGAGGACCCTGACATTGAGTGCTGGGATGCTTGGGGACTACCTTTCCAGTGGTTGATCAACACAGAGTGTGTGTGTGGGTAAATTATTCTGTGCTATCTGTGGGAAACAGGCAGTGCCAAATCCTTGGCAGGAATGTCATCCATGTATAGTGATGCCCACACCCTCCAAGAACCTTTTGTTCTTTGAATCCCACTCCTGCGGGTTGATATTTTCGTGAGACTAGTGCATAGCCCAGCATTTTTCTTCCTTCTAATTCATTTAACACACATATGCACACATCTATCTTCTGCTAAGATGTGCTAGTATGAGATAAATGGGAGCACAAGGATCATATTGTACTTGAGTTATATCATTGCTGACTTCCTGAGAAGCCTGTTCAAATGACTAGAGAATGTTAACTAAATTGACAATGTGTTTCTCTGAAGTGGAAGTGAGCAAAACATCTGCTTTTATAACAGTCTGCTTGCCTGGATAGTCATGTACCGTTTTGTTGTTCCAGAAGACTTTCAAGCAAATATACTGGTGAGTTTCAATGACTTGGAACTTCCTGTTTTGTGATTTTAAAAAAACGCCTTTGGAGAATGGGCAATGTTCACAGGATTCAGTGTTGCTTTAAATGTATTCTTAGTCCCCAGGTTATCACAGGGAAAGATTGATTAGGAAGTTACATGAGATAGAAAGCAGATGATAGGTCCATTGCTTTTTTTCCTTTAGTGCATAGCATTTGTTGACACTATTGTGTAATACAATGAACCTAGTGTTGGAGATGCTAAGGCCAAGAAATACAGAACATTGAAAGGACAAGCATCCTACAAAATGTTCAGGAAGTCCATCCAAGCCTTTTCCTTTTGATTTACAACCTTTGTTCAGATAGGGCCTCGGAAAATCAAACCAAACAAAAATAAAGACCTTTGGGATAAGCTAACTGAGATGGGTTGCCATGAATTTCATGAAGAATTTGAGGGACATAATATTTAATGGTGATATTGGCAGATAAAACAGGTTTTCTGGTGTTTGCACGTGAGAGAAGTGACTTTGGTCGATCTACTGTTTGACTCAAAAGCATAAACTTGGAAAGTATGGAATTTTTAAATTGTCACCTCTTGGGCAGCCATCTTCATCACCTCTTTGGACTTTGGGTTATCCCATGTGTAAAATAGAGCGATAAGTTTAGATTATTTTTTATTTCAAGATGATGCTCTGTGATTGGGTGACTGTCTTTACCTCTTTGGAGTTTGAGTCATTCTGTCTGTAAAATGAAGCTATAAATCTAATTTTTTTCTCAGAAGTATTACCTGATTGGTGAATGCTAGAGGGTTGATGAGGGAATGGAATATTTTGCCTGGAGGACAGTGTCACTGGAATTTTTAGCACCTATTTTTGAATGAGTCTCACGTGATATGAGATTTCTAAGAGTTTTTCACATAACTTTGTTTTGAATTTTTGAAAAATATGTTTTGAATATATATATATATCTCTCTCTCTCCAGAATGCTTCTGAATAAATGAAAGGAAAGAATGACTGAGACCGGAGGATAGCCAATGGCCTTTCCTTGCTCTCAGTTCAAGCTAGGTCTGTGTATTGCCTTTTACACAAACCAAGTGCTGGTGTAGACAGGGTCCCTAAACTTAGCAACTCATTGAATTGGTGCTGAGTACATGGTAGAGAAAGATTCAAAATGCTGCTGTTCTACCTGAGATAGGAAAAATGAAAGCAAAAGAACATCAGCAAGAACAGACAAACTCAACCTTGTAGTTCCATGTCACTAGCCTTGGGTTTCCCAAACTGTGGGGTGAATGGGGTAATTTGGGGTCTCATAGGCTGAGTACTCAACAGCCTTGAACCAATAAGTGAGAGTTATCTACTTTCAAGCTCTCTTTTAGTCCTTCTAATAAGTGCAAGTGTAAATGAAGTTGAATATTTGCTAATTTCTCTAGTCAACAGAAAGAAGCTTCATTGGATAGCAGAATTTAGCTAGAATTTAATAACATTGTTTTATCTTCTCTCTTTTTACGATTCCCTCTATTATAGCAAATGGTACTGACTTTCCTTTTGAACTTGTTCTTTTAGACAGAATTTAGAGGACAAAAGTGAGTGCTTGAAGAAAATCATAAAGTAGCTATTGCCCAGGTGATGCACAGATATTTGCAAAGGAGGTACTGGGATAAGTGAAGTTTGGGAAACACTGCTGCAGATACATATGAAAGTAATTTAAAAGAGGCAAGGCTGGACTTTGAAGCCAGGGCACTGACCCCATGGCTGGGGATCCTTCTGCATTGTCCTTGTGCTCCACCACTGCAGAGCTGCCTGCAGCCTGACCCGGATAGCTGATGGAGGAGGACATCAATATGCTTCCCTCAGCACTGCTATCAGGTTATCTCTACATGGGGATGGAGGCTTCCCTCCTGTAGGCTGGGTAAATTCTTATGAGAATGAATTTGGGGCTGGGCAAAGTGGCTCACACCTGTAATCCCATCACTTTTGGATCCCAGCACTTTTATACAAACCAAGCACTGGTATAGACAGGATCCCTAAACTTAGCTCATGGAATTGGCGCTGAGTACATGGTAGAGGAAGATTCAAAATGCTGCTGTTCTAGCTGAGATGGGAAAAATGAAAGCACAATAACATCAACAAAAACAGAGAAACTCAGCCTTGTAGTTCCATGTCACTAGCCAGGGATTCAAGACCAGCCTAGGCAACATGGTGAGACCCCTTCTCTACAAAAATAAAAATACAAACTAAGCTGGACATGGTGGTGTGTAGCTGTAGTCTTAGCTACTCAGAAGGCTGAGGTGAGAGGATTGCTTGAGCCCAGAAATTTGAGGCTGTAGTGATCTGTGATCATACCACTGTATTTCAGCCTGGGGAACAAGAGTGAGACCCTGTCTTTTTTTTTTTTTTTTTTAAGAATAAATTTGGGGGCAGAATTTCCAGAATAGTAGGTCTTTCTCCCCATAACTTGTGAGGAGTAAGAGAAAAATGCCCCAAACTGCATCATTCTGATGGGCCCCTTGTCAAACCAAGGTGACTTTCTGAGGTAGCCACTCACCGGGTGCCAGAAAACCCTGAGCCTGTTTATCCAGTTCTCTGTACCTGTGCCATAAGCAAAAGTTTTGTGTCTTCAGCAAAGATGATATGGTTCTGGGGTTTGGCTTTCCCTCACCCCCAGGGGCACCGTAGATGCTAATGACTTTGTAACGGCAGCAGAGGGTCATGACAGAGAGCTGCTGTGTACTGAGGAGAGAAGGCATGTTTCTTTCTTCATTGTGTGGAGAGTGTCACAAGCCACTCTCTCGACATCTGCCCATCATGCTGGGATTTGTTTAGATGGCCAATGGAGGAGCAGGCTGGGACTAGTCCTTGGCAGGGCTCCGCAGAAGGGCTAGGAGAGGTGGGTTGACAGCGGAAGCTGACCTTCTGCTGTTCTCAGGAGGCTCTGCTTTGATGGATGGCTGGGCAGCCTGTGCTGCACAGACCACCAGTGGCGGTTGAGGTGGCGAAGTGTGTCCCTGTTAACTCCACTCTGGGCAGTGAACTGAAGAGGGAGCAAAGCCCAGGAAATGGGCCTTTGTGGCAGTGGTGGAGGTAGAGAGACCCACAGTAAACCTCACCACTTGTCCCTAACCATTCAGTAGTTCCATAGGCAGTGAGCTTGGAATCTTACTAAGAGAGATCTTGGGGTGGGGTGTGAACTTTCCACAAAGGCATTACCTACATGCACGTTCCTGTACGCATGTAGCCTTCCAATCTCATACTTAAGAACACTTACTTAACTAAAATATGCCTATTCCAACAGCAGGAGCCCTTGGCTGGTGAGTGGAGTTGTTATTAGTTTACTATTTAGTTTTAACTGAGTAAACATTTAGAAAGGACTGGATGGGGGTGGGCACCTGGGACTGGGGTGCATTTGCTCTGGCTCTACATTTATGAAGGACCTCAAATTTCATTATGTGACATTTTCTCTAAACAAGGGTATATATACTACAACAGATACACAGAGGCTAGAAAAAAGTCCATCATAAAACTTTACACTTGTGTTCTATTACAAAACCACATTGTCTGCATGGTATTATGATGCTGGCAAACATATAAATCTTGTATTTATAGACATTTTTAAAATGTAAAATGCATATATTTATTTTATGTAAACATTGTAAATATACCATAACTTTTATATTCTTCTTTCCCTCCTCCTCCAATGGCTATCTTTAGAGATTCAAAAAAAAAAAAAATTTTCAAGCAGGAGCAAGACACTGAGATGAGGGAAGGGAGGGGATGGGATGGGATGGTGTTCTTTATTAAGTGCTTTGAGTTCTTTGGGAAGTCAAACACCATGGAAATCGACTTAGCTTCAGCATATTGCTTGAGAGGTACTCTAGTAAGCCAAAGTTTGCCTGGTGTAGGATGTTTACCAAAGTGGAGTGGCCAAGAATGAATGCCTCAAATTTCTCCACTCTGAATTCTGCTCCTCAGGGCCCAATAGCTGACTTTCTAATCTGCAAGAGCACCTGTGCTTCCTGGTCTCTGGGCCTTTGCACATGCCGTATCTCTACTTGGACCAGGAATGCTCCTCCCCCTGAGCTCCTTCTTGAGAACTCTGAATCGTCCTTTAAGACCCAGAGAACTTGTTACCACTTCTTTGATACATTGCTGGATCGCATTTTCAGCATAGCCCCTGAACTCCCACTGCACCATGGAAAGAATTGTTCCCTCCCCTGAGATGCTTTGGAGCCTTGTATGTACCTTGATGATGTATATAGATAGCTGTGTGTGTCTCGCCATACCATGAGCTTCCTGTATAGGGTCACTTCTAATTCATCCTTGAATCCTCAGCCAAGAAACCTGCAAAGGAAAGGCACTCCATAAATGTTAAACCTAATTGAATCTCTTAATAAAATGATGAGTGTAACCTCTAACACTATAAAAATTAAACAAAAACTCTCAGAAGCAACAATGTGCACTAAAAATTAATTTGAAAAATTTCCTTCCATATACTGTTAGCAAAGTACTTTTCTTTTATAGGCCTCTCCTGTGCTATAAAACTCTTGAGTGTTCTAAAAATATTTTTAAAAATAGGCATTTAGAACCTCTTTAATGAACTACTTCCAAATGTGGCTAAGATATTTGAGGCTTTCCCCGCAGCAGGTGTAAAACCAGCAGTTGGAGCCGAACACCAAGAAGTGGGAATTCTGGCTCAGAGACGCAGAGGTGTCTGTCTTGAAGTTTCACAGGTGGCAGGCGACACTATTCTTGGTAGAGACCCTGGCTAAAGGGTTGAAGTTCTCTCTGGGAGTGCTCTTTGGTATGTACAGCAGCTTCCTGAGCTCTTGCAAAATAGTCGGTGCATCTTAAATTATCCGACTCCGACTTTATGTTTGCACAGGCAGGCTTGAGGCCCGCTGCTTCACCTGTGATCTGACCACAGCACTGCTCCAATCTGCGGTGTAAATTGCAACTTTATCCACTCCCTCACGTAACTGTAAGTTAATTCTTGTCCTCTTTCCTGATTTCCTAATGGCCCTTGTTTATAAACGTGCTTTATGGTAAAGGTCATTTATGTGAGTTTATCTCACAAGTTAAAATTAAGAAGAACAAAGGCTGGTCTAAAATAGAGCAGAAGACAAAAATATAAAGGTGTTGTGGACCAAAGAAGAAGTATTAATTATTTTATTTGCTTCTAAGAGTTTAGCTTCAAATGCTGCCCTAAGAATCCATTATTACTAGAAATTCAAAATTATATTCCAATTTAGATTTAGATTGCAATGCTGGTTTTTTTTTCCTTGTGTAAGGAATAACAATTTTAGATTTTATTTCAAAAATAACATGTTCATCTCTGATTAAAGTACAGCATATATGTAATTCAATGTAAGAATCCACTTAAGTATTTTTCCTCTGCTTGACTTATGCCAATGTGTATTTAATGCAGTGTAGAAAAGCATTAATTAAGCTGTTGGGTAACATCACTCCGTATCAGTTTCAGGTATGATCATGTGAATAGCGAGAAGTATAATAGCTGTGCTTGTATCTTGGCAGCAGATGGCTTTTCGCTGCTGCCTCATTGCTCTGAGGCTCTGCAGAGGCTAACCACATAAAATGACTTTCGCATCTCCCTTCAAACCTCACGACATAGTGCCATTTTTGCTGGGCCGTGTACACCTGCTTTCACTAGACTCCAGTCTCGTAAAACTGTCAATCGGATCCTTTCACAAGAATACATTAGCATTGTTTAAGGGGTTGTGCATCACTTTTTTGACTGCCACAATTTGTTTTAAGCAGAACTTAAAATGATTAATTGATTGATCCTTCTTTAAGGTATTACAAATACAGACCGACATCAGCAATTTTAGTAACACATTGAGCATTCACATAACCCTCAGATAGCATTGTTATGTGTGTTTGTGCATGCGTGTGTACTCACTAGGGCAAGATGTTTATGGAGACATATTAAGAACCGAGAAAGGGAAAACCCCACTTATTTGAGAGTTTGGGAAAAAGAGAAGCAGGGACAAGATGAAAGAGAAAAAAAGAGAGAAAAGAAACCTTAAAATTCACATGGAAGATTGTCAAGGAGCAGAGAAAAGACATCCAGGAAATTTGAGACCTCCAACATTTCTGAGATAATCAAGTAAAGGATGAAACTCTGAAGACTGTTCCTAGAAGCCAGGTGTGTTTTAAGTGTAGGGAAAAAAGCTAGGCTGCTCAATCCTTTAAAACTTGAAACTGTTGTTATCATGAGGGAGAGGAAGGCTGACGTGGAGGTCAGGCCCTGGGCAAACCAAACCTCTGAGCTACTCACCACCGGCTAGTTCATCTCAGTGATCTAACGAGCTCAGGCGAGGCTCTTTTTGTTGAGTGAGAGAGAGAGGAATAGATACAGATGTGACATTTCTTAAGACTTTATGAATTAAATTTTCTATTAGCTACCTCAAGGGCAAATAATATGTTAAAGCAACAGGGTACTTTCTGCTCCCAAGCCACGCTCAATTATTATTAACTCTTTAATTGGACAAAGTCTGTTTATGCAAGTCAGATATAGAGAAATTTACATAGCATACATATTACCATGGGAATTCCTCTAATATACATTTGTCAATCAAAATAGAGATGGGTCTTCAGGTTTAGGAGGGTGAGGATAAGTTACACCACAAATGGAAACAGATACAGCTGTTGTTATAAACACACCAGTCCTATGTCATGCTTATCTGAATTCTTTCTGGTGCTCACTTTTAAACCAAGAAAAATCTCAGGAAAATGTTAGAGATATTTTTGTGCCTTCACAACCATCACTTACATAAGGAAACTTTTGAACAAAATGAGTTTTTGGAAATAAAAGTGATAAATGGTTGTAATATAAAAAGTTACATACCAAATAATAGCTTATGCCATATTTTCAACATGCCAGTTTTTGGATGGGTAATTTCTTTGGTAATAAATTTGAGTTGAGTCTGAAATGGGAGGTTTGTATTTACTGTAGGATCTATACTTCTGATCATCTCTCCTAATGTGGGAATAATCTCTGATTGCTGGTCAGTTGCCTTGAGATTCTCAGGTGGAAATGAAGCTCACATTGCCAAATATTTTTACTGGGCCTAATGATAGATCACCTGAGTGTATCCGTCCTTAACAATTAACTTCAATTTAGAAGACATTTAGAGTCTTTTAAAAGACATTTAATAGCAAGTGAAGTGATTTGTGGAAATACTGTGAATTTCAGTCTTTCAGATGAAAGATGATAATTGGATTGAAGTCTTTTTTTTCTGATTTATTATTTGTGTTCCTATTTCTTACACAGTGAAACTTCTTATTTTTCAGGGAACTGAACTTGTTTCAACCCGATGGCTGATACAATTATTAGAGGGTTGTGTTGCTTTATGGGCCCTGTGTTAAGACTTTTAAGTACATTTGGTATGTATTAATAATAGGCAATGCTTAAGAGCCTGGCAAAAAGAGAAAACTGTTGTGAAAACAGCTTTAACCTGTCAGGAATGAGAGTGAGAAGAGGGAGCTAAATAGGTGATGTATTTCATCATCTCAGATTGGTATATTTTAGAGGAGGTGGGATAAAAAGAATAAAGTAATACACACTCCATTGGAAAACAGAGAATCTAGAAATTAAAAAAAAATCTAAGCAAAAACATTGTTCTTCTAAGAAATAAGTCTCACTATTAATTTTACACATGCCAAATGTTAATAATTGCCTTTGGGCAACTGTGGGTGCGTTTTCGTTCATCATAGCCGTGAAAAAAACCACAATACTGCTTCCTAAAGCCAGTTTTCTTTTCTTTTTCTTTCTTTCTTTCTTTCTTTCTTTCTTTCTTTCTTTCTTTCTTTCTTTTTTTTTTCAAGGACAAGTCTCCTTGTCCTGAGCTCTGAAACTCAGAAGGGTTGGGAGCTTTGGGGATGGCCAGAGATTTCAATCTTGATGAGAAATTCCTTGTCAGTGACAAGTTGCTATAAAGCAGGGCAGTTTTCCCAGAGGGGCTGGTAAAAATACACATGCATTAGTAAAGTAAAGCAAGGGGAAGACACTGCCAGGTCTAGCTGTCCAGTCAGAAGTCAAAATGTTTGTGCACACCAGACAGTGTGTCTGGCTACCTCGAGGGAGGGTCCATGTTTGGTCTGGGAAAACAGTTCCATGTTCACCACCAGGGAAGGCCTATGGGTGAATAACAATGACCAGGCCCTACTAGCCAGGAAGAGCCTCTTTTCTAAATGGCTGTCTCATTAGGTTGAGTGGGAGTGTTTTTCAGCATGCAGCTTTGAGATAGAGCAGCCCAAATGGCTGTTCCCGTCAGAGGGTAGCACACAAGTCTGTGAACCCAGAACGCTTCCGTGGGTTGGCCTTTCAGTGGAAGGCGGCCACCCACTTGGTGGTGTTGCTGTGGCCATCCTCAACTTTTTTTTCCATCTCTCTTATATCTTTAGGGGACTTGCAGCCAGTGTGGAGTGCTGGGCATATTCTAGAAGGCTGCACAATAAATTCTCACTTTCCAACCAAAGATTTTTCAGCACAAACATCCAAGAGGGCAGTGTGTCATGCTGGTAGAGAGGCACCAATTACATAAAAGCCGGTTCTGGTCAGCATGTGTGTAATTATTTATTTCAGCTTTCTGTAAAAGGAGGGGCGTTTTATTCAAGCCAGGGAGAAACCTGGCAGTTTCCCAGTTGTGAAATTCTATTGACAAAGGTGTTAAGTGAAGGGCAGGGTAACGTGGTATGCTAGGCCCCTGCGCCTTCATCTGTGTGACCTGGGCATGTGTCAGGCCCAGACTGAACTGACCAGAATGACTTTGATTTGATGACCGTTAAAGGTCAGGCACATAATGGGATCAGATGTGTCAGTGGAGGGTGAAGTACATAGCATAATAGATTGATGGTAATTAAGTAGTCGTGTTTAATAAGAGTCATCAGAGTTAAAGGCATTGTTGGAATGAGCAGCTTGGGAAAGCAGTGAGAAGGCATGAAGAAAGGAGGTGGGAAATATGTTAAGGAATAACTTTTTTGTTACACTATTGGAAAGATCAGAGGGAAAACCAGCGTGCGTGTGTGTGTGTTTTAGGAGAGCTGTTTTTAGACAGCATTTGATCTGTCTAAAAATTGGTGTTTTTGTTTTTTTGTTTCTAGATGATTTTTTTTTTAAGGGACAAGTAGGGTTAGTAGAGGAGAATTAAACTTTATGAACTTATAAATGGCCCCAAATCATCCTAATTCCCCATATGTGTGTCTAGAAAATGCAAACCACAATCCTCCAAATAAAAATAGTTCAACAAATATTTCAGATGAGATTGGGCACATTCAGGATGGCATGGCTGTAGACAGTGGTATGGCCATAGACTCAATACATATTTCAAACATTAATCTTTATTTTTTATAGGATGAGAATTTGGGTTGTTACTGGCTTTTTATTTATTCATATATAAATCATAGAACTCCTAGAACTGATGAATTGCTTGTTCAGTGAAACTTTTGTAGTTTTGGAAAATTATCATTCTTCGATAATACTTAATCATATTATTGTGAAGCATTATCATTTAGTAAGACAGCACATTGAACTAGAATACATGAATAAGGGCAGGTTTTGATTGCTGCAACCATTACACATTTTCAGTATTATTTTTGTCAGTTTGCACAAATCATCAATGGTTATTGGGGTTTACATGTAGATTACCCAGGTTCAATGCAGAATGAGCAGGTGTTGAGAATGAAAACAGTTAATTAGGACGGCGTTGACTGCACCATCTGATAATGGGGAGTCCAGGTAAGGGGCTTCACATCTAATCTGAATTGTAACTTGACAAATCTCAATGATCCCTTCTTTGTGCAATTTCCCTCCTAGTTCTGTGTCACAGATGTATACTAAAGAAGTGTTCTGGCTTACAGAAGTTCTGACTTATTCTTTTCATCTGATCTTCATTTCAGTAAATCTCTACCTGAACGCAGAGCTGAGCTGGGAAAAGACTGTGAAGTGGATTTTTTTTTTTTTTTTTTTTTTTTAAATGAATTACTTGTCTTTCCTCCTTCTAGCAACCATGACCTGGACAGTCTGACCCCAGAGCCTCTGCACTTAACTGCTATGTTATACTATCTGAGAGTTCTCAAGAGTATGGCTTGGTTTCATGAGAGTTTTATCTTATCTTTGAAACTCTGGTGCCAACACAGTGCCAGGCACACAATAAAAGAGAAGTCATTTAATCAGATTAACTCACACTGATATTAGCTAACTTATGCATTCTGACAAAAGTGTCTCAAGAATAGGTGATATAACCTTTGCCTATAGGTGGAAGTTGATGTTTTATGAGATCTATTTGAGTGGGCACCACAAATAGTATCAGGCGCAGAACCATCGACTCTTGCTCACTCTAAAAATATTCTCTTTGTAGCGTATGGCCCAAAGTAAGTGGGGTCTTAGCTACATGGAGTCCAATGGCTGGAAGTGATGTTAGTCTAACTCCTTTCGTTTAAAAATGAACTGATTCTGTTGGTGGCTGGGCACGGTGGTTCACACCTTGTAATCTCAGCACTTTGGGAGTCCTAGGGGGGCAGATCACCTGAGTTCAGGAGTTCAAGACCAGCTTGGCCAACATGGTGAAACCCTGTCTCTACTAAAAATACAAAAAAATTAGCTGGGCATGGTGGCGGGCACCTGTAATCCCAGCTACTCGGGAGGCTGAGGCAGGAGAATCACTTGAATCCAGGAGGTGGAGGTTGCAGTGAGCCGAAATCGCACCACTGCACTCCAGCCTGGGCAACAAGAGTGAAATTCCTTCTCAAAAAACAATCAAACAAACTGACCTCTGTTGGCATCTGGGTGATAGTTCAAAATATTTAGTATGAAGAAAGAGAGTTTGGAGTGCTTAAAATACAGATTATCATCTTTTAAACTTGATGGCCAATGTTTTATCTCATGTCTTGTCTCTTGATTGGAGTCATAAGGAAATTTTTCTTCTTTTTATAGGGTTTTGCCTTACCTCTTCTGTCAATGATGCAGTAATGGTGAGGGCTGACAGTGACAGTGCAGAGCTACACCACAGATGTTCTGGGCACCTATTTATTGACAGTTTGAGGAGGTTACAAAAACAACTCCTAACTTAGCTTGTTTGTTTATTTATTTATTTTTGAGACGGAGTCTCACTCTATTGCCCAGGCTGGAGTGCAGTGGCATGATCTCAGCTCACTGCAGCCTCCACCCCCCGGGTTCAAGCAATTCTCCTGCTTCAGCCTCCAGAGTAGCTGGGATCACAGACGCACACCACCACGCCCAGCTAATGTTTGTGTTTTTAGTGGAGACGGGGCTTCACTATGTTGGCCAGGCTGGTCTTGAACTCCTGACCTCAGGTAATCTGCCTGCCTTGGCCTCCCAAAGTGCTGGGATTACAGGTGTGAGCCACCGTGCCTGGCCAGATTGTTTATTTTTTGAAAACATGTATAAACAATCGAATCAAAGAGCTATTCTACAACAACTACTACTACTATTATGACTACTAGTTGCTTACATTTTTGGAGTATTTTCTGCATGCCAAGCATTGTTCTGAAGACATGTAGTAGTGTACTTGGTCCTCACAACCACTCAATGAGGCAGGTGCTATTAATATGTCCATTCTGTAGATTAGGATAGTGAGACACTGACAAGTCATGTAAATTCTCAATTAAGAGGTTAAGAAACGTGAAATAGAGCACAGTTTCAAATTAACAGGAAAATTCACCAACACTAGCTGATACACCAGACAATTCTTATCTCTTTTAAATTCTTTACAAGGTTTTTTTTTTTTTTTTAAGCTAGAGTAGACTTCTTAGGCTTTCTAAGCAGCAAGGGAAATTGGAGAGCAGCTGGCCTCACAGCATCACTTTATTGATTAGAAATGTCAGGCTCAGAGAGGTAAAGTGACTTTCTTAAGACCACAGAGGTCTTTGAATCTAGACTTTAAGCCCTGCACTCTTTTTCCTATATCAGGCAATATTTCTCATGCTACATTTTCGTTTTCAAAATAGCATAAAATCCTAGTGTTTAGTCTTCTATCTCCTTCTATTTTACAGAAAAGAAAACAAAGACACTTTAAAAAAACTAGATCTCAATTCCTTGTTGAGTACTTATCACTAGCTCTGGTTGCATTAGAATCTGTGGTGTCGGAGGCCTGGACCTTTGCTTGCTCCCATAAGCCTGGTGCCTGGCTGCACCTTGATAAAGGTAATAATAGGTATTGTCGGCCTCTCATATTCTGCCCTCACTAGGGTATTTTGGCTGTGGTTACTTCCTGAGCCCATGGAGACAACCTTGGCTGAATTACTTAGAACACTTTTTAATCAGAACCAAGCACCTTATTTTACCAAAATAACTCCTTTTAAAAGTGTCCCAATTTGTTCAACAGATAAGCATCAAAGGGCAATAGAAAAACTGGAAGCAGACATCATAATTAGATGACTAAAATGAAAGAGCAGAGTGATTTAGCAATGATTGAACATTTGGCAAAGAATTTTCAGCAGGCTTCATCCCAATTCTTTCAACAGAGGAGGGAAGAAGCTTCTGAGAACTGTTTGAAATGGTGGAATAGCAATTAAAGGCCTTCGTCATTAACGGAGAGGAAGCAGAAATGAATGTATTTGCCAAATATGGCATTATGGGCATTGGAAGCCAGAGGGTTGCAATGGAAATAAACCTGTTGAAAACCAAATAAGATGAACACAGGGGAGTACAAAAGAAGGAAGGAAGATGACCATCACTCTGGCCCTCTGAGCCTTGTGTTAAAATGAGAATTCTGTCCCCTTCTAAGAATAAGCCTTCCAGTATGCACTTCAGGAAGTCCCATTGCTTCGGCTGGGATGGCTAATACGAAAAACAAAGCAATTGTTTGTTGACACGATATTCTAGCAGGTGCAGTTCCATTTTAAACAAGAAGCCGCTATTGTTTTCAGGAATCGTGTTGATGGCTGTCTTAGAACATGAAGGGCTGGTTCCGCAGGGGGACACCAGGGTGCTGTTTTTCATTTTGGCCCTTGGGGCCAACAGTTCTCAGCCTCTGCGCATTTATGACTAGCACCTCCTACAGGGTGGTGTGAGTTTTAAAAAGGAAGGCAAGTTTGTTTTTACAAATAATATTTAAAAAACCCTGATTTTCATATTCTGAGGAAAATTCTTGGACAGAAGGGGAGAGTAGGGCTGTCCAGATATTTATTTGGTAGTCACTGAATCCTGGGGGTGGAGGAGACACTTGATTTACCGTCTTCGGTTCAGGAGGAAGCCCAATCAACAAGGTAAGGGCTGTGTGGTTAACTAGCAAGTGAGAAGGGACTTTGGAATTAAGGCTCGGTGGTGACCTGCCTTTGTTAAAAATCACTGGATACCTGGGGCCCAGTCTTCTCCCCAGGTGAAGGGAGGAAAGAGACAGTGAGGAGAGAAGAGTGACAGCAAAACCTTGAGGTGCCTCCCTGCTTCATGAGCACGCAGGACCGGAAGGGCCAGGTGGGCAAAGCTATCGGGGGCTCTCCTTCCTTTTGTGTAGTGGTGACACCTCTCCAGCCCAGCCTTATTTGTGGGATGTAGAGCTGTGTGACGTGCTGCAGTTGATTTATAGGCAGCACCGAGCAGTAATCCCTCCCCTGACTCTCTCCTCGGCCTTCTCGGCACTGCAGCACTAAATATCCAGCCCGACTGGGGATGCGCTGCGGCCGGTGCACCCGGAGTGAGGGCTGTGTTAGCCTCTCGATTTACTTTTTCAAAACCACGATAAATTCAGGCACAAATGGCAGCAAAATTAACTGTGAAAATGCCACCATAGTTTGCAGGCCAGTAGCTGTTGGCTTGAATCTGGTTTGGTTTGTATAGCTGCTTCTCTTAACTAGAAAAGAGTGCCTTTTTTTTTTATGTTTAGGTGAGAGATGACCAGCTTCAACAAAATGCTGCTACTAAGTAGAAGAAACAACTATCTTTTTTCTTAGAGGACGGTGGCTTTTAGGTATAATGCCTACTTTATAGTTTGTGTTAGATTTTACTATCTTCTTTGAGAAATGCTTATTTATTTATTTATTTATTTATTTTTGAGACGGAGTCTCGCCCTGTCGCCCAGGCTGGAGTGCAGTGACACAATCTCGGCTCACTGCAAGCTCCGCCTCCCGGGTTCTTGCCATTCTCCTGCCTCAGCCTCCTGAGTAGCTGGGACTACAGGCGCCCGACACCACATCCGGCTAATTTTTTTGTATTTTTAGTAGAGACGGGGTTTCACCGTGTTCGCCAGGATGGTCTCAATCTCCTGACCTCGTGATCCGCTCGTCTCGGCCACCCGAAGTGCTGGGATTACAGGCGTGAGCCACCGCGCCCGGCCTCATTTATTTTTTATTACTAATACTCACTGAGCAAATATTTAATTGATTCATGCTCTATGTCTCACATACAGTGGGGAAGCAAAAGACAAATTAATGTTACTAAACCAGAATTATTCTGATTTTTTTAGGTGGGCGTAAGCCATGGTGAAATTTATTAGTTGTTGTTTAACGACCCAGTGTTATCAGCTGTGTTTTATTTTTTTCTATTATTTATTTATTTATTTATTTGGAGATGGAGTCTTACTATGTCATGAGGCTGGAGTGCAGTGGTGCGATCTCCGCTCACTGCAACCTCTGTCTCCTGGGTTCAAGCAATTCTTCTGCCTCAGCCTCCCAAGTAGCTGGGACTACAGGCATGCGCCACCATGCCCAGCTAATTTTTTTGTATTTTTAGTAGAGACAGGGTTTCACCATGTTGGCCAGGATGGTCTCGATCTCTTGACCTCGTGATCCACCCCCCATAGCCTCCCAAGTGCTGGGATTACAGGTGTGAGCCACTGCCCGGCCTATTTTTTTCTATTTTTGATAAAGTGAACTGAAGTGACAAATTATATAAAGAGCTACTGGGCCGTTATGAAATATAATCTGGTTTCTTTGCACTCTTGGGCCCCCCTCACTCCTGCTCCACGACAGTCTTTGTCCAGGCTGATGCCTAATGCCTTCAGTAACTCCCTGTTCTTTTGGATGATGGTGAACATTCACATTGGTGTCGTGCTCAAGACCATGCCATGCACTGAGGAGGTCTCCCCATTCCCAGTTTGTCTCCTTTCTTGTCCTTGTCTTCCTGCTGTTCTCTGTTAAAGCCATATGTACTCACCTACAGTTCCCCATCTCACCAACTTAGTCCACACTGCCACACTTAAGAAATGGATGCTTCAGTTGAGATATGAAGGGCTAGTGGGAGTAAGGAAAGGAAGTGTGTGTGTGTTTGTGGTTCAGACTCGCCTTGTCACATATTTGTTGGGCTTTCCTAGACAAGTCACTTATTATTTCTATGTGGAAATGTCTTTGTTTCTAACATGGGATTAACCATATGCCATGGCCTCATATTGGGACTAGATGCAATGATAGATCTGAAGTTGTGATCTCATTTTGATGGCACTGAAAGGGAAGACAAAAAAGCTTAAGGAGGAAAGGAAAAGTCTAGGGTCTGCCTGGGAGCTATGAAGGAGGAGGAAGCTTGGAAAGAGCTCAGGGCAAAGGAGCTGAGGGTTGAGGAGCCAAGGTTATGAAGAATAAAAATCCACTCACCTGAGACAGGAGAAGGGAGACAGTTGTTCCAAGAAGTGTCCCAGGGTTGGTCAAGGCTCAGGAGTTCAGGGCCTGGAGCTCTTTTCATGGTTCTAAATGGTCGGTATAGACTCTGATGGCAGGCGGGCTACACATTCTTAGGCTAAAACATTTGTCAATATGAAATTTTCTCCCTTTATAATCCTGCCCCTCCCATTAGCTGCTAGATTCTGGCCAAAATGAGGTAGAGGACAAGTCTTTATAGACCAAAGTTGCTCAAAGAAGAGAAAAACCAAAGACACCGCCGACCAAGTTTTATAAGCAATGTCAGCTTTTCTCTTACTCTGCTTTTGGTTGTTGCTCTAAAGTGGTGGAGTCAAGTTTCTTAACTTTGGACTGAAAGGAAAGAAGACACCTAGTGGAGCTTTTAATCAGATAAGTACTATATACACAAAAATTAGGTGTGGTGGCAGGTGCCCGTAATCCCAGCTGCTTGGGAAGCTGAGGCAGGAGAATCACTTAACCCAGGAGGCGGAGGTTGCAGTGAGCCAAGATCGTGCCACTCAAAGTATAGTCTATGGACCAGTAACCTGGGAGCCTGTTAAAAATGCAGACTCTTAGGCCCATCTCAGACCTACTGAACCAGAATCTGCGTTTTAACAACATTCACGGGTGATTTACGTAAACATTGAAGTCAGGTGAAGACTCCTTCTGAGTGCACAGGAACATCCACAAACACATAAGTATTCATTATGCAAATGATTTACTTTTATTGTAAGGCTATAAAAATATAGAAATACATAATAAAAAATTACCTGTGGTCCTACCTCTGTTAGGGGTCTTTTAATTTTCTTTATCTTTTAATAGAAGAAGTCTAGACTTTTTTGTGAGGGGGAAAGCCATTCTTCTACAAAGCCACTCCCACATCTTAAAAAAATATACTGGGTTTGACTAATTGCTCCAAGTTGTGTGGGAGGGCGAAGAAAATACAATGAACATAGAGATATAACCCTAGTTTCTATTGTGTCATAAACTTTCAGGACTTAGAAGGAATTGGAGAATAGAATTGATTATTAACTTTAAGCTATTCTATACTCATTTTAATTCCAACATTTGGCTGATTTATGTTACAAACAGATTTGGTATCATAAATGGACTCAGAGCTCTATGCATCTGAGGTTCAACAAACCTTCATCTGTATGTGGAAGTTGGTAGGAAAACATGTATCAGAGTTTCCCTTCCTCTTTGAGCAGTCTATCTAGAAAGATTAATTGACCCAACTCTAAAGGGTGACTTTGTAGATGATTTTTAGCAGAAGGTAGGTAGTGTAGGTTGAACAATGTTTTCTTTCAGTGAAGCCGAAATTTTTTTTTTTTTTTTTTGAGACAGAGTCTCCCTCTGTCGCCCAGGCTGGAGTGCAGTGGCCGGATCTCAGCTCACTGCAAGCTCCGCCTCCCGGGTCTACGTCATTCTCCTGCCTCAGCCTCCCGAGTAGCTGGGACTACAGGCGCCTGCCACCTTGCCTGGCTAGTTTTTTGTATTTTTTTAGTAGAAACGGGGTTTCACCGTGTTAGCCAGGCTGGTCTCGATCTCCTGACCTCGTGATCCGCCCGTCTCGGCCTCCCAAAGTGCTGGGATTACAGGCTTGAGCCACTGCGCCCGGCCGAAGCCAAAATCTTTATTACTGCTTTTTAACTATAAGGAATAAATTGGCCGAGTGCAGTGGCTCACGCCTCTAATCCCAGCACTTTGAGAGGCCGAGGCTGGTGCATCACCTGAGGTCAGGAGTTTGAAACCAGCCTCGCCAACATGGCAAAACACCATCTCTACTGAAAAAATACAAAAATTAGGTGTGGTGGCAGGTGCCTGTAATCCCATCTACTTGGGAAGCTGAGGCAGGAGAATCGCTTAACCCAGGAGGCGGAGGTTGCAGTGAGCCAAGATCGTGCCACACTGTACTCCAGCCTGGGCAACAGAGCAAGACTCCAGCCAAAAAAAAAAAAACCAAAAAACAAAACGAAAACCAAAACAAAAAAACTCTAAGGAATAAATTTCTTTCTCTGAGTCCCCTCTTTTCTTCCCCAAACTTCGTGAGAATTTAATTCATCAAGACAGGGTGAGATGAAGCTTTCCTTGATGCCTCCATGCCCCCTTTGCACAAGTTCAAGATTTAGAGGTTTCCCAGCAATTGTCCTCAAGCAGGCAGCACACTTTGGGTGTTGTCCTCATGGGCAGGAGACACTCCTGGGGGAGAATCAGCCAGTATGCCACAGAGTTGAGCTCTTGACTGACAGCAACTCCCCCTCTGCTTCCCCCTCCCAGTTTCAAGGGCTGGCTGGCTGGGCCATTCTCGAAGATTTGGAAAGGAGCCACCAACAGGAATGATTGAACAATTGCTCTGTGAAACTTGAGATAACACTTTGTTCCACCACAGTGGAATTGCTGTGTGACAGAAGGAAATTATCGTTTAGTTCTTGGTTAACATTTATGTGAGAAAAAGAAAATTAAAGTTGATGGTATCTAGTCCAAGAAATGCTTGAATTTATTTGAAAGAACTAATATTAACTCAGCACTTTTGTAGAGTGAGGGTAACCATCTTTGGAGGATTTGTTGTTTGAATTGCAACTGAAGACAAAACAAAACAAAATGAAAACCAACAATGTCCTTTAAGATGCCTGTGGAATGCCTCCTGGCTATCAAATAAGGTCCCCTGAAATCAATGGGACTTCTAGAAATAATTGGATTATGAATATAATGGTATGAAGTAGGTCCATCTCTATGGATACTTGGAGGTGTGTGTGTGAGGGGTAATCTTATGGATTTTTAAAAATTTCAACATGTAGAAAAAGGTGAACAAGGCTCACTGAGTTCATTATAAGTTTTGCAATCAAATGAATAAAGCAAACATTTCACTACTAATATATAAGTAATCTCAATAGTGCTTGTGTTAAAAATGCTAGTAGAAATAACTTTTAATTTAATTCTCAGAGTAAAGTATCAAATTCACATGTTCATTCATTCAGCCCATATTTATCAAGGGCCATTTCTGTGTAAGCACTGTCTCAGGCCCTATGGGTGATACTGTGATGAATAAGACAGGGTTCTTGTGTTAATAACTTTATTGTTGGCTAGAGGAGACATGAACGTGGTGGGTACAAGGTGTACTGAGAAAGTTAAGCCAATTTAACTATTTCTAACATCTCCCTAGTCTGCTTTTCCTTTGTTTAAGTATAGGGTCATGTATTTGTGTGAGCCTATGTGTTTTATAAACATGTATTAGTATTTACACTTGTGTAGTTCTTACTATGGGCTAAAAATTTTCTAGAAGCTTTAGAGATGTGAACTCATCTAATATATGGTTATTAACCCCCTTTTACAGAAAAAAAATGGAGGCAAAGACAATATTGGATAACTTGCTCAGCTTGGTGGAGGAGAAGGACTTGAACTTAGCAGCCCAGCTTGAGTCTCTCTATGTGCTGTACTGTGCTGTCTTCCCGAAATGGGTGCACTATCAGTAGAACCCAAAAAAAGGTGTGCAGAGCTTAACTGGGTGTGTGGGCTTGTGCCTTTTATCCCAGCTGCCCAGGAAGCTAAGGCAGGAGGAAGCCAGGAGTTTGAGACCAGCCTGGGTGACGTAGTGAGAGACTGTTTTTTTTTTTTTTTTTTTTTTTTTTTTTAAAGAGTTGTGCAGAGCTCACTGCTTATTACCTGGTAGATTTGTTTCTATCACTTAGGCCTGTTTAATTACATAATACATGGTTGTATCTTATTTCTTTAGTAGTGATAGGTTCTTGAACCATGGAAATCAAGCAGCCATAAACATTTAAAAAGGAATACGGGTCAGATTTATTCAAAGGAATCCAACATTTGTAATATGAAGACTATTTTACAAATGAGCAGCCTTTTGTTTATCTATTTTGAAGTTCAGAGTTTCCTTATTGTTTTTTAATGTTGGGCATTCGTTCATACCATTTTTATTGATTTGAAATTCATCCAGTGGTGTATATGCACAAGGGTAGTTGCTAGTCTCGGTTTTGGAGAAAGAGATTCACTAGAGGAAAAGGAAAATATAAAGCTCTGTTTAAGTGAGGGAGGAATTTTGGACAGGCATCCTTAGTAATCTAGTATTTTGTTAAGAGTATGGGAAAGAGATATATTTTTATCCTGGAGTCATTCTGAGTCTTATGCTCATCAGAAATTCCCATGCTTTAGTTTGTGTGTGTGGGAAAGAGATGAGAGAGAGAAAGAAAGAAAAGAAAAGAGAGGAGAAGGGAGGGAAAGTGAATGAAGAATCTTATGGAGAAATGAGATGAATTAATGCATATATGAACTCATCAGTTTTTATTAAAGAGAAAATAACAAGCACCATTTAAAAAATTAGATCTAAAAGAAGGAACATAAGACCACCTTGTCTAGTTATGCATTAAAGGGTATTTTAACAAGGGGCTAAGAATGAGCCTAGTTCTAAAGTTATTATTCTAGTTCCTTGTCAGCAGAAGGGACTCTGTGTTACTCATTTTATCCTCTGTGCCTAGGTGAGAGACTGGCACAGAACAGGTACCCAGTAAATGAATGTGGAATGAGTAGAGCTAGAGATCCTGGTTTCTGCAGAAAGATCTCTGGACCTTTAGAGAAAACATCTCACCTCAGAAGGTGTTCACTGGCCAGATGCCATATTCTCCTTGAAGTCAGGCTGCCCTACTGAACTCACTGGCTTTGAAGCAGAGTGAGGCCTGCTCAGGAACCCAGCGGGAAGTCTTGTGTGTCTGACCTGGGCCCTCACGGTTAGACTCAGGAGATTAGAGTGTCCTTGCTCCAAAGCCAGAGATACAGACCCAGATTACTCAGGGTCACAGGTCCACATTCTTGTATGCAGCAGGAGCATTAATTAGTGACAATTACCTATTGGAAAAAAGAAGTCGAGTCCTGAGTGTCGCTTCCAAAAAACTTAAAGACAGAAGGAAGTTTCTAACAATGGGTCAGGGGAGATGCATTTCCGCCCCGATGTTAAAAACAAGGTGCTGTCTAATTGATGAGTAGTAGGGGCTCGCAGAGAGGCTTTGATGAGCCATCTCCTGCTTCCTGATATTGTGACCTCTCAACAAACACTGACAAATAAAACCAGCATGTCTTTGATATAAATGAGAGCACACTATCTGAGGAGATGCTTCGTTCTCAGGATGTGGTTGAAATCCTGTTATGAATAAGGTTTACATCCTTGCCACTGAAATAATATTTTTGTACTGTGGAAATCAATGGTAAGGAAAAAAATGAACAGGTCATCTAATAAGTAAACAATTTAACTTTGATGTAATCTCTTGTTTGCTGGATTTGGTCCTGGGGAAAGTCAAAGGACACGTTACTTAGTTGAATCTCTCACCTTTTCTGTCTTCTCGTTTAACTTCTCTTCTCTTACCTTGTAGAGCATTTTGATGATAAGTCCAACTAAAAATAGTGTTGTGTCAGGAATTCAGCCTTACGGCCTAGCCCTTTTTCTTGTGGGGAAATCTTTAGGCATATAGGACTCTGCTAACGGTGATTTAAAGTAGAACCAACAGAGGTTTGGTCTGAGGGAAGGTGAAAGCATGTATTTTATCAAGTCGAGAACCTGTAGAGAATTTGTGGGTTCTATGTTTCAAACGGAATTCAAATCTTTTGAGGCTCAAGTTCCATTTGCTTTTGGCAAAACACAATTTCCTGGTTCAAAAGAAAATAAGCACATAAAAAAAGGGCCCCCAGGCTTCTTGGACATCAAAGCTTACGAGATACTCTTATAAAACAGCATTTTGATGATTTTTAGATTATAGGAACCAGGAACATACAGATGAAAACTACCCTTGAACTCCCCTTAAGTTAAAAAGGAAAAGCAAGACAAAAAGCCAAGGGCAAAACTGTTGGCAAAGTGCATTACACTTTGGATGTTTTTGCCAAAAGTGAGACGTTTTAGTTAGTCTTCAAGCTCACCCTCCTTTCGAATTTTTTTGTAAAATCTCAGCAATGTCAAAATTCCATTTCAGCTTCTGCCTGGTATCTCTTGAACTTCACATCTAAAGGGGTAGTCATGATTCTTTTGAACCAACAATTTCTTTAAAAAATTGTGTCCATATTTTTGTTTGATGTTCAAGCAAGTTTGATTAATATATCCTTTAACATAAATACCAAATATTGACTAATCTGTTAAAAAGCACATTGTTTTAAAAAATCATTCTAGATTAGTGATTCTCAACTGGTAGTTATTTTGATTCCGAGGGGACATTTAGGAATATCTGGAGACGTTTTTGGCCGTCATAACTCATAAATAGAGAATCAGGAGGTTTGCTACTAGCACCTACTGGGCAGAGGCCAGGGACACACTGCTCAGTGTTTTATAATGCACAGGCCAGCTCCCCATCACAAATAATTATCTGACTCAAAATGTCAATAGTGTTGAGATTTAGAAATCATGTTCTAGACTCTGGGAGGATCATAGATATTATAATTTCCAGCTACTTAAATTTATCCCAACCAAGACTGATGTTCTTTACTGATTTCTGGACGTAATTTTCAGACTGGGGGAAGAAGGAAGAATAAAAATGAGAATAAGGAAGAGAAAGATATCTGTAACACTAAAATAATCCTTTGGGTACCAATGTCACCATATCTGTTCCATTATAACTAAGGAAAATAAAATAATTTTAAAAAGATATATAGTGATTTTGAGGCCCAGAGATTATTAGCTGTTATAGGAATGCTCTTTAAGTCAGAAGGAAAGCAATGGAAACAGGACGTGTTAATATTCTTTTTGCCATTGTTTGTATGCTACTATGTGCAACTAAAAACTGAAGCTTATGAAACACTTCCACTCCTCACAACTGCCTGGCTTGCTTGTTCTGCCCATGTTGGTGTTTATTCCATCATTCATCCATTCAGCAGACATTGATGCACCTTCAGAAAAGACAGGGTTAGTGGGACAAAATGTGTGAATGGAAGCTTTCCTCCACATGTTTGAGAGCCGTAGGATCCCATAGACAAGTCAGCTGAGGCAGAAGTACAAGGCCTGTATTACAATCCAGCATAATGTACATATTGCATTGGAAGGGACAGTGGCAGTGCCAGAGGCACTATTTGTCACTCTTGGTGAATTTGCAAATGTCTATCACAGAGGCAATGTCCCAAGGGACAGAATGGTATCCTTTGGGCAAGGTTTCCTAAGCTTAGAACCACCTGAAGCATGTGTTAAAAACCACAGCAGCAGCAATATCAACAAAAACAGATTTATCAGTTCCACTTCAGGTTGCTGACTCAGAATCTATAGGAATGGGTAATTTCTAACAAATGCTGAAGGTGGTTTTTATCATAAGGCAGGTTTAGGAAACTCTCCTCTTAAGACCAGTAAACCGTGAAACCCACAGAGGAAACCTGAATTTAGAGTCCCATCCTTAGCCCTATCATTACCCCACACAGACTCAGTCATCCATTCATTCAGCAAACACCTTTTGCACATCTACTATGTGCCAGCCTTGTTCTAGAGGCCGGAGATAACTGTGAATAAGACTGACAAGGTCCCTGCTCTCATAGAACTTATACTCAGGCACACCAGTGAGAACTGAAATAACTGTGGAATATTTCACCCAAGAAGTGTCTTCCATTCTTGTGGATGAGAAAGGCAGAAAGAAGTTTTGTATTCTGGAGTAATGTAGGGAAGCATTCCCTCTTAGGCACATGTACATAGCAAATATGTTTCTGGTGTCCAGAAATATCTATTATACCTAACTATTTGTATGAGTTTGGGAAAACTGTTTGATGTGCTCAGTATTGCATCTGTAAAATAGGGATATATATATACACACACACACACACATATACACACACACACATGCACACACATATATTATATATATATAAAATTTACCATACACAGTTGTTTTAAGGATTAAATTGGTCAACACTTTCAAAGTGTTTAGACCAGAGCGTGCCACATGGTAAGCACACAATATTGTTTGCTATTATCATCCTCATTCTCATCATTGTCATTATCATTATCATATTCTTCCCTTTCCCCCATTACATCCTATGATTCCAGTGCCACTGAAGGGAAAATATGTTTGGCAACCCTAGTAGATCATATTCCTTTATTTACATAATTATCCACTTATATATATATGTACTGAGAACTGGCCAAATTCAGGGCTTGGAACTAGGGTGTGAGAAATGTAAAAATAAGCTAGTAATATAAAAATAAGTGGAGTAGTTAAAAGCTCAATTGACAGAAACCTGTAGTTTAGGTAGAAAGTGATTATGAGAGTACAAATAAAGTATTACAAAGGTTCAGAATAGAGAGTGATTTCTTCCAGCTTGGGGACATTTGGGAAGAGAGGAAATTGGGATATCCTTTGGGGAAATGTAGTAATCAGTATATTCTGGGAAAACATAGTAGAGAATGAATAAATAAATTCCATTGAATTTGGAATACGTTGTCCATTCTCCCTGTAACTAATGCTATCAAGGTAAAGTAGAAATACCAAATTTCAGAAACAACTGGAGTAGACAAGTCTTCATGGGCTAGCTTGGAAACCTAATAGCTATTAATAATAAAAATTTAATTATCCTGTGGGTTCCAAACCATCAACACACAAGTTATCTTTTTGACTTGCTGCTTGTTTATAAGTTGGGGATGGTCTGAATTCATTGTTGATTCAAAAGGAAATGAATAGTGTTTTAAACCTTTTATTTACAAAGACTATAATTTGTCACCTTCCTACCAACATGTCTCAAATACACCAAGACCTTTTACAGAAGCTTAAACAAGGGCGTACAGCTCTTGTTTTATTCCTCTTCCACCAATTTGCTTTAGCTTATCTGGACTTTGGTATGTAATTTGGAAATTGGGCTATGTTTTCCTCACTTACATTGCAAAAAAAAAAAAAAAAAAGAATGATTAACTGAAATAACACTGCACATTACTCAGATTTAATTATGTTTGTAATACATCACCCAGTGATATGGGGCAACTTTTTGCTGTTCACTTTCCATCATGCATTTCTCATAACATATGGTCCTCATGAAATAGTTTTGATTCAGAGTCCCCAGTAGCATATGGCAAAAAAAGGCCCCTCAAGTCAAATGCAAAGTAGAGGCTAGCCTCTGTGCCCCAGAGGAGGCTCCAATGACTGCAAGCCAGCAAGCCTGGAATCTGAATTGGTGTCAGGGACTCACTCATCATGACGATTTTACATTTGGTTTGGGACTTTGGAGCATGAGGCTCTGGATGTAAAAGTCAGAAGAGATATGGCTTTTGTAGTGTCTGCAGAGATTCCTGTGTCGATAAGGTCAGCAGAAAGTTAATAGATTTTTATCTTCTCATCACATGAACTTAATATAGTGCAACTGTTTGGTGTGGGTGAGATGGCGTAATGGTATGAGAATCCCATCACGCGTCTCAGATTTTTCACAAAGGATGTTTTAGGTCTGTAAGTGCATTTTTGCTTAAGGCTAAAAAAACTATTACTCATTTAAATAATAAAACTCTTGAATAAAAACTTTAAATGCTGTGTAATGACTCTGGCTAAAAACAATTTTAGTCAGAGCAGAACATGCTTTTTTCCTTTGTGCTGGTTATTCAATTACATACGAGTAAGAAAAGCTTGCATTTATGGTACTTTAACAGAACATGAGCCAGTTCAACTTAAATGCCTTTAAGCAAATGCTCAGAGCCATAAGGCAGTTCCATTAGGACTGCTTCATCCTTCCACCACACTCTTAACAACTGCTGTGTGCCTGCCCTGAAGGGAGGGTCCTTTTGCCAGGCACTGGTACATGCCTGGAAACACAAATGGAGGGAGGATGGTATGTGTGAATCCTGCCACCAAGACTCGCTTTAGGAGAGGATGTGGGGAAATGTGGAAGAAAAAACACCAGGCTGACTCCAGATGCCACCTTTGAAAATCTCTAGGCCATATTACTTTCAAACCAACCTACTGACTCGAGATCTGCTTTCAAGGCCACTCTGATCAGCTGCCCAAATTGGCTGTGAGGGTGGTTTCTGCAACCTGGGGATGCTTACAGGGGTATGCAGGAAAGCTGGGAGGCTGAAACGCAAGGAAAGCCCATGGAGGGACAGCACCAGGTCAGACTGACTAGCAGGCCTCAGCGATCAAACATGTCACACCTGTCTTGGCCACTGGTGCAGGTGTTCTAGGTCAGCTCTCACTGTGGTTATCAATCGCTGACAGTTGACAGTTTAATTTTACACCACAAGTACCTCATTACTTGTGTAGGCACTTGAAGAACATGTGGGCACTGGATCGGATCAGTGATCAATGACAAAGGTTGCATAGGGTGCAAGTGGTAGCAGTAAAAGTGAAGGTCTCCGTGCATGAGTTGGCAGTGGTAGGGATACATGACAAGGGGAGTTTAACTGACAAACAGTCTGTCAGGTTGAAAAGAATGGAGATTTGCCAGTGAACGGGCTGTAGATTATAAATATATCTCTTGATTTGAGGGGAAGGAAGAGGGGAAAAAACCCACCCCAAGCAGAGCCTTCCATTCTTGAGAGTGCTCACGCAAATTTAATGAATGTGTGGGATTGTAAATTTTTATTCTACGAGCATTTATCTCATGACATAGATGCATTCAGGTGTGTAGGGATTTAAGATCATAGCAGGATTCAGTAATGCTATTTTATAAAGGGTGTGTGTGTGCGTGTGTGTGTGTGCACACATCACACCAACTTGACCAAACCAGACCCATTGCTGTTTTAGATTGTTCCATGCCAGTTTATTATGGATATTCAATAATAAGAAAGTCATTCCATATGAGTCCTTTTATTCTTATCCATACAATTTGTGGTCAACACCACCAAAATAGATTGCTTTATAGTGGTAGGGGAAAAATCAATTTTTTCAAGTATCTTTTATAGTGGTATTTTAATAAATTCCTTGCAATTTCCCTCTCCCCTCAACTTTTTATTTTCCAAAAAGGAGTTTCTGACTTTTTTTTCTTATACAAATATTTCTGTTGGTGTTGTTATTTTATTAAGAGACACTGGCTTTAAGAAAAAAGCCACATGGCATGAGTTTTATTCTATATTATATGCTTTGTCTGTTGGAGTAAGACTCATTAGGCACACTGTACATAGCGTGGTAGAAGGAAGATGGATATTGTGACATACAAACCTGAGTTTGAATTCTACCCTGGCCACTTCCTGCTGTGGCCCTTGGGGGAATTATTAACAGCTTCAGGTGTGTCGTTCATTTAAAAAGATATTATATTGCCTCCATAAGTATCTAAAAATGAAAACGATTTTTAAAGTATTATAATACAGGATTGTGGAAAGAGTTCAATGAGGTTAAAATGGTGGAGACTCCAAATTGTCTCCCAATATCTATCTCCCTTCTCTCTCCTTTTAATAACTCTACAACTTGAGCTATGGTGAGGTATATGGCTATTCACTTATAGGCTACATTTCTAGACTCCCTTGGAGTAAGACATGATCATGCCATTAGGATTCTGTTCAATAGAATGTGAACAGCATTATGTTTAAATTATCTGCAATTTATAAAAAGAAGCTTCCTATCCGCCTTTCCCTCTTTTCTCGCTTCCTGCAGGTGGGAAAGTAGATGGATGGTAGTGAGTCAGCTCTGACCATATGGAGGAAAACAATATCCTAGGAGATGGCGGAGCAGTAAGTGAGGGGGAGTCTGGAACCCTGAATGTTCTTGCAGAGCAGAGCTTCCTACCTGCCTGGGATTGCCTGCCTAACTCTGGAGTGTTATACAAAAAAGAAAGACATTTCTCTCCTGCTTAAGCCACTGTATTTTGCGGGGGTTTTGTTACGGCAGCTTAGTCTGTATGCTAACTAATAGATCTAAACATGTGAAACACCAAACATAGGCTGGCACATAGAAGCACACCAACATGCTTATCATTTAAGACAATGTGTATCATTTAATTTCTTTCTTTTCTTTCTTTCTTTTTTTTTTTTTTTTTTTTTTTTGAGACGAATGTTGCCCAGGCTGGAGTGCAGTGGCGTGATCTTGCCTTACTGCAATGTCTGCCTCCTGAGTTCAAGCGGTTCTTCTGTCTCAGCCTCCCGAGTAGCTGGGATTGCAAGCGTGCACCACCATGCCTGGCTAATTTTTTGTACTTTTAGTAGAGGGTTTCACTATGTTGGCCAGGCTAGTCTTGAACTCCTGACCTCAAGTGATCCACCCGCCTCAGCCTCCCAAAGTGTTGGGATTGCAGGCATGAGTCATCGCACCTGGCCTCTTTTAATTTCTAATCAAAGTAGTGGCTACCACTTGGAATACTTTAAATATTAACCATAAGGCATCTGGCCTAGGTTAAATAATCATTCTTTCCTTCCAGCCCTAAACAGGTCTTACCAGTAAACTGTCACCTGCTTGGAAAATGATCACATTTTCAGGTTCTGGTTTCTTTACAGAGTCATCTCTCTTATTCTATCTATGATATTTCACTCAAGATTCAGAGGAATGAATAAACTTCAGTTTACCTCACAGCATCAAATGCATTACATCATTTATGAAAACTAATTTACCGTGGTGACTCACCATATGATATCCACGGCTTCTTTTATTATTATTATTATTATTATTATTGTACTTTAATTTCTAGGGTACATGTGCACAACGTGCAGGTTTGTTACATATGTATACTTGTGCCATGTTGGTGTGCTGCACCCATTAACTCGTCATTTACATTAGGTATATCTCCTAATGCTATCCCTCCTCCCTGCCCCCTCCCCACGATAGGCCCCAGTGTGTGATGTTCCCCTTCCTGTGTCCAAGTGATCTCATTGTTCAATTCCCACCTATGAGTGAGAACATGCGGTGTTTGGTTTTCTGTTCTTGCGATAGTTTGCTGAGAATGATGGTTTCCAGCTGCATCCATGTCCCTACAAAGGACACGAACTCATCCTGTTTTATGGCTGCATAGTATTCCATGGTGTATATGTGCCACATTTTCTTACTCTAGTCTGTCACTGATGGACATTTGGGTTGATTCCAAGTCTTTGCTATTGTGAATACTGCTACAATAAACATACATGTGCATGTGTCTTTTATAGCGGCATGATTTATAATCGTTTGGGTATATCCCCAGTAATGGGATGACTGGGTCAAATGGCATTTCTAGTTCTAAATCCTTGAGGAATCGCCACACTGTTTTCCACAGTGGTTGAACTAGTTTACAATCCCATCAACAGTGTAAAAGTGTTCTTATTTCTCCACACCCTCTCCAGCACCTGTTGTTTCCTGATTTTTTAATGATTGCCATTCTAACTGGTGTGAGATGGTATCTCATTGTGGTTTTGATTTGTATTTCTCTGATGGCCAGTGATGATGAGCATTTTTTCATGTGTCTGTTGGCTGTATGAATGTCATCTTTTGAGAAGTGTCTGTTCATATCCTTTGCCCACTTTTTGATGGGGTTGTTTGTTGATATCCATGGCTTCTGTTTAAAAAAGTTGGGCAAACTTTAGGATTAATGATAATCTCTAGGAAAAGAAGCATAGAGTTCCAGAGCATCAGTCAATACATTGATGATTTAGCCTATAGGCAACTTGGGGCAACCGAGATAGATTCTTAGTGGTACTGTATCCTCATCTGATCACACAACATTCTTTTCACTCTTCTCTTCCTTCCTCATCACCTCCTGCCTTTCAGTGGGACTCTTTCTGTCTTGCTTACTCTTGTCATCTAGCACAGACTGGCACCCTCCAGCATTGTCTAGTTTTCACTGTAGCACACAGGGCTAACATCTCCATTTCTGTGATACAGACAAAATTTTGTCACTTAATCTCTTTTCTTCCAGAGTTAATGTCTATTCCCCTATGCCTACAGAAAAAAGAATAAGAGCTAGCATGTGTCCGAGTTTAAAAATACATAATTCTACTTTTTTCCTTTGTGTAGTTTTCTTTTAGTTTGAATCAAGCTTAAGGGACATGACAGCTACCATGAAATAGCTGAAAGGGTTTGTTTTTCAGAGATGGATCTAAACTTATTCTGTCTAGTGCTCAAGGCTATGTCCACTGGCTGGCAGTTACATGGGAGACAGTATATATTATCTTCTTTCCTTCAACGGTACCTTTTTGCCTGGGAATCTGAGGGCCAGGTTATTTTTTTTCGGCATTTCTGCAATCGGCTAAAGCTCCAACTCAGAGTTTTCTGACCTTCCGTCCTTATAATGTTGCCTCTGGGAATTTGTACGTGCTTCTCAATGGTATCTATAATCAAAACCCAGCATTTCTACCCTTGCCCTTTAGATAATGTCAAGCAGGAAGAGATACTAGTTTCATTCTGTCTTAAATAGGACTCATGCTGTGATGGGTATGAAGACATGTGGGGAAAAGGGAAAAGTGAGATTCCCCCAAGAATACTGTTTCTACAGCCTCAATGTCCAACAGCTTCATTTTCTGTTGTCATGTGCCCAGTTTTAGGGATGTGAAGTTTCTCTGTTCTCTCTCAACTCCCTCTAGAGGGCAGCTCATGGAAGGATCCCCTGCAAGTCCCTCTTGAATTTCTTAAGATGTTGTGGAGCCCTTTCAGAGGGCAGCTCTGTTCTGGGAGACTGCCTCTTGGTAGCCCTGGGGAAGTAAGTCCTTGGTCCCACTCCTGGGGTTTGAAGAGGATAGCTGGGTCTCTGACACTTCCTGGGCTCCCTGTGTCTTCAGTTGTTTGACCCCATGATCTCCCAGCTCTTCCCTGCACAAGACCAGTCCTCCAGTCTAGTTTTCTGCCTGACTGCTTCCACAGGGCTCAGGAGTACAAATGCAAAGTAGTCCCAGCCAGAGTCATTCTTCCAGCCCATCATTAACAAGGGCATGGGCCAGTCACTTAACCTCTCTACACCTCAGGTTTCTCGTCTGTGAAATGAGAAGCATGAACTAAATTGGTGGTTTTCAAATTGTACTCCTCAGCATCCCCTCAGGGGATCTAGTGAGTATGTGTATGTATATGTGAAGAGAAGGAGGGAGGGAAGGAGGGAGGAAGGGAGGGAAGGAGAGAGAGAGAGAGAGAAAGAGAGAGAGAGAGAGAGAAATTTCTCTCTCTTCTTCCATATATTTAAATCAAAGCTCAGTTAATTTAAACTGCCTTGCAGGTGAATCTTTCTCGTACTTACACACAAATACTCATTAATACTTTTCTCTTTTTATCTGCTCCCCTCCACTCCATATCATTTTTCTTTCTCTAAGGGAAATTTTTGCTTAGAGAAAAAGGCAATTACACAAACTTCCTAGAAGCTTTAAAAATTGTCCCTAAAGAATCCAGGACTCCTAACTGCCAAAGATCTTAGAATGCCAAAAAACTTCTTTGGACTCTCTACAGAATCTCTGTCAGTCTGATACATCTAGTAAAAATGACATTTCCTTAAGTTTTGAGATAAGCAAACACAGTCATGCATAGTTATGACAGGGATATGTTTGGGAATGGTTTCTGAGAAACGTGACATTAGACAATTCCATTGTTGTGGGAACATCATCGAGTGTACTTATGCAAACCTTAATTTAGCCTCCTGCACATTGAGGCCATATGGGGTACTCTGTTGCTCTAGGCTACAAACCTGTACAGCATGTTACTGTACGGAATACTGTAGGCAATTGCATAACATAGAAAATGTATAGTAAAAATACAGTGTAAAAGAAAAAATGGTACACCTGTATCGAACACTTGCTACCCATGGAGCTTGCAGGACTGGAAGTTGCTTGGGGTGAGTTAGTGCATGAATGGTGGGTCAATGTGTAAGCCTCGGACTTTGCAGTTCAATACTGCAGACTTTATAAACACTGTACACTTTAGGCTACACTAAATGTATACAAACATTTTTCTTTCTTGAATAACAAATTAATCTTAGCTTATGGTAATTTTTTTACTTTGCAGACTTTTTAAACTTTGACTCCTGTGCTAACAGCTTAAACATACATTGTACAGCTGTACAAAAATATTTTTTATATCCTTATCTTATAAGCTTTTCACTATTTAAAATTTTTTAAAAAACTTTAAACACTTTCTTGTTAAAAACTAGGACACACACATTAGCCTAGGCCTACACAGGGTCGGGATCATCAAGATGTCACTCAACGGAAAGCCATTTTTCAGCTCCGTTATCATCTTATGGGACCACTGTTTTATATGTGGCCCATTGTTGACCAAAACCTCATGATGTGATGCATGATTGTATATAATTTGTTATTCAATATTTATTTTTCATGGTATTTAATTACTGATATTACAATAATATATTCCCTGTAAGTTAAATGTAAGTATGTATATGGTATTTGTCTGTGTGCATACATGAGTGAATATATGTATTAGTGGGCTAGCCTGTGAACTTATTCACCACATATAAATATTAAACATTTCTATGGGAAAAATTGGTGTTGTATTTCGAATGAGCATTTCAAAACTTTCAGAACATAGCTTTTTTGTAAGTTGCAGTCTCATGGATTACTTTGATGACTCCGCAGCTCATGAGCGATTGAGGAAGGGAGGACTCCGTGGGGTCTGGAAACTCCATATGCCTTCCGATTTATTTTATGTATTATTTATTTTTTCTTTTTGACTAGATGTCTCCTTCTTCTTTTGGTATACATCAGAGGTCCTCAACCAGACATGATTTTTCTCCCTGGGGTAAAGTTGGCAATGTCTGGAGACAGTTTTGGTTGTCACAAGGGGTAGGCAGCCTCTAGTGGGTGGTGCTGCTGGCATCTAGTGAATAGAAGCCAGGGATGCTGTTAAACCAAGAATCGCCTGGGTCAAAATGCCAATAGTGCTGAGATTGAGAAATCTGATATTGGTGAATAAAGGACTCGGGTTCCTGATTAGCCAGTGAGAAGGGGTATAAAAATACTATTCGAGCATAAAGGCTCCTTTTCCCCCCCATTCCAGCCTCTCTTCTTGTATTATTTCCATAGTTTAGATTTAGGTGGTTAAGGCTATCTAGAAATGTTAGTCATTTGCTAGCTGATGAGTAAAGAACATCTAAGTTCTTAATCTTTGGAAAGTTGGCTGGTGGCTACTCATTGTGTAAAGGTGCCATATCCATCTACCAAATATCAGATCCATAAATTTTTTACTTAAACCACCATTCAAATCAGATTATATTTCTGTTTCTAATGTTCTGAGTTTGAAGTTGTGTGTTTATTGATCAAGAACAATATTTAGGACACTAGTATTCATTAGCATACTAATTCTTCTTTCTCCTTACATGGTAATTAATGGGTTCTTCTTCTTGAAGAGGAGATGGTATTTATAGGAAAGTGCAAATTTCATTTCATTTATTATCAGCAGTGGATTTTTCTTTTGAGGTTCATGACCAATCATGGATAAAATTAGAAGCAGATGGAAAAGTTGCCCTTGTCAATAAATATAGCAGCGTTGCAGGGTACTTTTAACCTTCAACCTACATGTAGAATAGTATCAATTAAATGTTGGAATCTGTGCAGTTTTAATCAGTGTTACTTGTGTCTTTTGCATAGTTGCAATTTAGAAAGTTCATGTGACTCTTTCTTTTGGGATGGGGCACCTTTTAATGTCTTCTAATTGTGACATGAGTCTGCAGATGAAAGATTGTTCTGTGAATGGGAGAAATTTTGTCAATTCACAGGTTCAGAGAGAACACCTTTTTCCTCAGAGGTTGAACTCAGGCCATGCATGGTGAGAGTTTAGCAGCAAAGCTACCTTGTATCAAGGTGATTTTCTACTGTGGTGCAGGACCATCATTCTGGAACTCAGTGGTGCTGTACCATCCAACATTCCCATGTAAGAGGCTGGTGAGTTACACTCAATGCTCCATTCCTTGTGGGAATGAGGCATGCCTGGCTTTGACATCTCTACTGCCTTCCTCTTTTATGAACCCCAAAAGGTATTAGAGATGCTGTGGAGAATAGTTTTCATATTCGGCAGAACCGCCAGGTTCTTTTTATCCCCCTGGTTCTGAAAGAAATGATTTTAAGCCTTAACCTGCTCATCAACTCAGTTCTCTGCTGAGCTTTGCCCTGGACTATTTTTAAGCTGGGAGTTGGCACAGGGAAAAGGCTTATAAAACTATGAGGTTGGTTTGAATTTGGGTTTGTGGTGACACCTAAGTGTAGGTGCCTTACCACCTGGCTTTTAGCTTCATTCTAAGAGTCTTCCTGGCTTTCATGGTACATGTAATTTTGACCACTAATAACTTTAGAGAAGTCTAATGCTGGAGCGATTATTGCATAAATCTCCAGATGTAGAAATGGAGTTTTTGAAGTTTGATTGCATATTCCTAGCTGAAATCCTGGGATCTTGAACCACTGAATGAAAATATTGCAAAAGAATGCTTTAAAACGGAAGTCCTGTGGAGTGTTTCTCAGGCTGGCCCTTCTACTCTACTTTCCAAATGAAGAAAATAATTAGTCTTTTTACTTAATTCAAACATTTAGCCATTGTGTCTTGGAGCTCAGCCAAAAATAATCACCTGAAATTTTGTTTATGATTTATTCACAAAAGTGGCCATACTTTTTAAAGGAGAGCAAAAAGAGAACATTTTAAGAATGTGTGAGCTCATTATGAGCCCAATATGTTTCAAAAACATTCAACTTGTAAACTCCTGAAATGTGGTTTATAATGGAAACACCAGCCGAGTTTCCTGGAGTGGGCCTGAGTCTACTAACTTCTAAGCCTTTTGCAGACCTAGTTCCTCTTGAAGGGAGAAAATTAATCATGGCCCCTGGGTAACTGGTGTTTCTTATTTTTGGACATCTAAAAGATACTTAGCACATTTTAGGGATATGTGTACATGTGAATTATTTGTAGATATTGTGCCTACTTTTCTACCTTCCTATTATATATTTAAACTCTATTTTCGTGAGAAAACTACAGGTGATTAATTCT
Source organism: Chlorocebus sabaeus (assembly GCF_047675955.1). Taxonomy (NCBI): domain Eukaryota; kingdom Metazoa; phylum Chordata; class Mammalia; order Primates; family Cercopithecidae; genus Chlorocebus; species Chlorocebus sabaeus. Next base: position 20,176,910 of record NC_132918.1, read on the forward strand.
TGACTTTCTCTATTTTTGCTTAGTTTTTTAATCCCTTGGGGAGTACTTATAATTTGCTATGATTTTATGTTAATCTCAATTTAAAAAATTTATAAGTAATGACTGAGCACAGTGGCTCATGCCTGTAATCCCAGTACTTTGGGAGGCTGAGGCGGGCAGATCACATGAGGTCAGGAGTTCAAGACCAGCCTAGTCAACATGGTGAAAACTCTCTTCTACTAAAAGTACAAAAATTAGCTGGGTGTGGTGGCACACGCAGCTAATCCCAGCTCCTCGAGTGACTGAGGCATGAGAATCGCTTGAGCCCAGGAAGTGGAGGTTGCAGTGAGCCGAAATTGCATCACTGCACTCCATCCTGGGTGACAGAGTAAGGCCCTGTCTCAGAAAAAAAAAAAAAATTGTAAGTCAAGAGGTAGCTGTGCAGACTGTTATGTATATCCATACATAAATCTTCAACTGACATAGTGTTAATTATGACTTCCTTTTAACTGGCAGGTTCCTACATCTAGAAGACAAAGGAAATTATAATGATGTACATTATATCATTATATATTGATATCTAATCAATATATCAATTTCTATTTTGAAATTCCTGAATATCTATTTGAATGATCAGGGAATTAATCAGCATATTTATCATATTGTGGTGTCAAGTGTATTTGATTCTTTCTCTTTTATTCTTTCCCTTTTTGCAATTTGCTAATTTATGTGTAGTATAGCACTTGATCAACTAAGCCATTTCTCAGCCATTCCCAATGAGAGAATTGATTGTTGGTATAATGGAACATCTTCACGAGGCTTATATTGGGAACTAGCTTATTCTTGTCTAAAAGTTAAATGTATCATAGCAGACTTCCATTACATAGTTTTCCCATATATAGGTTTACACCTTTTTTTTTTTTTTTTGAGAGGAAGTCTCACTCTGTTGCCAGGCTGGAGTGCAGTGGCTTGATCTCAGCTCTCTGCAACCTCCGTCTTCTGGGTTCAAGCGATTCTCCTGCCTTAGCCTCCTGAGTAGCTGGGACTATAGGCACGCGCCACCGCGCCCAGCTGATTTTTGTATTTTTAGTAGACATGGGGTTTCACCATGTTGGCCAGGATGGTCTCGATCTCTTGACCTCATGATCTGCCCACCTTGGCCTCCCAAAGTGCTGGGATTACAGATGTGAGCCACCGCGCCCAGCCTTATGCTAAAGGGGACACACTTTAAACTGTGTCTCATGTTAATGCATATAGGGTCCTTCACTATCGGTTGTAGCGTTGTAGCTCACTTCAGTTTACTTCAGTTTGGTAAAATTACATTTAAGGTGTGAGGATGAGGTTTAATGTTTTATCAAAACCCTGAAGGATGGAAGTAAGGTGGCATGAATGAATATGTCTGTTTTCCTCAGGTACAGGCCAAATGCAAGCATTTAGTGTAGTTTGTTTCTAAAGCTACATGTGTCATATCAATAACAATTCTATTAGGCGGTCACATATCATAGTCAGTAAGGTCACAGGCTAACCTGTGATGTTTCCAAAGTTTCTCTCTTCTCATTGCTTTGGGCTTCATGGTTTTGATGCCTAGTCCCATATTTCCTTCTTCACTCTGGCCTCATTTGGATCCATTTTTGTCTCCTGTTTTCTTAAGACCCTTCTCTTTGCTAGCTGATTTGATCTAGCAACTTATGGTGAGAATAACATCAATAGAAAATACCTATTAAGAGTTTATTATGCACCAACTGCTGTGCGAATTGCTTACTATACTATACTCAGTCGAAAAGTGTCATTACCCCCTTTATAAATGAAGTAAATCTACAAATCAGGGTCCCATGGCTAGTTCAAGGTGGAGGTAGAATTGAAAACCAGGCTTCTGTCTCTGACATCATGCTGTTTCCATTACACCACAAAATTCAGCACTACAAAAAATAGTTGCTGGAAGACTTTGTTCTGCTATCTTCTTACATTTTAATTCCGTGGTAAACCTTCGCACCCTATTTTCTTTTGGTTCTTGTATGAGATTGAATCTTTTTCGTATATTTTATTGGCAGATGTATATTTTTGAAAATTTTCAGCCAGCTTTATAACTTGCTCTTTATTTCATATGATGGAAATTACAGCTGTGAAGATGCCGTTTTAAGATAAAATTGCATCTAATGCTAATTTAAAATTGGCACCTAGTTTTGAAGTTTGTTTAAGGACGATGCTTGTTTATTGGATACTTTTAAACACTTAAATTATTTTCAGATTGATAGCAGGGCAGTTGGAAATGGTGAAGGAGAAAAATGATTTTTTTGTGCCCTTATTACGAATCTTTTAATATTTTTATCCTGGTAAAACTTATGAGGCAGTTCTATTTTGAAGATCCAGAAAGGTTGATATACTGGGTGTTTTTCTCTTATTTATGGTTTCCTGCAGGGACAAAAGCTTGGACAACTCTCCCTAACGCTGGAAGTGCCAATTATCTGATGTGTTTACTTGTTTTACAGTCTAAGTTTTTGTAGGTATCCTGAATTTGAATAAACAGTGGACCACTATCCATGTTTAGTGTGTATTTCTCTATTTTAAATTGTCTCTGTATGACACCAGGCTTCCTTTAATAATAACAGACTCTTATTTCATTATTCTGGGACAGAAACCTTAGGATATTAGGCCTTATGTGTAGATACTGCCTCCTGGGCTGTTTTGCCACTTCACCAAGAACTCAGAATCAGAGCCCCTGCCAACCAGAGGTATCAAGGTTTGTGAGGCAGGTTAAATCACCCAGCGTGGCCAAATGTCTGAGGACCTAGTATAAGACTACTGTTGCAATTTGAAATTGTAGTCTGTGCATCTGCTATATAAGAAATATATTTTTTGAAAGAAAAAATCCAACATGATTTTTTAAAGACATCTGGTCTGTGCCCATTCTGATATTGGCTGAATACGATGCTCTTGCATTTAGCATTGTTCTTTCTGCAGGCCCTGTAAGTCAAAGTTCTCCACGGGTCCTGTGTACAAGGCTGGGGCTGTCTACATTGGTTTTCCTGAGCAGCTTTCCTTCACCTCCCTGGTGGTGTTGCACAAAGACTCTTTTGTCTGACAATATTGGACTCTTCTCAAAATCTAAGCACTTTCAGGAAAAGACTTGGAAGTCTATCTTCTCAGTTTCCACACCTCTTTGCCCTCTGTGCTGTCATTTAGTATGACTGGTTGCTAGGCTCTCCACCCGGTTCCTTATCCAGTTTATTAGTGGATTGCATTATTACTGTACCTATTTTGAAAACTTTTGTTGAACATCTCTTAATATGCACCTCTCTTCTATTTTACTTCATCTTACATTTTGATAAGATCCCAGCACTTTGGGAGGCCGAGACGGGCGGATCACAAGGTCAGGAGTTCGAGACCATCCTGGCTAACACGGTGAAACCCCGTCTCTACTAAAAAATACAAAAAACTAGCCGGGCGAGGTGGCGGGCGCCTGTAGTCCCGGCTACTCGGGAGGCTGAGGCAGGAGAATGGCGTAAAAACCCGGGAGGCGGAGCTTGCAGTGAGCTGAGATCCGGCCACTGCACTCCAGCCTGGGCGATACAGCGAGACTCCGTCTCAAAAAAAAAAAAAAAAAAAAGATTGAGATTTTAGGTGATGTTACTTTTTCATGTCAGGCTGAAGTTCAGTAAGATATCTAATCTTTCCTATACCCTAGCTTGGAAACATGCACCTCTTCACCTCCTTCCAACCCCTCAACTCCCCATAAAACTTTCATTTTCCTAAGAGACTTCTTCTTTTTAAACCAGCAAGATTTGATATACTCTATTTGAATAAGAAAAAGTGCTAATGTGTTTGACTAGTCCAATTTATATTCATAAAATATAGTCACAAAAGAAGAGGCATTTCATTAAACTAAGGTATTTGTAACTATAACATATTTATACTGGGGAGTTTGTATTTAATATCAGAATACACTGAGGTCATTTGCATTTGTTGCTAAATGGAAACACTAATTCTATGCAACAGTCTTCTTTTTTTAGTTTTAATTTTTTTTAGGTTTTATTTTTTGATCAAACAGCATTTTAATTGTTACTGTGCTGTATGGTGAGCGGTAAACTGCTTGCATTTATTTTCTGGTCTGTGCATGGTCATGTAAATAAGGATTTAGTGTCTGTAATGTGTATATTGTGATATAATCATTTATAAGCAAAATAGATTCCCTTCATATACATTTTGAGGACACTTTACCCATTATGAATTCTGCTGAAAACAGTTTTTCAGGTAGAGATGCAATTATATAGTGGTCTACAAGGGGGAACTAACCAAGGATTTCAATTAATAATGTACTTTCAGCCCTGAGAGATATTACATTTGCCCAATCAAGGGTTATCCATCACCGTCCGGGCTACAGCTGTCTTCCTTCTCTTGTTTCATGTTCTGTGAATGTACTCATCCATATGCCCCAGGACAGAAAGCTCTTGGCACAACAGTTTGCAGCTAAGTGTTTTCTTCTAAGGCCAGTGACAGTTTCTGAAGGTGAAACTTGCACATCTCTCAGAAGTATAATATTAAAGAGTTACATGTAACATTTCAATGAATTAAATAAACTATACCTTTTGAGAAAATGGAGAAGTTGTCAATAATATTTTCCATCCAATTATTCAGTTAGGATGTCTAGAATCCCTCAAATAACATTATATTTTCAATTAGCTAGTTTATCAGTTCATCTTGTATTATTTTTCAAAACAGAAAAATATAAACATTATTCTTATGATTGGTGTGCTAGTGTCTGATTGAAATTGACTATGTGAATGAAAGAATTCTATTTTTGCATTTGGATTTGAAGTTCTTTTCTTCAATGTGCCAAAAGTTATTTAAAATAATGTCTACTTTAAAAAATATTCCTTCTCTGGTTTTGGTATTTGTGTTTCGTATTGAAGAATGGAGTCCCCACAGTATACGTATCCTATAGCCAAGTAACTGCATTTATATTGTTATAAATTTTTGAGGTTGGAATCTCAAGTTTTTAAATTAAATAACTACAGTTAACTGTATTAAGTGTAAGGTTGAATTTGATCAAAAATAAGAAAAGCATTTATGACAACCCCTGTAAATGTTTAAATAGTTTAGTTGTGTTTGTGAGAATTAAATTGTATTATAAGAAGCCAACATTGAGTATACTGGTTCCTCTGGGACACATTTGACTTTTGGGAGATAAAAAAAATCTTGCATTAATGAAATTCTGCAAGTTTTTGATTTAGTAGAAAATGTTTCCAGTCTATGTGAAGCAATTTTAAAGTGTATATGTGTATAATTACTTGTAGAAACTGCTTAACTTTAATGGTACATTTCTCGATCACATAATAGGAAAACTAACGGCTTTAATTAAGATTTATGAAGCATAGAGGTAATATATTCTGGTAAATTAGGTAGTCGTTGGTGGGTAGTATGCTTTTAGAGATGAATTTTCTACATATACTTCACTTCCTTGTGCATTTTGGGTTTATAAAGGTAATTTGTAACACTAAATCCTTGTATCCATTAGTAGACAAAAGTAAGCTTTGTTTTCTTTTTAAACTTTTAATTAGTAATAATAATTTAATAATGGGCAGACACCATTAAATATTTCTTTAATCATTGATTTCAGGTCATAGCCACATGAGCCTGTCTTGAGGAAAAGAAAGAAAATTCACCATTTTATTTAAGCAACTGGTTAATTTGAAATTGAATGCTTAGAAACTGGATGTAGGACCTAAATCAACCAATTCATTTAAAATAAACAGTTCTGACTAAATTAAACCAGTCCAGCTCTTGCTCCCCCATTAACTTGAGAATATCGATCCAGTTTTTTTTTTTTTTTTCCAGTTGGATCCAGTTTTTAAGGTCAGATTCTGTGATGTTTATTTGTGTTCCATACCAGGCCTGCTGGTAACATGTCGGTAAGATTATCAATTGATATTCAGAGAGTATCAACTTTGAGACTCAGGATAAGCTTTGCTATGAAAGCCTACTGTTTGGAATGCCTGCAGACAGACTAATGGGAGCGGATGGGCCTGGATCTCCCTTGCTCAGCCTGCCATTCACCTCTTCCCACTTCCCCAAGCAGAGGAGACTCAGACTTGAGAAGGACTAATGGAAACTCCTCTTCTCCCAGTGTTCCTTCAGGGTAGTGGTTGTCAAACTTTGCCTGTATAAGAATCATCCAAAGGGTCTATTAAACCAGTGTGCTGGCCCTCCCCCCTGGAATTTCTGATTCTGCAGGTCTGAACTGGGGCCTAAGAATTTGGCTTCCCAGGTGATGCTGATACTGCTAGTCCAGGGACTACATTTTGAGGGCCATTGCTTTAGGGATGAGAACTCTGAGTTAAAAGAAAAAAAAAAATAGAAGAATGTCACAGCTCTAGAGAGACATAGAAAATTGAGAATAGGTCATTTTCACAATGCCACATGTGCTTCTGTTTTTCTTTACACTTAGAGCAAAGGGTCAACTATTTTTAAGAGAGCATTGTTTTTTTTGGTGGAGGGACTTGAGGTACTTAGGTGAAAAGGTTTTGTGTGTGTGTGTGTGTGTGTGTGTGTGTGTGTGTGGTGGTGGTGGTGTTGTTGAGAGGGAGTCTTACTCTGTTGCCCAGCCTGGAGTGTAGCTGGAGTGCAGTGGTGCAATCTCGACTCACTGCAACCTCCGCCTCCTGGGTTCAAGCAATTCTCCTGTCTCAGCCTCCTGAGTAGCTGGGACTACAGGCGTGCACCACCACGCCCGGCTAATTTTTTGTGTTTTTAGTATTTCACCATGTTGACCAAGCTGGTCTCAAACTCTTGACCTCAGGTGATCTGCCTGCTTTGGTGTCCCAAAGTGCCAGGATTACAGGCATGAGCCACTGCACCTGGCGGAAAAGTGGTTTTTTGAATGAAGAATAAGTAAGTGAAATTGGGCCACTTGGTTTAGCCTAATGACCAATGACTATCTTTGAATTGACTCCTTGGGAATGGGGATCTCAAGTCCAGCAGCATCTGCCTAGTCTATTATATCTTGTTTCATTGTCAGCTTGATTAGGGTAGAGCCAGTGGTTCTCAGCTGTAGTGTGCAGAGAATCATCATGGGACTCCGTGGAAATGTAGATTCCTGGACCCTACCCTGGAGGTTCAGATTAGATAGCTCTCAGATGGCATTGAGGAATCTGAATTTTTAGCGTTAGCACTGAAGGAGATTCACATGCTGATATTTCATGGGCCACAGTGAACTACGCTTATATATAGACAATCTGCATTGTACAGGGTATATTTGCCTCAGGATCCCCAAATGGTTCCTCTGTTGGGAAATTTTCTCGTTCAGTGTTCTTGTCTAGCTGTAATATTTATGCTGTTTTCCTGTGGAATTTAGTTTGTTAGCTCCTTCTCAAACTTTGCTTTCCACCAAGTGTAGTCTTGAAAAAATTAATTTCCCTGAGTTTGATTTTTCCCATGTACAGACTGCATGCAGGATGAGGCTACAACATTTCTGCGTTTTCTTTTCCTAGTGGTAATACTCTATTAACCCAGCCAAGCTGGGTGCAGTCTTGCAGGCCTGTAGTCCCAGTAAGTGAGTAGGCTGAGGCCAGAGGATCACTTGAGCCCAGGAATTTCAGACTAGCCTGGGCAACATAGCGAGACCCCTTCTCAATAAGAATTTAATTCTTAAAAAATTCTATCTTAGCATTTAGTAAACATTAATCAGTAAATAAACAAATGAATAATAAATAAATGAATGCACATGTATCTCATTTTATACATACATATATATGTCTTAGATGTATACACATACACTATTTTATATGCACATATATATCCATGATGTGTGTATAAATACATATCATGCCTATATATCATGTATAGAATGAGCCATTTATAAGTATGTATGCATGTGTATATATGTGTGTGTGTGTATGTGTGTTGGGTATAAAGGTTGGGTATAAAGATAAGTATTTCATCTGCGTCCTCCAGACTGTAGCCTGCATTTTTCACCTCTACGTTATCCTGATTCTGGCATAATAAAATGTGATTGGTGCTTTGATGGAGTTAGCCCAGAAAGCTGTGGGAGCAAGCAGGGAAGGAATCAAATGGAGAATGGAGTGTGAAGGTGTAGGGAAAATATCTACATCGTAGTCTTAATCAATAGACCCAGCAAATTCCATGCTTAGGAACATTAAAGGATATTTGCATTTTAAAATTATAGTGGAATTTCAAAATAGTAGATTTCTAGAATTAGTCTACATGCAATTGTGGAAAATACTGGCAGCTGTTTGGCTTTAAGTGCCCTAATTGAGATGGGAGGCATGGCAAGGGACTCTAAGATGTGGACTTTTAATCCGGATGAAAAGATGAGACTAGCATATATAAAGCAACTGGAGAAATTGAACTTCATGATTCTGTGCCCTACGTGGGAAGAATTCTAGACTTTCAGGGCAGAGAGAAGCTAATGTGCTTGGATAAAAGTTACCCAGTAAAGGCTGGACCTAAACTGGGCATTGGGCAAGGATTTAGGGGAACTAGAGAGGAGAGGGCGGTGGACACCCCAGAGGGTAAAGGAGAAGGCTGGAAGGAAAGGATAAACACCATCCAGTCGGGTAGGGTGGACGTGGGGGCAGTAAGAGGAGGTGCAGGCTTTCTGTGAAAGGGTGAGGAAGATAGTGTTGGCCAAGTAGGCTGCAGTCGGCTGAGGAATAATGTGAACGTCAGAAAGGAAGAGGCCTTCTGGACTGGAGGCAGCCACATCCATCTTTAGGAGTCGTGGACAGCACAGTGCTGATGCCCAGATTTTTGCTGGTGAGCCAGCAAGTTTTTGTGAACAGCAGACACCCTGGAATTTTTAATCCAGTGTTTTGTTTGGGTTTCTAGTGGTGTATTTGGGAATTATTTGGGTTTGTTTCTGGCAGGGTGACTTTGAAGTTTGCATTGTGAGGGATGAAGAGCGAGACTGGTTGAAGGGTAACTGCTGGTTGGGGGTAGAACAAAAGCTCTGAGTCACAGTCACTCAGCTTTCTGTGCTCCCTTCTTCTGGAAGTGTAAACAGCCACATCACTTCAGTTTGGCTTCTAGAAAATGAAGATGAAATGGGTGGGGACCAGAAATGGTTTTGATTTTATGAGTATTTTTTATGGAAAATTATTCTTATACTGTACTGTTGTTATGGGCCATCTCCTAGGACATAGAAAGTGCTTGTTTTCAGTGGAATTTTCCTTTTAGGAAAGAATTTTATCATATTGTTGCTGGAGAGCATGCTATTTGACCTGAGGTTCTGAATCTTTTAATAAGGAACCCTACATATTATAACAGGTTTCTCTTTCATTTTATTTGTTTTTGGTATGAGACCATCTCTCAAATCCACACGTTGTTACATTGGTTCATTCAAGTGACACAGGTGATTAGCACGGGTTCATCACCTATTTGTCATAATAGTGTGACATAGCAGAGTGTGGGCTTTGGGCTGAGACAGAAGAGGCCATTCGCTGTTCTGTCTTACAAGTATGTGGGTGTGTAACATGGAGCAAAAAACCCAAAGAGAAATAAACCGTAAGTATCATTTGCTAACTGGTGCACTTGGCCTTCCCTCTTGGCTTGGTGCATCTGACTCTCAACTCTCCAATTGTTCCAGGGATTTCTCTGTCCACAGCCTACAAAATACCAGCAGAAAGTTACCTTTGCTTTTACAAAGTCAACATTTCCTTGAATCAGAGAATGACTAAACCCACATTATAATTTAGGAGTAATATAAAGTTTACTACGTAGTTGATTTAAGTATAATTACATGTACAAAGATATAAATGATGTACAAAGGGATTCTGTTATTGAAGGCCCGTTCTCTTCCACTAATAAGCGAGAGGACTGAGAGGATTGCCACAGTCCTGGTGGGGTCTGGAGTTTTCTGTTCTCAATGAGGTAGTGTTCCATGTTATTCTTGCACTGTGCCTTTCCGTAGGATCAAGTTGGCATCCTTGTTTCTGATGACTTACTAGCAGAAAACTCCCCATCTGGCTTAGGAATTTGCTCAATTTCACTTTGATTAGGGAATCTTCATCAACTCTAGAGCAGATTGCTTTCTCTAATAGGTTCTGCAGAAGGCCTGCTACTGGTTGTCCTTGCTTGCATTTTGCATTATGCTGTGCTGGTAGGGACACTTTCTATTCTGCTACCTTCAGTAGAGATAGTAACTTCTAGATTAGTATCGTAGCTAAAACTGATTTCACGTTATCCCTTTCAGTTTAATACTTGTTAAATATTTTATCTGGCTGCAGCAGCTTAATAATCTTAATGTACAGTTATTTCATATACATCATCAAGTGGCTGTGTGTGGACTTTCAAAATCCGAAGGTTTTCATTATGTAATGGGGGACTAGTAAGAACCACACTGTTGATTTGTTGAGAAAGTTAAATGAAATATGCATATAGAAGTACCTAGCCTGGCTCCTGACATACAATAGAGATTTTAAAAATACTTCTTCCTTTGTACCTATGTGACAGGCCTGAATCTTAGAGAAAAGGATTTTATTCTTATTCTGGTTCTCCATTTCTAGTCTTAACAAATTGGCCTCTGACAACCGTTTAGAGAAGAACATTCTGCACTGGCCATTCCTCTGTGGGAGCAGATTTTACCAGATATGCTCACTTATCAGTGTGGCACTCTGAGTCTAAGGTAGAGCAAATAACCGAAAATATCTGTTGCTGTTGTTCTTGTTGCTACTATACCTATTTTAGTTACCTTAGTCATCTTATTCATCTTGGTATTTACCTCATGCCCACAAGAGCAGGCTTCCCAACTTCATACTTTTTCATCAAATCAGTGGATATTTTCCCCCAGAAATGTAGCACGTTAGAAAAATAAATTGGTAAAAACTAATGCTTGCTTAGAGTTTGTTTTCTCTTCTTGTTTATAGAAATCCAAAACAAAAACAAACTCCACCTGAACTTGTTGATGATCTGTTGTTTTCCTGCTTCTGGTCCAGATGTGGAACAAAATGGAAGGCATGTGGCGATTCATAGTTCTGAGTCCAAAGATGCTAAGAAAGGGTAGTGCTGAATAAAAGGGAAAGTGAAGAGGGAATACCTGAATTCTAAAGGGTCTTGCAAGTTGGCTCAATTGGTGTCTTTTGTGACAAAATGGTTGCAGTGATTCCAAGGGAATCAGCCTTAGAAACACTAATTTTTCTTCAGAAGTTGCATGTTATTTGAACATAGGTTTGTTAAAAGTAGGTAGATGGATGTATAGGTTTGTAGGCAGATAGATAGATTTTTCTATGTGAGTCAGAATTGCAGTGTGATGATGAAGATGAGAAATAACTTGGTTCGACTAATGCAGGTGAGGCCAGGTTAAGCCCAGAGCTTGCTGTACAGACTAGCTATTCAGCAATAAATCAATGGGGGTTGGAGACGGGAGACAGTGGGGAATAGCATGCCATATTACATGGCATAAGGTAAAATCATAAAATGCCAGAGCTGAGGGGCCATTAGAGAATATTTTTTCCAGCCACATCATTTTACGAATGAGGAAACAGAGGCCCTGAGAGGTAGCATGGATCTCCTAGGACCTGCAGTTACTTATAAAGTTTAAAGTAGAATCTACTCTAACATGGTGCCTTCCTGGTCTCTAAAGAGGCGTAGGGATATGTGATGGCCAAATTTGGCCTATCGTCAATCTATGAGATTTTCAGTTACTTCTTAGAGATAAGAATAGTGGTGTCATTCATCCTTCTAGCTCTTATGCTGCAAAGCTTTGTGTCTCTGTGGGAAGCAGACAGCCTAGATTAATATCCTGGGACCTTCTCTCCATCTTAAATTAATATTGAGTAATAGGGAAAATTAGCAACAGGTTAATAATTTGGAGTTGATTTCTTTCCCTAAGACTTGGAGAGTTGGGAGGGAAAAAAGAGGGCCATTTGCATTGGGAATTTTCAGAAGCTACCACACAGCCATTTGAGTAGGGTTTACTTTCTGAATTTTCCGAGTTGACAGCACAAGGTATGGTAGACTTCAAAATATAGATATGGAATACTCATACTTCCCACCTCTCTAATTGGACATGGTGGTTCTTGAAGACAAGAAAAAAACCCTATGTATTTGATTTACCTAAAAGATTTCCAAATTTACTTTTCTGTAGGAGATGTAGTACATTTTCATATTCTGAGAGTCCAATGTTTTTAAATTTAAAAAAACCCAAATTCAAACATATATATCAAAGAATAGCTTCTTTGAGTTAAATCCTTGCTTGCCAATGTGTCCTTTTATGAGATAGGGTCATTTGTCATGAGGGAAAGCAGGATTAATTAACTGTGGAAAATGTACGAAGTGTGGAAACTGTGAGTTCTAAAATGTTTCCACATTAAAATATGGGGAAAGAAGCATAGATGAACCTAGACATCAGTATGACTTTTTTCTTCAGAAGGCTTAAAAAAAATCTCTCCATCACGCAAATGAAACAACCTATTACACACACAGTCTTCCCATATGTCTAACGCAGAAACAAATGAGAAATGTACTTTATTTCCACATAAATTGTGTGGTTTCAAAATTCAGTTCCCTTCACCCCTGAACTCTGGCCAGCATGTCACTTATATGCCTACCAGGATAGCAGAACTTTTAATGGGACAAATTATGGAAGGGGAGAGTCACATAATTTTGCAGCTCATGAAAGTATCAAAACAAAACAAAATAAAAATCACCCACAAAAATCTCTATGGAAAAATAAAAAAGAATTCCAAAAGGAGTTGCCAAAGAAAGGTATATAAGTCACTGCAGCCTTGAGGAAGTCATCATCTATGAGCCAGCAAGTCACCGTATATTTTTGTTTTGTGATTTACTCTGTTGTTTGATAAAATGAGTCCTTACGTTGAATACTGTAATATTATACAGAAGATATAGCAACTACTTCAAAGATGAAAGATACTCTACATATCCAGGTCTCTCTTTATGTAATTTTATTTTGCTTAATACAAATAATAAAGAGTCTATTTATTTAAAATTTTCTTCTGGTTTCTGATGACGATATGGTCAATAATTTGAATTATTATGGTAATTAAATTATCAAATTAATTTGGAACTGTATGGAGTTTATGCATATTTCTGGCTAATTCTGGATCTGATCCTTAAGGCCAAGATTTAATTTTGGATAAAGGGATTCATTTAAATTTGGTATTTTTTTTTCCTGGTAAGTGAATAATAGAACTTTGTAAACAAATAGAAAAGTGCATTTTAACCAACATGGCACAAGTATACATATGTAACAAACCTGCACGTTATGCACATGTACCCTAGAACTTAAAGTATAATAAGAATAATAAATAAATAAAAAATAAATAAAAAATAAAAAAAAAGAAAAGTGCATTTTAAAAGATAAAAGACACGGAGATGCAACTAGAAATTCTTTGTTCCATGAAGCATTAGGCTAACAGTGTACAATGTAACTGTTTGCAATTAAATCAATACATTTTTAGAGTAGCATTGGAAACGATCTTTTGTTCTTACCACGTTCCTCCTAAATATTTTACAGGTTCTAGCATTACTTTGCATGGTTCCAGGACAGGATATTAAAAAGTAAAAAATTAGATTCAACAATATTTGCATCTCCCCTCCCTTTTTGTTCTACACGGTGTCAAATAACTGGTTTGACTGATTTCCCCAGCCTTCACTGACCAGTTGTTTGAGTTGGCCCATTCAATAGGTGATTGTGTGTGTGTGTGTGTGTGTGTGTGTGTGTGTGGGTTTACATGTGATAAAGAGCCACAGTGCCTTTGACAGAAACCATGCCATATGTGCCAATGGCAAAAAATGTTACCATTTCTTAAAACTCCCTGTTTTAGGAAAGAGATGTGATTATCAGAAACATTTGGGGACAGTTCCAGGCTTTTTGATAAATGTTGCCGGATAAAAATACAGTATGATCATTTCTGTATTACAGGAAATATTGGGCAGTCAAAACATTGTGAAGTGTCTGGCAAAAAAAAAAAAAAAATTAGGTGCTCAATAAATATTGGTTGGAATGCTGACTCCACCTTTTATCAGGTGTGCATCTTTGGACAATTATTTAACCTCTTTTTATTTTCCAAGTTCCTGCATCTGGAAAGGTGGGGATAATAACTGCACTGCTGTTATTAGGTTATTATGAAAGTTAAATGAGTTAGTACATATAAGGTGCTTAGAACAGGAACTGGCACGTAGTCCTCAATAAATGTGACTTAATATCTTAATATTACCAGTACTATGATTACTTCTACGATTACTACAGAAATGCCAGCACTAACTGCTGATACCTAGTAAGTGGAAAGCTATTTCTAAAAGCTGCTGCACAGAGAACACTACCAGATGGTTATGCTTTAAGTGACCAAACAGTAATTTCACTTGTGCATCTGGCCAGACTGAGCTTTGGTGTAAGGCAGACATAGAGATCTATTAAAACAAACAAATAAACATAATTCAGTCTCCTGTCTGGGTAAGTGAAGAATCTAAATTGAAATTATATATTCCTAGGGGATGTTACAAAGGCCAATGCTTTCTTTGGGATGTAGTGAAACACAAATACATACCCATATAATACTAAACTGACAAATGGTAAATTAAAACTTTCTTGCAAATATATTATTCTTCAAGCCAAATTTCATTAGCCTGAGCCTTAATAATATCAGTGATCACCTATTCCTTAAGGACGGTTGTGAAAATTAATGTTGGTAAAGGGTTTCCAGAGGTACAATAGGCATGCAAAATAGTATTGTTATTTACATTACATTGCAAATCTATGCCCAAGGCAATAAAGAAATTATGCTAACTAGATGGCAAATGATTATAGTTGTTGGCTTTAGATGCTTAAAATACAAAGGTGTGGGAAAAGTAAAGATGGAAATTTGAATGCAGAGTGTGGTTTATAATGTAAAAAAATTTAAACTAAATAGTATATTCATAATCTTCTGTGGTTTTTATGTGTTTCCCCTATGGGAGCAAGTATTCTCATTCCTACTTCACTTGCAAAGAAATGGATAGGAAAATGTAGATTTAAAACCACCTATTGATTAGACAACTATTTGAAGTTTTGAAATGAAAATACAAAAAATAGAAATTGAGGCCGGGCATGGTGGCTCACACCTGTAATTCCAGCACTTTGGGAGGCCTAGGGGGCAGATCACCTTAGTTCAGGAGTTCGAGACAATCCTGGCTAACATGGTGAAACCCCGTCTCTACTAAAAATACAAAAAAATTAGCCGGGCGTGGTAGTGGGCGCCAGCTACTCTGGAGGCTGAGGCAGGAGAATGGCGTGAACCCAGGAGGCGGCGCTTGCAGTGAGCCGTGATTGCACCACTGCACTCCAGCTGGGCGACAGAGCGAGACTCCGTCTCAAAAAAAAAAAAAAAAAGAAATTGAGTTAATTATTCTGCATAATACTGTTGATCTTAAATGTTTTCTCTCTTTTTAAATACAGCATGCAATTTTGTGGTTGTAAAGTCTTGTATAGGAATATGATAGGGAGAAGGAAGACAAAAATGTTAGCATTAATGTGGGTTTGCCTCCCAGGATACAGAACCTACTGTTAAGAATGTTGTTAACATTTTTTTTTCCTGTTTGGGAGATTTAAAAAACTTGTTATTCCTAAATAACCCTCAAGAAGTGTATTGAATAGTAATCATTCGTTTATTAATTCACTCATTCAACCAGTATTTATTAAGTGTTGACTATATACCAGAAACTATTATAGGTGCTATTAGTGAACAAAGCAGATAAAACTCCCTACCTCATGAAGACATAGCTTTTAAGAAGGGATGGGTAGGAATATTTAAAATAGTTAACAAACTCTGGAGTCCAGGCAGGGGCAGATATAACCTTATAGGTGTCTATAGACCTGGTAATAATACCTGGTTCTCGGCCCTGGTGTTAGGGACTTTGGGTGGGTTGGTGAGGTGGAGGGGAAATGAGGAGAAATATATGTCTCTTGCCTTCAAGAAGCTTATGGTTTAATGAAGGAAATGAGTCAAACACACACATAATTAAAATACAAAATAGAACTTCCACACACTTTTATTTTTATAGAATTATTTTCTGTGGAGTTTTAGAGAAATTAAATGCTAGACTTATATTCTATCATCATCTCTTCAATCCTTAAATTTTCGATTCATCACTATTCAATTACCTGCCCCATTCCCCTGTATTAAACTTCAGGGGTAATGACATCAATCTCTGGGATAATAGAACCATACATTTGGTAATGATTCAGTGTTTGGCCTCCAGGCAGGTAAAGACACAAACCATTTAAGACAGATGGTCATTGCTCCTATTTTTAAAAGATTTCTAAGACCTCTAATCCATAACCTTTATTGGTCATCTTGTCCAATATTTAAAAATGTTCTTATATTTATTACTGTCAAGAAGATTTTCTTTATGTTCTATCCATTTTTCCCATTTCATCTTGCTTGATAATCTGTGGAAATGAAAGACAACCAGTCAGCATCGTTCTCACAAGATCCTTTCGAACTTACTTGATTCTTGATCGCTTCTAGTGAAATAACTAGAATTTATACTGTCTTTTCCTTTCAGGATCTATTTTTCATCCTCTTAGTACTTTTTGGTACTGCTCATTTTCAGTGTCTTCATTCTTTAAAATGTGAATACAATGCTGGGCTGCGTGGGCCACTTTCTATATAGTCTTTAGCATTACTGATTACAGAGAAGGGATGAATTCTCAGCTGCCGAATGTCATACTCACTTGTTAAATCCCACTTTCTTTAGAAATACACAGTAGTTTACCAGTAGTATATTCAAATTCAACTGGAAATGTACTACAACCCTAAGCATCTTCCTTTCGAGCCTTCCCAGACTTTCTCTAAATCATTCTTCATTTTCTTCTGTTTTTTTTTTTTTTTTTTTTTTTTTTTTGAGGTGGAATCCTGCTCTTTTGCCCAGGCTGGAGTGCAGTGGCGCCATCTCGGCTCATGGCAAGCTCTCCCTCCCGGGTTCACACCATTCTCCTGCCGCAGCCTCCCAAGTAGCTGGGACTACAGGTGCCCACCACCATGCCTGGCTAATTTTTTGGATTTTTAGTAGAGACAGGGTTTACCGTGTTAGCCAAGATGGTCTCGATCTCCTGACCTCGTGATCCGCCCGCCTTGGCTTCCCAAAGTGCTGGGATTACAGGCATGAGCCACTGCGCCCAGCCTTTCTTCTGTCTTTATTAAACTTCATTTTGTTTCTTAAAAAACAACTCTTTAATTTTAAAAAATTTATTCTAATTCTATTACTGTCTTTTAATGTTAGCTTTGGTTCCTAGAATAAGAATATCTTCTAGGTCTTTATTTCAGCAACAATGAGAGAACTTGCTTAGGGACTGAGGAGCCTCATTAAGACAAATAACTGAAATAATATTCTGTCAGCAGGAATTCATAGAGTAAATGCATGCATATTTAGAATAATTGGGGCTTGGAGTGGCCCGAATTTGGCCAGTTGTGACAAACTGAAAGTAACCACGATTGTTCAATTTTTGAGAATTAGGCTACAGTAAATATTTCTCAAGAAAATGATTTTAAAATATTTACTGGCTGGACACGTTGGCTTATGCCTGTAATTCCAGCACTTCGGGAGGCCAAGGCAGGAGAATTGCTTAACCCCGGGGGTTCAAGACCAGCCTGAGCAACACAGTGAGACTTCGTTTCTCAGGAAAAAAAAAAAAAATTAGCCAGGCGAGGTTGCATGCTTGGGTCCAGGAGGTAGAGGCTGTAGTGACATCTGTTTGTGTCCAATCTGGGTGACACAGTGAGACTCTGTCTCAAAAAAAAAAAAAAAACTAAACTATTATCAAGTCATGATTATGAACATTAATCCTTAGTTCTGCTTTTTTAGAAGAAGTAAATATAGGAGTTTGGGTTGGTATGCACTAATCTAAGGATTTAAGTGGAGATTTGGAATGTGATGGGCAGTTCTACAGGAAGAGAAAGAGAAACAGAGAGGGAGGGAAAGCGAGAGATAGAGGGAGACAGAGGGAGAGAGAGACGATAACATGTTTCACTTTGTTAGTTGTTTGGATTTCAGGTTCTTGGGAGTAGAATGTACAACCCCAACAGATGCAATGTGGTTAGTTTATGGATTCTATGCATGTTCTATCCCACATTTTCAGTGTTATCGAGGTATACAAGTAGAATTATTATTGATTTCTTTATGTAGGAATGGTAGGTGAGAAATACTTTCTTGAAAGGCAGGCACAAAAGAGAGTATTATTACTCTGCCTGCTCATTCATTCGTTTTAGCTACTCATGATATGTCAGGTTCTTTGCTAGTACTTCGTAAAACAATCTTTTAATTCTTCATTTTGTGATTGAAGAAACTGAGGCTCAGTGAGATTAAGACAATTTCCCAAGGTCACAGAGCACCCAGAGCTGGTTCATTTCCAAACCTCTGTATACCCTTTCCTCTGCGCCATGTAACCTTTCCTTTATTCATTTGTTCTATTTGTGTGTATCTGTAAATAATTTGTATTTCTTTTTATTTAACTTTGGGAACACATGATATTTAGTTTTGTTGTATACACTAGTAAGCAAAACAAAGTTCCAAATAGATGTGCTGAAACTGACAAATCATAAAGAAAACCCCAAGTGTTTAAATCATGAATAGTCAGTCCCACAGGAGGAAGGCTCTAGGAAGGAACTTGTACAATGTGCCTCCTCCTGGCTGCTGCTTCCTGACGCAGCTGGTCAAATGTGATTTCAGAATTTTCGCTAAAACCTTCTCTGAAGGTGTTTTTAGCTACAGGTGAAAGGATGAAACATCAGGAACTTTGGCAGGGTCGTGCAGAGACAAAGGAAGGGAAGGATCGGCCTTAGTGCGTGAGCTGTGAGCTGCTGTTAGCCCAGAGTTTTGTTTAGTGGATACTTAGCACTGTGTGAGGATAAATAATACACAGTTTGACAGGATAAACTGAAGTCATGGCAACTTCTTCTTTTAGGGTTCTCCCTTTAAAAGTTTTCTTCGATTCCCCATTTTCTCTAATCACTCTGCGTTCATTTTTCCATTTTTTCCCATCTCCCTCTTTTTCCTCCTGTTCCTGTCCTTTTGTGTTTTTGGACCCCAATCCATGTTGCCCTCTTTTTGATTTGTTTCTTCTTTCTACATTTATTCCTTTTTTTCCTTTCCTTTATTTAGTCCTTTCCTTTCTCCCTCCCCCACAACCTCCTTACATTTCTTCTTCATTTACTCTCACTTGATATTTTCTGCAAAGAGCTGCCTGGGCCCCTTGACCTCACAAGAAGCTCTCTGACGAAACGCTTAAGAAAAACAAGGTATTATGCATTATCCTACACATTCTGCAATCGCCCTAGCAATTTAGTAACTACAGTCCAATTTAAACCAGGCCTCAAGGCAACAAAAATTGCACCAAATGCCAACTAATTTACCAAATTTATAGAAGGAATATTTGGGAGTCTATTCCCTTCAACCCATCTGATTCATATTATTGACTCATTTAGAAAACAGAAAGTGAACAGAGACAAGTTTTTAAGGAGTTTGGTTTCATGCAAATGACTTGCAATTGCAGCCCATTATTTTTATACCACGACTTCATTAGTCATATCCCTGTCAGACCTGTGACCAGTGTCAAATGTTTTCAAAAAGCACACCAGGACAGGCATGGAACTCATCAGCCTGTGTCAAAGGTCGCTCTCATTAAGGAGTCAAAATGAAAACTTTCAGTGTCTCTAACACATCGCATAGCTCTCCCTGGTACTCCCACCCCCAGTCCTGAAACTCAGGGCCAGCTAAGCACCTCCAGTTCCCCAGACATTCAAATAAGATCAAGATGACAGGGCAAGAAAATGAATAGAGTTCTTACCCGGCTGGACCTCATAATCTGGTACTGATTGAAACAACCAGAAAGCTGTTTGCCAGGTCTTATAGCACCATTTCCTGAGGTTAAACATAACATCTTAAAATGAAGCAATTAGGGGTTTCTCTAAAACAAGAGTCTTCAGTAATTAAAAAAGAAAAAGAAAGGCAGAAAGCAAGAAAGAAGAAAATAAAGACTATCATGGTAGGAGCTGATTAGGCCCATTAGGTGGGGTTTGATGGTGGAGGCACTGCTTTTTTTTTTTTGCCACCTGGGAGGTCAACTTTTGATTATGGAAGCAGTAGGTAAAGAAGAAATTATCGATAACAGTGCTATAAAGATGGACTTTAAGGAATTTGAGGATCAGAGATAAGAATAAAACCGTCTTTCCCAGGACTCATTTGGACAATACGGAGTAACAGAGATTCAGTGCTCCTTTTCTTGTTTCGTTTTGTTTTGAATCATTACTGCTTTTCTGTAGACCTGTTCACTACGTGAGCACAGCCTCTGTGTTACGATGCTATAAGGGATTTCCAAAGGGTCTGAGTGATGGTTTCTTATTCTCCTTCAGAGTCTTCTTCAAGCCACATTCTGGTGTTGGTGTTGGTGCTGGTGTTGGATTTGCGTTCCTAGGAGACTTGAAACATGGATTACATCCTGTCACCACAATATTTGGCTGGTTACAGTGGCTTTAAGATTGACGAACAGATATTTCCAGTATCACGTGGGGTAAATGTCAAGGAAGTCTCTAGTTGTCAATATGACATTTTGCAAAAACAAAACAAAACACAATTTAACAATAGGAAATGTCAAAATGTGATGACTCTATATTGATTTCTAGAGAACACATAATCTGCTCTTAAATTTACAAGTCATTTGGGGCAACTTGATTTAATTCTGTGGTAATGTCTATGACTCTTCTCTCTGCGTACTTACTGACTTAATTAATTACTCATACTTGAATGAGAGTCTCTCCCGGCCTCCATGCGCTGCCTTTTCAGGAAAATAGGTATCACACGAAAGCATTTTGCCTCATACTTGTTTTCCAGTATCTGAGTTCTAAACATTTCTGGGCTCACTTTTGATTGTCTTGCTGCAGGGATACTTTGAGGGTTACTGGAGGTGAATATTTTATTTTATTCATTTATTTTTAGACATTTGATATGTACCTTCACAGTGAGCTAAAGGAAAAAGGATCAAGACTGTGAGTAGTCTATAAAAGGCATCCCTGGATATTATGATGTGGCAGTAGCATCCTTCTGTTTGCAAATAAAAGACTACACATTGGGTACAGCATACCCTGGTTGGGTGATGGGTCCACCAAAATCTCGGAAATCACCACTAAAGAACGTATTCATGTAACCAGACATTATCTGTTCCCCCAAAACCTATCGAAAATAAAAAAAAATTGCATGCCCCAAACTGAAAGCATTGTTCGAAGCCACCATAGTCTCTCTAAAGTCCATTCGTCAATTTCTGCACTTCAAAATATAGACAAATAGTCTGCTAATAAAGTGGCAAGCCTCCCACACTAAGGATAGTACCAGCTATTTCCTGTAAAATGGAATTCTCATGCTGGACTTCAGGGTAATATCTTTGTAGGTTACTAGCAGTTGACGGGTTGCTCACAATGGGCTCTGTGCTCAGTGCTTGACTGAGAGGGATACTTCAAATTAATAATTTGGCTCCTACAGAAATCCTCTCCTGAGGTGCAGAAGATAGATATAAATGAGATGAAATGGTTGAAATGGTTGTGTTGTGGAAATCTAACTCAAATGTTGTGTGGCATTGTTTTGTGCCTCCTGTCTGTTTAGGCTTCCGTTGGCAGATCAGCTAATTGGGATTTCACTGAACCTTAACCTGTGTATAGGTGGTAGAATATCATGTTGAGTCCAAGAGATTCCTGACA
This sequence comes from Chlorocebus sabaeus, assembly GCF_047675955.1. Classification (NCBI taxonomy): domain Eukaryota; kingdom Metazoa; phylum Chordata; class Mammalia; order Primates; family Cercopithecidae; genus Chlorocebus; species Chlorocebus sabaeus. The sequence continues at coordinate 20,198,590 of NC_132918.1, forward strand.
TTTTCATTTGGGCCCAGCCAGGAAGAATTCAAGGGCTCTCACTTATGAAGAGCTACTTTGTGCTTTCTTCCCTCTTTGGGAGGTTAACTATAATGCTTTACCCTTTGGGTTCTGGGGCTCACCCCTTTATACCTGTGGCCTATCAGTTTCCCAGTGGTAAAGCATCATATCCTTGTTGTGAATCTGTGATTGATGCCCTTGGCCTAGGGGCTCCCTCTTACCCCTTCAGGAAACAGGAGGGCTAGAGAGATAGCGCTCAAGTTTTCTTTCACAGTCCCTGTTTCCTAACTCTAATCACCTTCTGCTGTGGGAAAGAGATGAGATGAGGCCTAAAAAACAGATCATTGTCCGCCTCCTAGATTAATGCAGAGAAAGCGGTATTGTCTGTTGAATGGATAAATCTTCCTGCTGTCACTCAAAACCTAAATTCAACGCTACTTCATTTCTAAGAGGCTTATCTTCCTTGAATAGACCCTTGCAGCTCAAGTAAGAGGCGATGTAATGAAGCGTGTTTTTTTCTTAAGTGAGAAACCTGCTGCAAAGAAGGGGGAAGACTGTGCAGCTGTTCTAAAGGGGCTCTGCAGACTCTCGAAAGACTTGTCATTTATCTGGTCTTGCATGACATCAAATGATAGAAGATCAAGTTCAAAATCTGCCACAGCAGCTCAAAAGGGCTTCTTCATCTGTTAATTAAATAATGGTTATTAACATACAATGCTGTGCAGCTGGGATTTGTATCAAACATTATGGGAAAAATATTGCCATAGCTTTCAACACTTCCCCTTCAGTCTGTGTTTATTACGAGGCAAATAGCTTGGGAACTGGCAATGGTTTTACCCGAATCTGAAAGTTAATATTGATGCCATAATATGTGGTTAAATGAAAGAGCAACTAGACAGGTGGGTATTAGGCAGATGGATAAATTCAAAGTGACATGCTGAGATCATTGAAGAGTATACCCTTTTGTGTACGCTTGTAATTAATTCAGCCGTCCCCACAATGTGGGTTCACTGACTTCTCCTGAAAAGTTAAATATATGCAACACACAGACATACAATTACTATAAATAATTGCTTATTTACTTTGGTTTAACTTAGGCTACTCTATTACGCTAAAGTTTAATTTGAACTTTGGAATAGATGTCAAGATTTTCATCACTGCAATAAATTTTACTGGATAAGGATAATTTTAGCAGCATTTCATCATCCACTGGCTTGAGTTTATGTGTACAAGCTACAAAATTACATTTAAATATGTCTTGCTTTATTAGTCTGTGTGTAATTAAATGGCACCACGTTTAAGCTTAGCGCTACAGAAAGTAGGCCATATCCTTCAGGAAAAAAGTGGTTTGGAAAGGTGTGAAAGTCTAAGAAAAAATTTATGCTCCATAGCCATTTTCTTAAAAAAAAAAAAAGCATCATGAGTTGTATCACTGAAGTCCTGGCAGGTTTTTAATTCCCACTGAGTAACTGAGCTTAAAGGAAATAGTGACCACAGAATAATTTTAAAAACTTGCATTTTCTGATTTCCAGTCCATATCGCATATCTTTAAGTTCTCTAAAGCAATTATTTTATACTTGTTAATGAACAAGTCTTGTAATTTAGACTACCCTTAATTTATAGTAGTTATCTAATCCCTTGATATTTATGACAATAAGTGCCACATTAGAAAACAATGTCTATTTTTTTTTTGATATGAGGTGTCAACTCTGATTATTTTCCTACTTTGCTTACTAATCCTAATTTGGCTAAGGAATGCATGGTCAATTCATGTTGACGGATAATCCAAAAATCTGAATTTAGTCATTAGCCTTGACTTTTTCTCCAACTAAGGCTATCACTTGGCTAGAGAACAATGAGCTCCGTTAACTGACTTGAAGTTTACCTCTCCCATCTCCTCCAGGTCCTCTGTAGAAATAACAAGCAGAGAAATTTCCAGAAGATGTACAATGAAATAGGGAGGAAGTGGAAAATACATGGAAAATATGCAAATTAGTCTGGATGTGGCTGAGAGTTGCCCAATTTCAAAGAAGATTCTGAATCCGTAATCGAAGCCTTGTTGAATTATTTGAGCTTGTAGGCACTGTCGGATCATTCATTCATTCATTCATTCATTCATTTAACACCTCCATGGGGCCTAACACTATGAGTCTGGTCTTTTCTTAACCTTCTAACCATCTGTCTGGTGTTCAGTAAAGGTGAGCATGGAAAAGCCAACTTTTTAGTGCTTATAGCAGTTTTGGAGGAAAAAAAAGAAAAGACAAATTTTTGGGTTCTTAACCAGCTGTCTTGTAGATTCACTTAAGTTTATGAGGGGTTGAAGTGAATAGAGTTAGATGGCTAGTGTAAAATCATTTTTATTAATTATAAAGTAGCTTGCAGCACAGGGTTTATTGATAAGCATCAGCAACAATGTCTTACTCAAAGCATATTATCTGCTTCTCAGTGCCAGGATTCTGATGACGTAACAGCTTTTTAAGCACTTACTATGTGCTGGGCACTGCACTAAGCTTGCTTTATACATGAACTCATTTCCTCCTCACAGTAACTCTGTGAAGTCAGTTACTATCATTTTTCTCATATCTTTTTAACATGTGAGGAAACAGAGGTACAGAAATGTCAGTTCACTTGCTTATAGTCACTCAGCTTACAAGTGGCAAAACCAGGATTCAAACTCAGAGAGCCTGGTTGCAGTTCATGCTTTTAACCCTACACTAAATCATGTCTAAAGTAGCGTTAGCAAGTGAAGAAGTTGACACCCTTAGCCTATGTCTATCTCGGCCTGGCTAGTGCTGTGTCTACACAATGTCTACATTGGTTATTTGATATTATATTAACTCCAAATCCCCAAACTTGTGACTCATGAATGGCATTTATAACTCTTAACCACCCCCGCCGTGTGTGTGTGTGTGTGTGTGTGTGTGTGTGTAAAACAGGAAGTGAAATCCTGGAAAACAGACAATAAAATGAAAACGTGATCATGGACCTTGGATGCGTCACGAACCTTTCCAAGTTTCAACCCCACTGTCATACAGAGAAATACATTTTAAATGACTACCATAATACTTGGTACAGAGTATATGCTATTATGATTGAAAATGAGGTAGAGTGCTGAAGTTTAACTAGATAGATTAAATAATTAATGGCTTACCATTAGAGAATTCATTGGTGCAGAATGTTGGGAAGGTTGAGGAAGGCCATGTTTAATCATAAGGTATGCATAACCTTCCTTACGCTGGCTGAATAAAAATTCCCATACCTTTTTTGATGTGCCACACTGTTCCAAGGCTTCTCTGGGATTTGGGGTGCATTTCATCTTGAACTATGAATTGCAAAGATTTTTATTGTCTTCTGTCACAAACACAGCATCCTTTTATTGTGGTTTTTGATGCGTTAAATATGTTTTTATGGCCCCCTATGTCTATTGTGCCTAGCATACTGTTGGTACTTAATAAACGTTAAATAATAATAATAATATATGTGCATATGAGATTTGTGGAAAGGAATGACATACTGTTTTAAGGATCTGAGATTGTTCTTCTGGTGCCTGGGGAAAACATACAGATGAGCATATTACTGGGAATAGATTAGAAGGAACCATCAATAGCAATGTCATCTCCCTAAAATATGATGTGGTTCTGTCAGCACAAATCATAAACTCCATCTCCTACCTTACATCACTGCAGAACTCTAATGTGGAAAGTTGAATTCCTAGATTAATAGAAATGGGTATACAGGCACCTTAGAATTTTGCAAATTAACAAATGATGCTGTCTTTCTTGCGTATCAGTGAATTTGTACGGTTTACAGGGAAATGCTAGGCTGAGCTTTGGATTTTTTTTTTTTTAAACTCTTAAGGGAATCTATCTAAAGAGGTTTTGAGGGTGTGCTGCTTTATTTCCTTGGATGAAGAGGAGGGGCTCCAGATACTGTCTTTTCAGGGACTGTTTCCCCCTTAGCTGATATCTTTGTCAGTAAGGAGACACCTGCATCCGCGCAGTTCCACCAGTTGAACGACACACCACTTCGCCAGTTCTCTTCCTTTCCCAGCTGGATGCAGCCCAGAATATCAGTTCTCTGTCTTGTGCCAAAAGCCTTCCAAGTCCAGTGTGGAGGTGTTTGTGTAAGATAAAAGCGGGACAAGGCGGCATCCCCGGTCGGCTCATCTGTTTACATGTGTCATTTGGCTCAGCCCTGATTAGCTCATTAGCAAAGAAGGCAGGAAAACGCGCAACCCAGATTTTGTGATTCATCAGGTCTGTTCCTCTCTGGGGAGACAGTGCTGGCATTCTCTGCCAGTCTTCAGAGTGCCTGGTCTTTTTCAGTCCCCCAGGGAAGAGTTTGTTAAATGTATTTTTCCCCCCTGCAGGGTTCATCTTTCCCTGCTGGAAAGACAGATGGGTTAGATTGAGAAAGAGAGTCACTGCTTTTAGTTGCTCTTTTAAAAAATCATTTTCTTTTCTGCATGCAGAAAACTTATTTTGATGGAGCCAATATTTAAGGTGAAGCTTTCTTATGGGCTGTGAAACTGAGGGTCTTTAATGCTTTTTATGTTCGAAGGTTCTTTTCGAGAGGTTTTTGTGAGGACATAAATTACGGGTAGCAACAGGTATATTTTTTCCCTTAGTACAAAGGCCAAGTGTAAGTTTTTTACTAGTTAAGAAGGGTCTGTTCTTTTCTTTTTGACCTTGATTTTTTAGCGATATTCTGCTTTGCCCCTGCTTCGGTTGTATTATTCCCTGACCCATTCAATTACCATTTCTATCAGCGCTTCGGAAAGATTATGCTTTTTGGGTGTTCTGTAGATGTCTTTCCAGTGGCTTCACTTGATGAATGTGACAAGTTTTGTGTTTTCTCCCTCCCCTCATTGAATTGAAAAGTTTTTTTTTTTTTGATAAATACAGGCCAATAAGTGCCCAAAGGCAGTGTTTCAATGGCTGCTAAGTCTTTCAAGGTTAGGACTTAACCTCCGTTCTCCCTAATTCAACTCCAACCTTCAGTCTGAAGCCAATCAAGAATATCAGATGATACTTAAACAATGAAGGATTTCTGATATTCAGGTACTGCGTCTGTTCAATAGGATTGCAAATTCTTTGTGTGAAGAAAGTCGGTTTTGCTCTAAAGTACCGTCACAAAAAGTGAAATTACCATTTGCTTGGAATGATGCCATTCATCATTGTCAGAATACTAAGCATTGTAAGTAGCTAGGCCTCTCCAAATTAATGCCTTGTTTTGCATCGGCTAAATTTCCCAAATCCTTGAGGATGGGTCATACAAAACTCATCTCACCATTTTAATTTATCAATCCAATATGAGTTCTGTGAAAGGGAGCTTCATTCAGTCTTAGCTCTTTTATTTACAGTCTAATTCTAAAAGAAAAGGAAATAAGATATGAAAATAAGTTGGAAAATAAGATAAATCTCTCAGTGAAATCACCAGATCTACTCAGTCCTGTAGCAAAACCTCCATAATTCATTTGTAGGTCAGCTCAAGGGATTAGCCATGACGTATTTGGAAATTCATTTATTTTTATTTTATTTTACTGTTTCTTATGCATAAGGGTAATGCTGTCCCCAAGGCTTTTCAGGTAGCCCTCAAATCTTGACAACATTTGCTGTCTCTGAGGCCTAAGCCAAAATTAATTTTCAAATAAACAGCATAAAAATGTATGGAGTTGTATAAATTTGAATACAAAATGCATTTGTTTTGTTTGCTTACATACATACATACACACTGTCTGTTCAGCCAAAAACCATAATATGACATTGAAATTAATGGCCATATGCACATCATGAAAGTCAAAAAAGTTTTTCTTGAGTTAAAAAAATGCAGAACATGCAACATTTTATTTCATTTCCATCTCAACGTGGTCTTTAACATATCTTCACAGGATGCGTTTTAACTGTTTATTTTTCCTAGAAGGAAATTCAAAACTCTTCCATAGGAAAAACTGGTACCTAGGAAATTGTTTGGTTTTTATTCGTTCAAAAGATTCTGTTGCCTTGAGAGATATGAAGATATTTTCTTCCTGAAAGTTAAAAAAAGGTAAACCAAATTATGCCACTTGATTTCATTCCTCTGATAAAAGATAGACAAAAGCAATCTAGAATTAAAATGGGATGAAATCCGCTGAGGTCTATATTGGGACTTCTTTTTGGTGGCTACAAGGAAAAGAAAAAAGGATTCCGTAGTTATATAAAGATAGTCCAGGAGGCAGGCAGTCTGGCTGATGGTATGCTGGCTGCTTCAGCTGCCATCAGATACCTGCATCTATTCCTCACATGATGACCAGCCCACAGGAGCCTACCATATCAGGAATGCCATAATTTCTCCCTTTCCAAGACTCCAGCCCTCAAAATGGTTTTTAAATATACTTCCACAAGGGGGCTTTGTGTACATTTACAATTTTTTTTTGTTTATATGCTTAGATATTTCTTAAATATATATTAAGAAATGAACTTCTGCCGAACAAGGCGTGGAAGTTTCATTCCTTGTCTTTTGAAATCTTTATTATGCAGAAAACAAAACCGGCTCCCTCCTCCTGTGTAGCCTCTGATGTGGAAGAGGTCTGTGAAAGCAGAGGGTGAGGGGGAGAAGCCTGGGAGCAGGAGCTGGTGTCCAGCCTGGCTAGGCTGCCCTTTGGGTGTGGGTCTTTCAGCTCTGTTTCAGTTTGTGAGGTGAAAGCTTGAACATGGTCCAGTTTTGATTGCCCAGCTGAAAATGACTGTGTATGTGATAGCTTTTTTTGGTTTGTTTTCTTATACTTTAAGTTCTGGGATACACGTGCAGAACGTGCGGGTTTGTTACAAAGGAATACACATGCCATGGTGGTTTGCTGCACCTATCAACCCATCATCTACACTAGGTATTTCCCCTAATGCTATCCCTCCCCTAGCCCCCCCCACCCCCAACAGGCCCCAGTATGTGATGTTGCCCTCCCTGTGTACATGTGTTCTCATTGTTCAACTCCTACTTATGAGTGAGAACATATGTGATATTTGGTTTTCTGTTTCTGTGTTAGTTTGCTAAGAATGATGGTTTCCAGCTTCACCCATGTCCCTGCAAAGGACATGAACTCATTCTTTTCTATGGCTACATAGTATTCCATGGTGTATATGTGCCACATTTTCTTTAACCAGTCTATCATTGATGGGCATTTGGGTTGGTTCCAAGTGTTTGCTATTATGAATAGTGCTGCAATAAACATACGTGTGCATGTATCTTTATAGCAGAATAATTTATAATCCTTTAGGTATATACCCAGTAATGGGATTGCTGGGTGAAATGGTATTTCTGGTTCTAGATCCTTGAGGAATTGCCACACCATCTTTCACAATGGCTGAACTAATTTACACTCCCACCAACAGTGTAAAAGTGTTCCTATTTCTCCACATCCTCTCCAGCATCTGTTGTTTCCTAACTTTTTAATGATTGCCATTCTAACTGGTGTGAGATGGTATCTCATTGCGGTTTTGGTTTGCATTTCTCTAATGACCAGTGATGATTAACTTTTTTTCATATGTTTGTTGGCTGCATAAATGTCTTCTTTTGAAAAGTGTCTGTTCATATCCTTTGTCCACTAATTGATGGGGTTGTTTGATTTTTTTCTTGTAAATTTGTTTAAGTTCCTTATATATTCCGGATATTAGCCCTTTGTCACATGGATAGATTGCAAAAATGTTCTCACATTCTGTAGGTTGCCTGTTCAGTCTGATGATAGTTTCTTTTGCTGTGCAGAAACTCTTTCGTTTAATTAGATCTTATTTATCAATTTTGACTTTTGTTGCCATTGCTTTTGATGTTTTAGTCATGAAGTCTTTGCCCATGCCTATGTCCTGAATGGTATTGCCTAGGTGTTCTTCTAGGGTTTTCTATGGTTTTAGGTCTCACGTTTAAGTTTTTAATCCATCTTGAGTTAATTTTTGTATAAGATGTAAGAAAGGGGTTCCGTTTCAGTTTTGTGCATGGTCAGCCAGTTTTTCCAACACCATTTATTAAATAGGGAATCCTTTCCTCGTTGCTTGTTTTTATCAGGTTTGCCAAAGGTCAGATGGTTGTAGATGTGAGGTGTTATTTCTGAGGCCTCTGTTCTGTTCCATTGGTCTATATATCTGTTTTGGTACCAGTACCATGCTGTTTTGGTTACTGTAGCCTTGCAGTATAGTTTGAAGTCAGGTAGCGTGATGCCTCCAGCTTTGTTCTTTTTGCTTTGGATTGTCTTGGCTATACAGGCTCCATTTCTGTTCCATATGAAATTTAAAGTAGTTTTTTTCTTATTCTGTGAAGAAAGTCATTGGTAGCTTGATGGGGATGGCATTGAGTCTATAAATTACTTTGGGCAGTATGGCCATTTTCACGGTATTGATTCTTCCTATCCATGAGCATGGAATGTTTTTCCATTTGTTTGTGTCCTCTCTTATTTCATAGAGCAATGGTTTGTAGTTCTCCTTAAAGAGGTCCTTAACGTCCCTTGTAAGTTGTATTCCTAGGTATTTCATTCTCTTTACAACAGTTGTGAATGGGAGTTCACTCATGATTTGACTTTCTGTTTGTCTGTTATTGGTGTATAGGAATGCTTGTGATTTTTGCACATTGATTTTGTGTCCTGAGTGCTGAAGTTATCTATCAGCTTAAGGAGATTTTGGGTTGAGATGATGGGGTTTTCTAAATATACAATTTTGTCATCTGCAAACAGAGACCATTTGACTTCCTTTTTTCCTATTTGAATACCCTTGATTTCCTTCTCTTGCCTGATTGCCCTGGCCAGAACTTCCAACACTATGTTGAATAGGAGTGGTGAGAGAGGGCATCCTTGTCTTGTGCCGGTTTTCAAAGGGAATGTTTCCAGCTTTTGCCCATTCAGTACAATATGGGCTGTGGGTTTGTCATAAATAGCTCTTATTGTTTTGAGATACGTTCATCAATACCTAATTTATTGAGAGTTTTTTTTTTTTTTATCATGAACGGGTGTTGAATTTTATCGAAAGCCTTTTCTGCATCTGTTGAGATAATCCTGTGGTTTTTGTCATTGTTTATATTTATATGATGGATTGCGTTTATAGATTTGCATATGTTGAACCAGACTTGCATCCCAGGGATGAAGCCAACTTGATCGTGGTGGATAAGCTTTTTGACGTGCTGCTGGATTCAGTTTGCCAGTATTTTATTGAGGATTTTTGCATTGATGTTCATCAGGGATACTGGCCTGAAATTTTCTTTTTTTTTGTTGTGTCCCTGCCAGGTTTTGGTATCAGGATGATGCTGGCTTTATAAAATGAATTAGGGAGGAGTCCCTCTTTTTCCATTGTTTGGAATAGTTTTGGTTACTGTAGCTTTGTAGTATAGTTTGAAGTCAGGTAGCATGATGCCTCCAGCTTTGTTCTTTTTGCTTAGGATTGTCTTGGCTATACGGGATCTATTTCTGTTCCATATGAAATTTAAAGTAGTTTTTTCTTATTTTGTGAAGAAAGTCAATGGAAGGAATGGTACCAGCTCCTCTTTGTACCTCTGGTAGAATTCAGCTGTGAATCTGTCTGGTCCTGGGCTTTTTGTGATTGGTAGGTTATTCATTACTGCCTCAATTTCGGAACTTGTTATTGGCCTATTCAGGGATTTGACTTCTTCCTGGTTTAGTCTTTGGAGGGTGTATGTGTCCAGGAATTTATCCATTTCTTCTAGATTTTCTAATTTATTTGCATAGAGGTGTTTATAGTATTCTTTGATGGTAGTTTGTATTCTGTGGAATCAGTGGTGATAATATCCCCTTGAGCGTTTTTTATTTTGTCTATTTGATTTTTCTCTCTTTTCTGCTTTATTAGTCTGGCTAGTGATCTATCTATTTTGTTAATCTTTTCAAAAAACCACCTCCTGGATTCATTGATTTTTTGAAGGGTTCTTTGTGTCTCTATACTTTAGTTCTGTTCTGATCTTAGTTATTTCTTTCTTCTGTTAGTTTTTGGATTTGTTTGCTCTTGTTTCTCTAGTTCTTTTAATTGTGATGTTAGATTTTTGATTTTAGATCTTTCCTGCTTTCTTCTGTGGGCATTTAATGCTATAAATTTCCCTCTAAACAATGCTTGAGCTGTGTCCCAGAGTATGTTGTGTCTTTGTTCTCACAGTTCTTTGAAATTTATTTATTTCTGCCTTAATTTTGTTATTTACCCAGTAGTCATTCAGGAGCAGGTTGTTCAGTTTCTATGTAGTTGTCAGTTTTGAGTGAGTTTCTTAATCCTGAGTTCTAATTTGATTGCACTATGGTCTGAGAGACTGTTTGCTATGATTTCCATTCTTTTGCATTTGCTGAGGAGTGTTTCACTTCCAATTATGTGGTCGATTTTAGAATAAGTGTGATATGGTGCTGAGAAGAATGTATATTCTGTTGATTTGATATAGAGAGTTCTGTAGATGTCTATTACGTCTGCTTGGTCCAGAGCTGATTTCAAGTCCTGAATATCCTTGTTAATTTCCTGTCCTGTAGATCTGTCTAATATTGACAGTGGGGTGTTAAAGTCTCCCACTATTATTGTCTGGGAGTCTAAGTCTCTTTGTAGGTCTCTAAGAGCTTGGTTTATGAATCTGGGTGCTCTTGTATTGGGTGCATATATTAGCTCTTCTTGTTGCATTGATCTCTTTTACCATTATGTAATGCCCTTTTTGTCTTTTTTGATCTTTGTTGGTTTAAAGTCTGTTTTATCAGAGACAAGGATTGCCACCCCTGCTTTTTTTTTTTTTCTTTCCATTTGCTTGGTAAATATTCCCCCACCCCTTTATTTTGAGCCTATATGTGTCTTTGTGCATGAGATGGGTCTCCTGAATACAGCACACCGATGGGTCTTGACTCTTTACCCACTTTGCAAGTCTGTGTCTTTTAATTGGAGCATTTAGCCTGTTTACATTTAAGGTTAATATTTATATGTGTGAATTTGATCCTGTCATTATGATGGTAGCTGGTTATTTTGCCCATTAGTTGATGCAGTTTCTTCATAGTGTCAATGGTCTTTACAATTTGGTATGTTTTTCAGTGGCTGGTACTGGTTTTACCTTTCCATGTTTAATGCTTCCTTCAGGCACTTTTGTAAGGTAAGATCCTGGTGGTGACAAAATCTGTCAGCATTTGCTTGTCTGTAAAGGATCTTACTTCTCCTTTGCTTATGAAGCTTAGTTAAATTTTCAACTTGGAAGTTCAAGTAGAAGAAAATCTTTTCAACCCAGAATTTGTTGAATATTGAATATTGGCACCCACTCTCTTCTAACTTGTAGGGTTTCTGCAGAGAGATCCACTGTTAGTCTGATGGGCTTCCCTTTGTGGGTAACCCAGCCTTTCTCTCTGGCTGCCCTTAACAATTTTTCCTTCATTTAAACCTTGGTGAGTCTGGTGTCCCGGGGTTGCTCTTCTCAAGGAGTATCTTTGTGGTGTTCTCTGTATTTACTGAATTTGAATGTTGGCTTGTCTTGCTAGGTTGGGGAAGTTCTCCTGGATAATATTCCGAAGAATGTTTTCCAACTTGGTTCCATTGTTCTCATCACTTTCAGGTACACCAAGTAAACATAGGTTTGGTCTTTTTCACATAGTCCCATATTTCTTGGATGCTTTGTTTTTTCCTTTTCATTCTTTTTTCTCTAATCTTGTCTTCACTCTTTATTTCATTGAGTTGATCTTCAATCTCTGATATTCTTTCTTCCACTTGATTGATTTGATTTGGCTATTGATACTTATGTATGCTTCACAAAGTTATCGTGCTGTGTTTTTCAGCTCCATCAGGTCATTTATGTTCTTCTCTAAACTGGTTATACCAGTTAGCAATTCCTCTAACCTTTTCTCAAGGTTTTTAGCTTCCTTGCATTGGGTTAGAACATGCTCCTTTAGCTCATGGAGTTTGTTATTACCCACCTTCTGAGGCCCACTTCTATCAGTTCATTAAACTCTTTCTCTGTCCAGTTTTGTTCCCTTGCTGGTGAGGAGTTGTGATCCTTTGGAGAAGAGGTGTTCTGGTTTTTGGAATTTTCAGCCTTTTGGGGCTGGTTTTTCCTCATCTTCATGGATTTATCTACCTTTCGTCTTTGATATTGGTGATCTTCAGATGGGGTTTCTGTGTAGACATCCTTTTCGTTGATGCTGATGCTATTGCTTTCTGTTTGTTAGTTCTCCTTCTAACAGTCAGGACCCTCTGCTGCAGGGCTGCTGGAGTGCTGGAGGTCCACTCCAGATCCTGTTTACCTGGGTATCACCAGCGGAGGCTGCATAACAGCAAAGATTGCTGCCTGTTTCTTCCTCTGGAAGCTTCATCCCAGAGGTGCACCTGCCAGATGCCAGCTGGAGTTCTCCTGTATGAGTTGCCTGTTGACCGGCCCCTGCTGGGAGGTATCTCCCAGTCAGGAGGCACAGGGTCAGGGACCCACTTGAGGAGGCAATCTGTCCATTAGCAGAGCTTGAGTGCTGTGCTGCGTGATCCTCTGCTGTCTTCAGAGCCGGCAGGCAGGAAGGTTTAAGTGTGCTGAAGCTGCGCCCATAGGTGCCCCTTTCCCCAGGTGCTCTGTCCCAGGGAGATGGGAGTTTTATGTATAAACCCCTGACTGGGGCTGCTGCCTTTATTTCAGAGATGTTCTGCCCAGCGATGAGGAATCTAGAGAGGCAGTCTGGCTACAGTGGCTTTGCTGAGCTGCAGTGGGCAGTGCCTAGTTCGAAGTTCCCAGTGGCTTTGTTTACACTGTGAGGGGAAAACTGCCTACTCAAGCTTCAGTAATGGCAGATGCCCCTCCCCTCATGAAGCTTGAATGTCCCAGGTGGACTTCAGACTGCTGTACTGGCAGCAAGAATTTCCAGCCAGTGGATCTCAGCTTGCTGGACTCTGTGGGGGTAGGATCTGCTGAGCCAGAGTACTTGGCTCCCTGACTTCAGCCCCCTTTCCAGGAGAGTGAACAGTTCTGTCTTGGGGGTTCTGGGTGCCACTGGGGTAAGAAGAAAAAAACTCCCGCAACTAGATCAGTTTCTGTCCAAACAGCTGCCCAGTTTTGTGCTTGAAACCCAGAGCCCTGGTGACGTAGGCACCCGAGGGAATCTCTTGGTCTGCAGGTTGTGAAGACAATTGGAAAAGCATAGTATCTGGGCCAGAGTGCACTATCCCTCATGGCAGGGTCCCTCATGGCTTCTCTTGGCTAGAGAAGGGAGTTCCCTGACCCCTTGCACTTCCCAGGTGAGGCGATGCCCCACCCTGCTTCGGCTTACCCTCTGTGGGCTGCACCCTCTGTCCAACCAGTCCCAATGAGATGAGCTGGGTACCTAAGTTGGAAATGCAGAAATCACCCGCCTTCTGCGTTGATCTCGCTGGATGCTGCAGACTGGAGTTGTTCCTATTGGGTCATCTTGCCCCCCTCCTTTTTTGTTTTTTTAAATTTAACTCATGTTCTAATTGTCTCTTGTGATTTTGTCCGAGTGGTCCTTATATTTTTTTCCACCTCTGAGTAATTACACCACCTCTGAGTACAGATATTTTCATAGTTGCACATAGTTTAACTGTCTAAGAAATAAGAAGTGTTATGGAAATTAACAACTTTAGAAAACAAGACCAACTGGTGACATCTCTGCAATGTTTCCTCAGGGTGTCAGGAAAGAGCCCTGGGCTGGGAGTCTACAGACTGGAGTTTGAGCTGCCGCGTCGTCATCATCTGGCTTGATTTTACTGGGAAAGCATTTTCATACTTCTGTGCCTCAATGTCTTTATTAATAATGACTTTCAGGAGCCTTACTGTATCTGACATTCTATAAGAATTGGGTTGCTTTACTCCCCCTTTTCTCCTATTCGGGGCAATATTACCAAATATAAATATATTAGTGGCTAAAGTAATAAAATCAGAGGAGGTTGCATATGTAGTACATCATGCATGAACTTTGAATTAAAAGAGTCTTCAGTCAGAATCCAAGTCCTGCCACATGCTAGCTACAAGAGTGAGGGTGATGGGAAGTGAACAGATAGTTCTCTAAATTTTGGTTTACTTACTGTCAAACAAGGGTTTGGACTACAAGGTATTCTAAGGTTCTTATCCTAAGGTACGTTTCTAGGATTTTAAAAGTATTTGGAAACTGGCAGGGCTTTGATGCCACTTTTTGTTAGTATTTGTGGGCCACACCTCTGAAGAGTGGCCTAGACCCAGACATGGCTGGATTTCTCCTCTCCTGATTGTCCATTTCTGAGTCACACTGTGTAATTCATCCCAATAGCCAAAGCAACCTGAAAATTGAGGCAAGACATCGTCAGCATACTAAAAGATGAGAAGCCCATCTGACCTGTGTTGAGTATGAGGAAATTGGGCCCAGAGAAGTTTGGCTGATTCTGGTCCAGGCCACAATGAGAAGGAAAGTCAGTTTGTAATGTAATTCAGAATTTAAGTTCATTTTCCTCACCATGTTGGATGACATTTTAAGAAAGTTGGGATACAGAAGTTGTACCCAAGGTGGAGTGCCTGGCCAGGTTTTCATGAATTCATTCTTGCATAGGTGGGCAGAGGAGGGAAAGTAGGAGGGGAAGTAGAAGTTCAAGTAGCTTTCTATTGGGAGCTGGGAAGAAGTTGCACCATTGTGTGGCTTGGGCTCATCTGCTGGGTAGCCACGGTGATCTGTGGACTGGCTGCAGGGAGCATGGGATCCAGGTTAGCAGCTGGCTCTTTCACTCACTGAGGCTTGGATAGGTTATTAAGCTCCCATTCCATATTCTCATCTGCAAAATGGGGGAAATAAGCCCCATCAATGGGGCTTAGAATAGGTAAAGAACCTTGCATGGCGCATGGCAATCAGCAAATTGTGGCTGTAGCTTTTGATATTATTACTGATTAATATTACTGATATTATTAGTGATTTTAATTTTAAAACTAGCCTGATTTGCAGTGCAGAGAAGGCACTTGAAAGAGTGCTTCTTTAAGCTCTCAGCAGGAGTGGGGTGTCATTTTGCAAGACCCCGTGGTTGAGGCTGGTTGGTGCTCAGGCTGTGCCACAGGTACATGCCCAGGTACCTCTTTCCACAGTCTTCATGTCTTACTCTCTTAAAACTCTTCCCCAGGTGATATGGTTTGGCTCTGTGTTCCCACTTAAATCTCAACTCTAATTGTAATCCCCACTTGTTGAGGGAGGGACCTGGTGGGAGGTGGTTGGCTCATGGGGGCGGTTTCCTCCATGCTGTTCTTGTGATAGTGAGTGAGTTCTCACAAGATCTGATGGTTTACAAGTGTTTGGCAGTTCCCCCCATTGCTCTTTCTCTCTCCTGCCTCCATGTGAAGAAGGTCCTTGTTTCCCCTTTGCCTTCCACCATGATTGTAAATTTCCTGAGGCCTCCCCAGCCATGCAGAACTGTGAGTCAATTAAACCTTTTTCTTTATAAATTACCCAGTCTCATGTAGCTCTTTAAAGGAGTGTGAAAACTAACTGATACACCAGGTTACCAGTGGTGTGCATGCTAGGGGCTGCCAAACCTCCCTGACTCCTTCATATGCCCCTGTTGGAGAACACAAACTCCTAACAGATATTTCTAATAACTACTTGAGGTGTTATTAGGCAGATTCAAACTCTCTCACTAAAACCTATCTATGAAAGCAACACAAGCCGTCCCTGACCTCCCAGATTTTTCTGGAGCTCCACTCCCAAAGTTTTCCTGCAAAGTCTTGAGACTTAGAAACAACATTGTCAGTGGGAAGCTGGGATGTCTCAGGGCCTGGGTAATCCCTAATAGCTAAAGGATGAAAGCCATGGCTGGGCCACCATTTTTATGGTTACCAACTCCCTTGGAAAGTGAAGGGAAGGATAAGTAGCCTTGGGTCCTGTCAAGGCTGGCAGCAACCTTGATAGAGCAAACCCAGACAGATGTCCAGAGCTGGACAGAGATAATGGTGAGAAGACAGTGAGTGAGGAGGGGGTAGTGGAGCCGAGGAAAGCCTGGGTGAAGTTACTTGGTTCACCCCAGACTGCATGGACTGCCCTTCCTTGTTATCCCTCACGTTGCATTTTGGCTTTCTGACACCATTATCCAGGATGCTCCAAAGTAGATAGACCTTACAGTCATATTCAATTCAACAAACATTTATCAAATGCCTACCCCACCCCTGGTGCTTGCTAGGCGCAGGGTTTGGAATTGCAGGGTAGTTCTCCCTTCATGGAGTTCAGACTCTGGAAACCCCTCCCCACTGTGTAACCTTGGGCAGCACACTTAGCCACACTGAGCTTTCCTTTCTTCTTTTGTCCACTGGGGGCAATTGTGTGCACCTCAGGGATGGCTGTAAGGAGTGTATAAGATGAAACACTTAAAATGAGAGGTGCATAAAAGATGTTCAATATATGTTGCCTTTGCTGCACGTATTCTCCTGTACCATCCTTCTTCAAAGTTCTCTTTAATATGAATTTCTAGCAGAGTTCACCTGGCTAAACAGAGGGATCTTCATGTGTAAATTTCTCCTGGGACTGGGGATAGGTTCTGTGCATATGTGTGTCCAGGTGTAGCTTGCAGCATTGGTTTGGACACCTGAAACACTATGGTTTTTAAGTGAGATGAAATCATATGTAGTGAAGAGAGTTCTTTAAAATTAAACCTCATTACATAAAACCTTTTAGTGTTCAGAGGAAAAAAATGGAGATTTTGGCAATTAAATTTGATATTTCAAACAGGAAACTTGTTTCATTGGACTTACATGGGCAATATCATTTTTTATGTAAGTAGCTCTTGCTAAAGTATTATTTTGGAGGCACTTGAATTATGGTAAACTCTATTTGACTAACCTAAGACCTATTGTGGAAACCCGGATTTAAATATATGATAAAATTTGGAAATATTTTTATCGCATCTACAGATTATTTGAATTTGGAAATGTATTTATCTCATATATAGATTATTTGTATTTTACATCACAATAAGCGTATGTGCATTGTTTTTCTTTAACAGGTCTTTTACTACTTTTTTCCTACATTCTGATTCTTTACTATGTTAATTTTAAGCAGGCATAGACTAGGAGAATTAAGTTCAAGAATTTTATTTTTTTAATGTTTAACTCTCAGATGGTGAGTCTTGGCTGGTTCATACATGTGACGTTTAGTCTTCTGAATACAAATAGATGTCTTGTACCTTTGAGTCGCGTTGGTGATTGAAATAAGTTTTTTCTTTTTTAAACAATATTAATTACCCCATGGTCAAGATTACTGCAATTTACTCCACACCTTTTCTTCGATTTTTTTCTAATGCTGCTAGTTATTCCCTTTATTGAAAAGAGCTGTCTTTCTTAAAAAATAATCATCTTTGATAAGACACATTTTAGTAACCATTATATATCACGGTAGCCATTTTTAAGCAAACAGTTGATTTTAGATGGGGCTCTTGGTCAGTGTACTGCTTTTCTGGGCCATTCCAAATAAAGAGAGGAGACTGAGAGAGGAAGAACTATTCTGAAGGCCTGGAAGGGCACCTACACTTGACATTTCTGAGAATCACTATGATAACCTTGAGTAATTCTGGTGAATTTTATGACAGGAAGACAGTTTTGAGAACTGACTCAGCCTCTTTTTCTTTCATTTTGTTCTAAAAACACCTGAAACTCTTTGTAGAGGAATGTGTGAATCACTATGCCTGATGTCCACGTAGTGTCCTGTCCAGCATCCTTCACGTCGGAACTATTATAATCAAGTTCCTCGAAAGAAGCATGACTTGCAAGTCGAATTCCTAAAAGCTTCTGGGGTATTCAGGAAGGAGGAGGGCCGATTTTTCAGCAGATTTGCTCCACATTCCAAATTTGCCTCCAGATGCAGACTAGATGGCCAAAAGGTCAAACAACAGACATTTCAGGCTAGTTTGCCTTGACTGTTTT
The DNA here is from genome assembly GCF_047675955.1 of Chlorocebus sabaeus. Taxonomy (NCBI): domain Eukaryota; kingdom Metazoa; phylum Chordata; class Mammalia; order Primates; family Cercopithecidae; genus Chlorocebus; species Chlorocebus sabaeus. Next base: position 20,216,428 of record NC_132918.1, read on the forward strand.
GGGATATTTGTTCATAAAAGATGTTTTCAAGGGAATAGTAGATCAAAACATGGGATATGTCAATATCAAAGTTTTCTATTATTTGTATTGCAAGTTTGAATGAATAAACCTGCTGCTTTAGTTTTTGGAGATGGCACAGGCCACTTACAGTTGTACATGGTGGTAATGTCGACCTGAGAAGGTGGAGTTGGTTTTATGGACCTGCTCACCCCCATGCCTGCTCTCCAGGGCAGAGCGTGTGCTGGTGATGTCTCTTTGCATGCCAATTACCATAGGATTCTGACTTGTCTGCCAGGGTGCACCCTCTGCTGGAACAAAAGAATAATCATTGCCTCCAAGAACAGACTTAGAATGTGACTCCTTTCAAAGCAATCATCTCTTCTTCCTTGTCAGCATTTTTTTTTTTTTTTTTTTTTTTTTTTTTTTTTTTTTTTTTTTTTTTTAGATGGAGTTTTTTTCTTGTCACCTAGGCTGGAGTGCAATGGCATGGTCTCAGCTCTGTGCAACCTCCACCTCCTGGGTTCAAGAAATTCTCCTGCCTCAGCTTCCCAAGTAGCTAGGATTACAGGCGCCTGCCACCACACCTGGCTAATTTTTTTGTTGTTGTATTTTTAGTAGGGACAGGGTTTTACCATGTTGGCCAGGCTGGTCTTGAACTCCTGACCTCAGGTGATCTGCTCACCTCAGCCTCCCAAAGTGCTGGGATTACAGGCATAAGCCACTGCACCCAGCCCCCTACCAGCATTTCTGTGTGATAAGCAGGCTCCTAGACTGTTGAAGATGGCTTTTCACAGACATGAAATTCTCTAGTCCTTCTAAGCATGGCTCCTTTCTGGAGAGTCTGGGGTTTTGAGAAGCCTTCAGAGTCTCCAAGTTTTTGTGGGTTGGATAAGTCAGTATCTTCCAGGAGGCAGAAAGGTTAAGACACCAAATTAATGTTGCTACACAATTAAACATCAATATGTGTAGCTGAAGCACTTTAAACTGTGGCATTACAGTTTTTTGAGGGTGAGCCCCTCCACTATAATAAACTGCAATCTTTTTTGGGTTGTTTCCCTGCCCCACTTCCCTAGCCAAATACGAAGGCAGAAACAACATTTCTAAGATGCCACACTTCACAGCAAGTAGAAGCAGGACCAGAGAGACTGCAAATGACTTTACTTACCTAGATCATCCTCTATGAATCTATCTCAGTTCTAATCATTGTTTATTTCATTGAGAGCACTCTGTTTTGTTTAGAGATAAGATTCTGGATCCTTGCAAGATAATTTTATTGTTTTAAATAAAGAATGTTTTAGGTGCTCATTTCTCCCTCCCTCCCTCCCTCCCTCCCTTCCTTCCTTCCTTCCTTCCTTCCTTCCTTCCTTCCTTCGTTCCCTCCCCTTCCTTCCTTCCTTCCTTCCTTCCTTCCTTCCTTCCTTCCTTCCTTCCTTCCTTCCTTCCTTCCTTCCTTCCTTCCTTCCTTCCTTCCTTTCTTCTTTCCCTCCACCTCCCAGGTTGAAGCGATTCTCCTGCCTCAGCCTCCCAAGTAGCTGGGACTACAGGCACACACCACCATGCCAGGCCAATTTTTGTATTTTTAGTAGAGATGGAATTCACCATGTTGGCCAGGCTGGTCTTGAACTCCTGGTCTCAAGTGATCTGCCCTCCTGGGCCTCCCAAAGTGAGCGCCTACGCCCAGCCTAGGTGCTCACTGGATTTCTTTACAATGTTTTTTGTTAAATATTAAGAAAAAAAGACTAAATGATGGATATCTATGTATCAGTAAATATGCATCCAGTTGCCTTTAATAATGCTTTGCTAATCTTGCTTCAGATGGATTATGTGTGTGTGTCTTTTTGTGGTGTGTGTTTTATATTACAGATTAGAACTTAGGTCCCCTGGATTCACAACCCCGAATCCCATTTGTTTTTCTTCCTTTCCAAAGTTGTCATTATCCTGAATTTGGTGTTTAGCTATCCCATGCATGTTTTTACACTACTGCTATAACATACGTAGCTATAAAATAGCATTATTTTGCATGCTTTAAAACTTTATTTAAATGGGACCAACTGTTTATATTATCCTGAGCTTCTTTCCCTTATCAACAGGATGCTTTTGTGATTTAGATGTGATGTTCCATATAGGTCAAATTCTTTCATTTTTATTGCTTTATAATATTTCATCATATAAAATATCATGATTTATTTATTTCCCTATTGATAGAAATGCATGTTGTTTTTAACTTTTTACTATTATGAATAATGTCAAAATGAACATTGTTATGACTCTTATGTGCTTTATTAGATGTTACCAGGTTACTCTCCAAAGTGATTGTACAAATTTTTACTCTTACTTACTGTGTATGAAAGTTCCAATATTCATATACCCTTACATCGAAAATTATAAAACTTTTAAATTTTTGTTAATATTATGATATGGAATTATATTTTATCATTTTAATTTAAATTTCTCTGATTACTAGAGAAGATTGAACCTCTTTTCATTTTATTGCCATTTGGATTTCCTTTTCTGAATTGTTTGTTCATATTTCCCTAGTTTTGATTAGAGATATTTATATTTTTCTTATTGATTTGTAGAAATTTCTTATAAATTATCAGATGCCAGTTTTTAGAAACCCCTTTTGAGTTATAAAAATACCCACATCAGAGAAAATTAGAAAATATGGAAAAAAAAGTCACCCAAAATTCTACTACCTTTAACCAAAACATCGATTCATTTTGGCTCATTTGCTGCTAGTCTGTTTTTTTTTCCTGTGATACTACTGTCATTGTAACTATAATGCACACATGGTTTATATCCTGCTTTTCTCAATTAATGTATCTAAACTTATTGTTTGATGCTTCTGTATGGCTTTTGTAGCCATCATTTTAAACAGAAGTATGTTGTATCATTGAGTGTTTCTGTCATTTCTTTATTGTTAAACATTCAAGTTGCTTTTAAATTTTCAATTTGTAAGTAACATTATGAAGAAATACTTTATGTCTAAAATGTTTTGATATTTTACATTATTTTCTTAGATTAGGTTCACAGAAGTCAGGTTATGGGCCAAAGGGGATATACATTTTTTTAAAAAGTAAAATGCATTGTTAAATATTAAAAGTAAAAATATTACTTAATCAATGCTGGCAATCTAAGAAAGTAGGGTTCAAGAAGACTCATGGGAGTCTAGCATAAGTCTAAGTATCTAAGTCACCTTTGGCAGAGGGAAAACAAAAATACTTTGGTTTCTCTAGCCACCTTTCTGACCCAAAGCACTATTCATTATGGGCATTTTCTTTTTTGCATTTGCAACTTTTTGGCTTTGAAAGGAAAAGATAATTTTCCAGAGCTAAAGCATAACAGTTACAAGGTTAATTATAAATACAATTTTACTGATTCTTAAACACTTATAAGGGAATGTGGTTCATTAATTTCAGGACATGAAATTGGATATACAAGTAAAGGTAAAAATGCTGCGGTGAGCATTGGGTGACTGTCTTATAGAACATGGGCATCTCAGCACTGCTTGGTCGGGCTTTTATGTTTATATGATTTACTTTTTGGCATTAGTGGTATAATAAAAGTTTCAGATTATCTTGTATGAAAAAACATTTATTTGAAAATATGCAATACATCTAGTCCTGAATATACGATCTATATTCTAAAAGTTCCTTTACAAGTCAGTTAATTAGAACTCAGAAAGCATTTTCCCTTAGAAGTAATATTGTAAGTGGCGGTGTGGTTTCCAGACTGGCACATAAAAACCCACTTAATCTGTCGTATATCTGTAGTATCGCCCTGGTTTCAAATCTAGTTTAGCCGCAGTCCATTTGGGTGATCTTAGGCACTTACATTACTTAAATTCCTAGTTGATAAAATGAGGAGAAGGTATTTGTGAAGATTATTTGAGATAATGTGTATGAAATGCTTTATGAAGTATAAAATGCTGCTTAAAAGTGGCAGACACATTGTTTTCACCCACCAAACAAACAACTGTTAAAGGGCAGAACATGGTGTATCACTGGAGCTTCAAAGTGGAAAGTGTACACCCCAGGAGGTGTGCAGGTGTGGAGTTTACAGACGCATAGTAGAATGCCTATGTATATTATTTCTTTCTTATCCTAATATTAATTTTTGTGAGTTTACATCACAGCAGAATGCCTATATAACTTGTAAATACATGCACACACACACTTACATGATAACTATGCTCATGATAATTTTTAATGTATTGTTTGATTAAGACAGTTTGGAGCCCACTAATTCATTTATGTCTTCACCCAGTCAAGAGTATAGAGCCTGGCTATGAAAGGTGATATAAATTAAATAGAAAACCAATTTTATATGATCTTCATTTATAACCTTCTTTCTTTTTTTTTGTGAATTTTTTTTATTATTATACTTTAAGTTCTAGAGTACATGTGCACAATGTGCAGGTTTGTTACATATGTATACATGTGCCATATTGGTGTGTTGCACCCATTAGCTCGTCATTTACATTAGGTATATCTCCTAATGCTATCCCTCCCCCACAATAGGACCCGGTGTGTGATGATCCCTTTCCTGTGTCCAAGTGATTTCATTGTTCAATTCCCACCTATAGCCTTATTTCTATGCAAAGTGTACTTCACATAACTCTAGCTTTGACAATACAAAGTCTTTTGGCATCCTGACTTCGCCCCTGCTAGTGGGATGTTGGCAGTCCTAGCTTAGGAGATTCTGGGTATGCATACTTGTGTGTGTGTGTGTGTGTGTGTACAGTGTGTGTGTGTAGATGCTTTGAGAAGACAGAGAATTGTAGGATATCAATAACTTTATACATTAGTATGGAAAATGATGAGAAGACAATTCTCTCTGACTGGGTCTATCATCATTCATTATTGTTTTTTCTGGAAGTCTGGGGTTGAGAGGGAATCTACATGCTTTTTTCCCAAAGATTTAAGCACTAGTAAGTTGAATACTTCTGACCGATGATTCCTGGAATCCTAAGGACGAGAGTAGGAGGATAAAGAGAATTGTAACAGCTGTTTCTTGGTAGTTACTGACTTTAGACACCTGAATCAGGAAAAGTATACAATTGAAAAAATTATTAAAACAGTGTGTTGAAAACTGTCAAAAGGCCTCATTGTTATTTCATGTAAGTCAGCTTTCTGGGCTGGGACCCAGAATGGCTAAGTGGGTGTTGAGCTGGATAAACAATGATATACAATTAATGCAACAAATGAGATTTGTGCCAATTATTTCCAGAACCAAAGGCCAGTGAAATACTTTAATTTTATCACACACATCTATTTTGGCAGTAACCACTTAGAGTTTTATGTGAAAAGGTAAGCCATGCCTTGAGATCCGAAAGAGAATGGGCGTCTACTGGTGAGGGTTCCATGATATGGAAAACACACTAGAAAAACAGCAGGATGGAGGTGAATTATAATAGGTTTGACATAAATGAGCAAGACTAAATAAGTTTTGAAAGCAGTGGGCCATTCAGTTATTTCTTTTATTTTTCATATTTTTCTCGACTCTGCAAAATAATAAGAAACAAAAGAAAAATCTGCTGAATGCCTAGTCATAGTTTATTGGAGCAGGAAAATAAGCCATTCCAAACCATTCTCTGATTTGCTGTGAGTGGCAGAATCATTCACCGTGGTGAATCATAGCAGGGAGAACCATTTGGAGTGATTATTTTCTGATGTTAAATTGCAAATGGCACAAGTGGAATCAACAAAGGTATGAATTATTTTAAAAAATCTTTTAAAAGATCCTGTTACTGAAAAATATGTGTTTGTATGACCAGCTTATGGTTTCATTTCACTATCTTATAACTTCATTTCACAGTAGCCAAACCTTAAGTATATGTCTCTTTGTTATTACATTTGGCTAACTGAAAGCCTTTCTAGTTAATATTTTAATGTAAGAAATAGTATTATTTTTCTGGAAGCTGCATGATGGTTATAATGGTGGGGATAAATGTGTATATGTAAACATTTTGTCCAACCAACTGGGTTGAAGAAAAAGTGTGCTTCTTGCTTTGCCTACGGTGAGTAAGGAACCTGTTGGCTGATCTACAAACAAAGTAAACTGAGGGATTAGCCCTGCCTGGGTGAAACTTGTTAGTGATATGCAAATGGTTTATCATTAATATAATAATAGGCACTACTTAGTACTAATCCTTTGAGAATTCCTGATGGTATAGGCAATATACCTGATGCTTAAGATGAAATATCATCTGCCTCCAGTATTCCATGAGTTGTTTTTGTTGAAAAGCTTCAGGTTGCCCGGCCCTTTAAGGCAAATCTCTGGTATTCAAACTGGTGAAGTAAAAAGATATTTTATGCTCTAGTGTCTGCTTTGTGTGAATACTTAATTTTAAGAGGGTAGAGTGAAGTGTTTCTATTTAAATTTAGGGGGTACTATGAAGGTGGAGTGGTGGTGACTACATTCCATGAAGTTTCCTTTATTTTCCTTTTAATAGGAGGCCCTGGGCTCAGCTCAATGATTAGCTTCAGTTTTTAGTGGCTTTAAAAACTGCTTTTGACAGGAAAGCTGGTTGATTCTTAAGGGGAGGGAACATAGGATTTCAGAAGGGGCATATTCCCTTGCTATCTGTAACCCTGACTGTACACAGAGGACACCCAATGTATACTCTATGAGTGACTGAATACATAGTTAAGAATACATAGTTAAGACTTGCAGCATTTTCAGCCTGAGAGAGACAACGAGGGGGGAGGTAATTGTGTAGATCTGGGTACATTCTTGGTATTCCTTACACCATGTCCTGAGAGTGGATACCTTTTAGCCCCTGTACTAATTATTGCTGTGTGACAAATTTTCCCAAAATTTACAGCTTTAAACAACATTAAAAATTTTTTTTTTTTAGATTCTGCGAGTCAGGAATCTGGGAGTTGGCATAACAGGGTGGTTCTAGCTTAGGGTTTCTTCCAGGGTTGCAATCCAGATATTGCTGGGGACAGCAGTCATGTGAAGGCTGGGAAACATGTGCTTCCAAGCTCATTCACAGAAGCCCTCAGTTCCTTGCCACATGGGTATCTCTATAGGGCTGTCATGACATGGCAGCTGGTCTCCTCTCAAGGAGGCGATGTGGGTGGACACACGCTGCTTTATATGACCTTGTCTCTGGGTCACACACTGACACTTCCCTTTATTTTCCTTGTTAGAAGTGAGTCACTGAGTCCAGCTCACACTCATTAGGAGGGGATGGCACAGTGATGGGACCACCAGGGGGTGGGGATCACTGGGGTCATTTTAGAGTCTGGCTACCACAACCCCTTTCAGTAATTTTGTTCAGTTATCCAATGACTCAAGAGACTATGAAGATCTTCTTGAACTATTTCATTACAGAAACTTTGGTTCCCCTTTACTTCACCTTCAGCAAAGTCATTCAAGTGTCTTTCTTAGCCCAAATCCAGTAGATCAGAGGGTCTTACTCAAGACATCACCAGCACCACCACCATCCACTGGCTGTGAGCCCCGAGTCAGCCTGGGGAGGAAATAAAGTCATTCAGTGGAATTACATGAAATTAAGGTGCTGGCTTCAGTTCTGTTCCCACTAAATACATGTCCTTGTTGTAAGAATAAGTAGTTTTGATTGGCCATCGAAGGAAGGTTACATGGGGAAAAGACTATTGTACATGCCATCCTCAATCTGAGACCTGGTCACTCTTTTGAAAGGAGTTTAAAGAACTTGTCCTTTCACTAACCAAAAAGACCTCCACTTATAATCCACATTTTCTCAACTACAAAAGATGTTTACTGTAGGTAAATCTAGTTAAAATATGAAATAAAACATAAAGTACATAAGGTTTAGACCATTGATGTTCATGACTTAGTCCCCCATTGTATTTTGTTTTAAAAAGCTCAGTTTTCAGAGATCATTTAGATGCCACTGAATTTAAAAGGCCAGTCCACCAGGGTGAAGACACAGGCTGTGTGTTGGGGGAAGATAAGTGATCAATTGCTTTTATACAATATGTTCCAACAGGTATTGAAGTATGTTTAAGGAGCCTGGGAAGTAGGGCCATATTAAAGGATGTGTTTTGTATTTTAGTGAGGATCTTGGGAGCTGGAGGTAACCAGAGAAAAATGGTACCTCGAAAACTTGGGAGACACCTTCTGAGAACAGGACACAGACAAGGTCAGGCTGGGCATTCGAGATGTTCAGGCCTTTCTCCTTTGATTCTAAGACTTGATTTTTCCCTTCATGCTTTAGGCCTACAGTGCAATTATTTTACATTGTTAAACCCCTGTTTGGATTAAAGTTTCTTTCTTTTGTAACCAAGTGTAGATGAAGTCTATGTAATAGATACTTATCTGGGGATCTTGCCAGTATTTCTGTTTTCATCTTTATTCTCCATTGGCGGGGGGGTGGGGGGGGGGACGCTGGCTATTTCCTTCTCTGCCTTTCTTGCCAAAATGCCAATATAATAATTATCACATTTTCATTTGTGCTTTGCTTCTCGGACTGTCAAATCCTTGAGGGAAAAGACTAGATTCCATTAGCCATGTATCCCTAGTCCTTAGCAGAGTGCCTTGCCTGTATTAGGCATAAATAATAATGTTGAATGAATGAACGAATGAATGAAGACATGAAGGAAGGAAGGAACAAATAGGCAGGCTACTGCTTGTATTTCGTCACCCAAGCTCTGAGTTATATTTCTGGGCCCCTAAAAGAAAATTTTAGACATTTTGGAATGGGTCAGATGCATCTGTTAGAAATATAAATGACATAAAATCATCATACCTCTTCTGGTAAACTTATTTAGAAGTTAAAGATCTGGCCACCTGCATTAGCAGCTCAGGAGAAGTTTAGATTGGCATTTAGATTAGCTGGCTCTGTTATTCAGTGACTTTGCATACTTGTTCAAGGGCACTGGAGTCAACCAATGTTTATTTTTGGATTCTCCATTGCTCTCGGGATCACTGCAGGGAAGACTGATGCCCCACCCCCCTCATTACCTCCTTCACCTTGTTTGTTGTTCCTGGTCCAGGGAGGACTGCCGCCCAGATTCAGCCTGACTAGCTGCTCCTTGGTGCCCTGTTATTTTTAGTGTATGAACCACAGCAGCAGCTGGCAACACTGAGATGGCCCATACAGGCTTAGTTTTTGTGAGGTTGAAACTATGGGTTTAAGAATATTGGGAAGCTCTGGTTTTTATGTCATTGCATTATCTCATGATAAATAATATGCTATTTTTAACTTTAATCTGTGATGCGCCAATCTTTAACAGTGCAAACTTACACTAAAAGACCTCTGCCTGGTTTTGGATAACTTTGCCTCTATTTTATGCTGAAAGTAAAGAGACTAGGAAGAGAGGACTTTAAAAAAATGAAATCATAGTCCTGTGAGGAAATCTTTTTTTAAAAGTTGAAAACTTAAATAGCAGAAAGCTTTTGGGGAAGACTAGGGGCTCTGAAGGCGTAATTGAGGTGATGTTGTTTACGGTAGGTGAACTGCTATAATAAGCAAATCTCAGCATGTGTTCGTTTTCCCCTCATATGATGGTCTGATGTAGGCCTCTGTCAATGGTACAGTGGGAAGTTCTGCCCCACTATTCTCAGGGACCCACGCTTTGTCACTTTTACCATGAGACTTCTTTTTTTTCTTTCTTTTTTTTTTTTTTTTTGAGACGGAGTCTCGCTCTGTCGCCCAGGCTGGAGTGCAGTGGCGCGATCTCGGCTCACTGCAAGCTCCGCCTCCCGGGTTCACGCCATTCTCCTGCCTCAGCCTCCCGAGTAGCTGGGACTACAGGCGCCCGCCACTGCGCCCGGTTAATTTTTTTCTATTTTTTAGTAGAGACGGTGTTTCACCATACCATGAGACTTCTAACATCATCTCAGGGGGTCAATATCCTGCCAGCAGATGGGGAAACCGCATGGAAGGCCATGAGGTTTCTGTGGAGCGGGCCAGGAAGTGGCACACATTCCTTCTATTCAGATGCCACTGGCTGTAGCCCTATGACTGCTTTCCACCTAAATGCAAGAGAGGCTGGGACATGTGGTGTTAGGACTGAATTGTGACCCCCCCCCCCCCCCCCACCACCAGGTAACCCTGGCCAAATTCATGTATTGAAGTCCTAACCTCCAGGACTCTCAGAATATGACTGTATTTGGAGATAGGCATTTAAAGAGGGAATTAAGCTAAAATGGGGCCGTTAGTGTGGACCTTAATCCAATCTGACTGATGTCCTTATAAGGAAAGATGATTAGGACACGTAGAGAGAGACACCAGAGGTGTGTGTACACACAGAGAATAGACCACGTGAGGACGTAGAGAGAAAGTGACCATCTGCAAGTCAACAAGAGGCCCCGGGAGACACCAAACCTGCCAGCACCTTCATCCTGGACTTCTAGCATCTGGAACTGTGAGAAAATAAATTTCTGTTCTTAAGCCATCTCATGTGAAGTATTTTGTAATGGAAATTCTGGCAAGCTAATACATATAGTCTAGCTATGAGCCCAGGAAAAGGTAGAAACTGACTTAGTGATTAGCTAGCAGTCCCTCCATAATATAAAGAGTGCCACTTACTCATTACTTGCTAATTCATTCAAATACTCTTATAGGTACTTGGGACATAATGAGCAAAATAGACAAAAATTTCTGCCCTGCAGTAGCTTCAGTTTTAGCAGATATTAAAGCAACCAATTACCATCATACCATCCTGCTTTCTTTTCTTTTCTTTTTTTTTTTTTTTTTTTTAGCACTTATCACTTTCTGAAATTATCCAGTGTATTGATTTGCTTATTATCCCCTTCTAAAATGAACAGAACCCCCTTTTTTGCTTTATTTTAAAAAATTCTATTCTTAATGACTCAAAAATGCCTGGCACATAGGAGGCTTTTGATATTTATTTGTAGAGAATTGAATGAGATATCATGAAATTGCATTTCAGGAAAAAAATATGTAAGGAATGATTTCTTGAGTATAAGGTAGAATGAAGAGAATTTTTTTTTTTTTTTTTCTTTGAAAAAAGTACCTGGTAGCTGACCTTGTCCTTTAACCTCTGAGGTCATTTCAGTCATTTAATCCTAAAATTCCTACTTGTTTTCTATAAAATATTGTAAGTTTAAACTTTCTGATGTGCACAATATATTATAAGTTTAAAGTTTCTGATGTGCACTAGTGATAGAATATTTACCTCAGAATATTTTTGGTTTGCTTGCTGTATCATGATTTAACTACTGAATTATGGAGATTCAGAGTGACTGGGGACTTAGGGATGGCACTGCCCCATATCCTCACTTTAAAAACCAGAAGGAGCAGGCTAGAAGGAAATACCAGTCTTACAGAGCTTGCATGTGGCAAAACATAGACCAGTCTCTGGATTTGGGCCTGCAGTGACTCACCCAGCACTCTTTCTACAACACTAACCCTTTTGCTATTTGCATTAAAGGTGGATTGAATGGTGGTTAAGAGTGTCAGCTTTGGACCAGGCTGTGTGGGCTTGGATCCTGGTTCCACCACTAATTAGCTGGGTGACTGTGGTAAGCTCACTGTGCCTCAGTTTCCTCCTATATTAAATGGAGAGAAGAATAGTACTCACCTTATAGAGTTGTTCTTTTAACTCTTTTAGGAGTTAATATGTGTAAAGAACTTAGAACAGTGACCAATGCGTAGTAAGTATTCAATAAATGTTAGTTGCTATTGTTATTATTACTCTTGCTATTTTAAAGTGATTAATTATATAATAAATGGTCAAAGGGCTTTTGTAGGTATCTATTGACAAAGAAATATCTATTGACAAAGATATCAAAATATCTATTGACAAAGAAAAAAAGAATTCATAGACTATTAATAGTGTTCATCACACCTGAAGAACTAAACATATATCCTGACTATGATTTCTTCACCAAGAGGTTTCTCAAATTTCTTTTTATTGTGATATAATTGACATACCATAAAATACTCTTTTAAAGTATACAATTTCATGGTTTTTAGTATATTCACAAAGTTGTATAACCATGACCACTGTCTGATTCCAGAACATTTTCATCTCCTGAAAAGAAGCCTTTACCTATTAGCAGTTACTTCTCACTATCCATCCCTAATCTACTTTCTGTCCCAATGGATTTGCCTATTCTGGACATTTCAGATAAATGGAATAACACAGTATGTAGCATTTTGGGTCTCTTTTATTTAGCATAATGCTTTCAAGATTCATCCATATTGCAGCATGTGTCAGAACTCTATTCCTTTTTATGGCTGAATAATTTCCCATTGCATGGATATACCACATTTTGTTTACTCATTATTCATTCTGGAACATTTGGGTTGTTTCCATGTTCTAGCTATTATAAATAATAGTACTGTGAATATTTGTGAACAAGTTTTATGTGGGCATATGTTTTCAGTTCTCTTAGCTGTGGACCTAGCAGTGAAATTATTGGGTAATACAGTGACTCTATGTTTAACTTTTTGAAAAACTGCCAAAGTGTCTTGAAAAGTGGGCTGCATCATTCCCATATACTTAAAGTACAATATTTGACCTTATTTGATTGAAAATGAAAGAGAAGTCATTTGATTCCAATATTCATAGAAAAGACTCTCAGTTGTTCACAAACATTTGAGAGTCTTTGTCTCAGCCCCTGTGATGGGCACTGCATAAACCAAGACAAATGAAACATAGTTTCCGATTCTGAGGAGTGGATGAGAATTTTCGGCTTTTCAAGTTGACTTTTTTAAAGAAAAGTGTAGATATTTGTTTTCTTCTTTTATTACTTGTCTTCTCTTTTGGATATCATCATTGGACATTTAGGAAAGACTCTTAATGGGGTACTAGATATGTCAAGACCTGGAGGGCTGGATGGATAGTGCACATAGAAGTAGACAGTGGATGGGAAGCCAGGATGTACAGGATTAAGACACTCTCAAGTCAGTGGATTATTTAGGTGTAATCAATTGTCAGCTCGTTTCATGAGTGACAGTGACTTTCCTCTCCATCACAGACATCATTTGAAAAGGAAAGGGAACCTATCTCTCATTTATAAAGACCACATTTGCTTTCCATGCCAGAAATCTGATGGAAACTTTCATTTTCACAGAATTACCACCTTGCTTTGGTTTGGGGTCTAGGTAGTCATAAAATTTTGTGAGCTGTGGCAAATTGTATATATAATTGTATCCACAGATGTCTAGTTGAAGAAACAAACTTCGAAGGGTTTTATTCTGTTGCTGCCCACTGAAATGCACATTTCTTAAGAACAAGCAGGTAATGCTTTCCTATGTAGAACATTGAAATTTACCAGTGCACCTCTTGAGTTCCTCGTTTTGGCGTAGCGTGGTTCTATTACTTCACTAGAAGCTATCATATTCATGCTTTGCTGGTAACTTTCAACCACCGTTTTCACTTTTTCACTGAAATGGGTGACAATTACGTTTTCATCTTGGATCAAGAAGTTGTTTACCTCCTGTGTAATTGGCTGTAAAAATTAGGCAAATGTATTTATGGAAACTAAAATGAGCCTTTAACTTTTCAGGAGCCTGTCCAGGTAGAAGTGAGTTAAGTACAAGATGTGAATGGGGTATCTTGGCCTGGAAAAAGACCCAGTAGCCATAACTTTGCATTTGCTCGTTTTGTTCAACCTTTCCTTCCTTCTCCACCTGCCAAAGAAACTGTAACAATTTTTATGACTTTCTCTTCAATGACAGTTATCTTCCCTTACCCTAATTCCCTCCCTCCTCATCCTTCAAATCCCCTTCCTCATCATTCAAAGTCTAACTCAAGCTAGCCTTTCCTCCTTATTTTCCCCTAATCTTTCCAATCTGTATGGAGATTTCTCTCTTTTCCTGATAGATGTTACGCCAGAATGGTGAGGATTAAGTTATAATTGCTTTCTAATAGACTGCTGTGTCTGCCCACTAGATTTCAAGCTCCCTAAAGGTCAAAGCTATTTCTTACATTAGTTTTGAATCCGCTTCTGGACAGTGCCTCATCCCAGAGGACTTCCTCACTCATAAGCCTATGAGGATCAAAGCAACAATTTAGGAGCTAGTGATTCTCACAGGAACGCTTATTTCGGAAAAGCTGTGCTGAAAATCTGGGTTTTTATTTGAATTAATAGGCCTTACTTGGCCTTAAAAAATGACATGTAATCTTTTCTGTGCTATCCCTTCTCCAGGAAGGTGGGCCTCAGGCAGATGAAGAATCGAGGACACAAGGAAAATCTTGGGCACACTGTGACAGTGGGGGAGTGTGGTTTATCCCCCAGAGCAATCTAAGGGAGTCCACACCTGCTGCTTCATGACTAGGGTTTCAAAGCTTTCAGAACAGGCATAGGCAAAGCTTGTCTTTTGATATCAGGATAAGTTTCAGTGGATTTAAAATGTGTTGTGATCAGATTTAAGCCCAGAAAGTTTTTTTTTTTTTGGCTGTACTTACAGTGAAACTCTCTCTCTTTAATGCTGTTTGGTCACATAAACAACCGTGTTCAAGTTTCTTGGTCACTCCTGAATCCTTTCTTTTAAGTGGGAGTGGGAAGTTATAAAAAGACAAGTGTCGGTGTCGGCTGGGCGCGGTGGCTCACACCTGTAATGCCAGCACTTTGGGAAGCCGAGGTGGGTGGATTACCTGAGGTCAGGAGTTTGAGACCAGCCTGGTCAACATGGTGAAACCCTGTCTTTACTAAAAATACAAAAATTAGCTGGGTATGGTGGCACACGCCTGTAGTCCCGGTTACTCGGGAGGCTGAGGCAGGAGAATCACTTGAACCCGAGAGGCAGAGGTTGCAGTGAGCTGAGATTGTGCCACGGCACTCCAGCTTAGGCAACAGAGTGAGACTTTGTCTTAAAAAAAAAAAAAAAAGAGAGAGAGAGAGAGAGAGACAAATGTCAGTTTTATGTGTTTATGGCCCAGTTATGGATGATCTACATTATTTAAGCTTTCTAAGTATCAGTTACCACATTTGTAAGAAGGAGAAGATGACATGCACCTATTATAATTAATGAGAGTACCCAGTGCCTAACATATATAAACCTATAACCTAAAATGGAGCACAGAATAAAACAGAGTCTAATTAATCACACTTATCCCTCCTCCTTTTCTTTTGGTCAGAATGCTGGAGAGTGCTCCAGCAAGCAGGGACATCTACCTTATCTCCTCTAGTATTCACACATCTGCATTCAAAGGAGATGCAGACCTCTCTATTGTCGCTTTCATGGAATTGTAGTATGGCTCTCAAGTCATCAAACTATCTGCCTGAATTAATGAAAAAGCAAGGAAGATGAGGCAGGAGGTTTATTCCCTTCTGCAAAAGAAAGTGTTAAGGTTTTAGCTCCCTCTTACTTTTTAGAGCTTGTGTTCCAAGAAACTGAAAATGCTTCGTCTTTGCTGCAGATATTAATTGCATCCCTATGAATCATATGGGGCCAACCAATTATGACTGCTGCTTTTCTTTACTTTGCAAGTGGGATATTAGGGGAATGACAGGAAAAAAAGACCATTGCCAAATCTTCTGACTGTGTCTACTTGCACATAGGTTCTTCCTGCATTAAGTAAATAGAGAAAAAGGTGGCATTCTAAAAATAAACCACTTCAAGTTAGGTTTTTAAACCACAAAATCAATTTCACAGTATTTTTAAAGTTTTTCTTTCTTTTTTTTGTGTGTGTGACTTCCTTTGATATGTAGACGCACCATTAGCTAGTAGTTAATTTAAGACTTGAGTAAGGTCTAGTTTCTAATGTTTTAATAAGCAATATATTTTATTTTTTCTGAAAGGGGAAAATATAATGAAATTGGGTTGGAAAGCATTTAATACATTGGTACTGATGTCTCCATCAAAGAAAATAGTAAATAAAGTTCTGGAGACCAGAAGTCCAAAATCTAGGTGTTTGCAGGGTTTGTTCCCTCCTGGAGGCTCTGAGGCAGAGTCTGTTGTGTGCCTCTCTCCTATTAATGGGTTTTGGTGGCTGCTGGCAACCCTTGGCATTCTCTGGCTTGTGGCTGCATGACTCCTGTCTCTGCCTCTGCCTTCTCATGGCCTTCCCTCTGGATCTCTGGTCTCCAGTTGCCCTCCCCTTTCTCTTATAAGGGCCCTGGTCATTGGATTTAGGAACCACTCTAAATCCAGGATGATCTAATTTTGAGATCCTTAAATTAATTACATTGGCAAAGATTATATTTCCAAATATGGTATATTTACAGGTACTGGGAATTAGGACTTGAACATATCTTTTTGGGAGACACCCTTTAATCCATTACAATGAAAACATAGGGTCAAAGCTATTGAATAACTTCCCAGGGAAGGTCAGAGTGTGGCAGAGGTGGAGTGTGAACCCAGATTAGTTTGCCTCTAAAGCACGTAGTTGTTCTTCTGAGAACATGACCACTGCTTATACACACATATGGCATACATGGGTAGTGTATTAGTCCATTCTCACACTACTATAAAGAACTACCTGAGACTGGGTAATTTATGAGGAAAGAAGTTTAATTGACTCACAGTTCCATAGGTTGTACAGGAAGCATTGTTGGGAGGCCTCGGGAAACTTACGATTGTGGCAGAAGGCTAAGGGGAAGCAAGCACATCTTACCATGGAGGAGCAGGAGAAAAAGAGAGAGAGAGAACGCGCAAAGGGGGAAGTGCCACAGACTTCCCAACAACTGGATCTCATGAGAACTTACTACTATGAGAGTAGCAAGGGGGAAATCCGCCCCCATGATCCAATCACCTCCCACTATGTCCCTCCCTCAACACTGGGGATTACAATTCAACATGAGATTTGAGTGGGGACACAGAGTCAAACTGTATCAGGTAGCATGACCATCTTTGAGAATACAGAGTCTTTAACAGGATGTTGACCATTTTTATTTTTCTGCCTTTATAAAAAATTCATACTGTGTTGGAACTAATTGAACTGTGACTCATATGCTGTGATTAATATAGTTGAATTCCTGTTCTTTCAACAGCTCCATCACATATTGGATAGCTGTAGGAACTCCCTTTGGATTTGGAGATAGGACACACCAGAAACTAATTTGAAAAGTTCAAAAAGTTCAAAAAGTAGAGTTAAAAACAAACACTTTTACAACAAACCTAGATTGTACTGTAGTGTTTTTCTTTTCTTTCTTTTCTTTTTTTCTTTTTTCTTTGAGATGGGGAAGTAGAACACCTAACAGCCAGTTTGTATTAACTTGTCTCATGTTTTGGGTTGTTTGGATACAGTCCAACACACCACCAGGAGAGCTGCATCTTGAGGTGGCCAGTGCCACATGCCATTATTCTTTCCATAGGAGGCAGGGCATGTGCAAACTCTGTGGGCCTGCCAAGGTCAGATGTGTACATTGGGCCAGTCACTTTACCACTTTAAGTATTACCTTCTTCATAGGTTAGGTGAGGGGAGTTGATTTAGGTGAGTTTTAACTTTTCTCTTTTTTCTACCAATAATATGTGCTTTTAAAAGCCCCTTCTATCCCAACACATACTTGAATATTTATAGAAAATTGTATAATTTACAGTCATGTTATAAAGAAAGCCATTAATACATTTTTAGAAAATATGTTAACATATACAGGGATTTTAATCCTGTGTTATTTTTACTTAAGGTAAATTAATGGATAGACAGGAATTGCCAAGACTGCAGAAGAGCATATATAGAGTGAGATACAGTTAGGTTCTTATGTATAAAATTTTAAAAGGATTAGAAATAAAAGGATCATAAAATCTGTACTTTGGTAGGAAAACAAGTTGAATTCAACTAAAAAGCCAATTATTGGCTCAGTTCAATAATACATTAAAAAATAATAGCTTCACTTAATTCCCTTACAGTAATATCTCTTCAACCTAGAGCTTCCTTTACACGAAGTTTACTTTTGAATATAACTTTCACTATGGGAAGAATTTTGATTTTCATATATAAATCTAAAATCATTCCTATTGAGTGCCATTAGAAAAAGGAGAAAAAAAGAGATTGGGAAGAGAAGCGAGAAGTCGTGTGCTTTGTAGAGCAGGTGAGGAGGTTTGGCAGAAAACCAAAGGGGATGGTCAGAGCAAGTGGTGGCGGGAGATTCAGGTCAGGGAAGAGGAAGGGATGTGCCTCAGGCTGTGTCTCTGGTGTAAACTTGGGAATCAGTATTGACTCTCAGCCAGAGCGGCACTCACATCAGATGCAGGACCGGACCAAGACAGAAATGTCTTCTTCTTATTTTCTTTGAAAGAAAGCTAAGTGAATTTGAAATATCTAGTTGAAACTGTAGAGAAGAAAGAGCCTAAGGAGGTTCTAACAAGAGAGAAAAAATTATTATTCATTTAATTATTACAAACTTAGGGTAGAAAGATTTCACTGATGTTATTATCTTGGTTTTGTATACTGTCTTTACTTTTTGGTTGTTTAGTCCTTTATAAGGGCTTGCGTATATCCTTTCCAAGATTTCCCTCTTACCTTTGGTCATTCTAACCTTATTCCCCCTTTAGGAGCTAAGGATTCTACCCCTGGGGTGTTTAAATTGAGGAGAGAATACTACAGTTTTTTGTTCGTTACATTTTTAAACTCCAGCTCAGTTTGTGTATGTAGACAGAGCCTTAATCTCAGCCATGTAGCAGAGTGCCTATTATGTAATAGATGTTCAATAAACTATTGACTGGTCATGGGGTACTGAAAAAACAAAACAGAAAACAAAAACCAATCCCCTAACAACAAAAAAATTTAGTAGCTAATACAAATAATACCTTCTTTCATGTACAATGCTGTGTTACATCTTAGCTTAACCTGGGAACCTGTATACCACTTTCTTTTTTTATAATTAAAAAATTTGGTTTTTAAATTTTACTTTAAGTTCTGGGATACATGTGCAGAACGTGCAGATTTGTTACATATGTATACATGTGCCATGGTGGTTTGCTGCACCCATCAACCCATCATCTAGGTTTTAAGCCCTGCATGCATTAGGGATTTGTGCTAATGCTCTTTCTCCCCTTGCCCCCCACCTGCTGACAGGCCCTAGTGTGTTTTGTTCCCCTTCCTGTGTCCATGTGTTCTCATTGTTCAACTCTCACTTATGAGTGAGAACATGTGGTGCTTGGTTTTCTGTTTCTGTGTTAGTTTGCTGAGGATGATAGCTTCATCCATGTCCCTGCAAAGGACATGATCTTATTCTTTTTATGGTTGCATAGTATTCCATGGTGTACATGCACCACATTTCCTCTATCCAGTCTGTCATTGATGGGAATTTGGGTTGGTTCCATGTGTTTGCTATTGTAAATAGTGCTGCAATAAACATATGTGTGCATGTGTAGAATGGCAATTTATTAAAAAGTCAAGAAACAATAGATGCTGGTGAGACTGTGGAGAAATAGGAACACCTTAACACCACTGGTGGGAATATAAATTAGTTCAACCATTGTGGAAGACAGTGTGGTGATTCCTCAAGGATCTAGAACCAGAAATACCATTTGACCCAATATGCCCAAAGAAGTATGCCATTTTCTATAAATGAAAGTCTGACTCTTTAATTAGTTACTTGTCACTTTGATGATGATGATGGCAGCTAACATTTATTGGGTGCATATGTGACAGGCACTGCTTTACTCACATTAAGTTATTATCACATTTAGTCTTGTAAACGACTCTAGCTGGGATAACCAGTTAGGAGACAGTTATATCACTCAAAAGAGTCAAACTATGTACAATCAAGATAAAGAGCAGCTTCTGAGGTCAGGAGTTCGAGACCAGCCTGGCCAACATGGTGAAACCCCATCTCTACTAAAAATGCAAAAAATTATCTGGGTGTGGTGGCACATGCCTGTAATCCCAGCTAATCGGGAGGTTGAAGCAGGAGAATCTCTTGAACCCAGGAGGCAGAGGTTGCAGTGAGCTGAGATGGTGCAACTGCATTCCAGCCTGGGTCACAGAGTGAGACTCCATCTCAAAATAAATAAATAAATAAATAAATAAAATAAACAGCAGCTTATTGAAAACTGATTTTTTCCCCTCAAGAATGCAGATACTTTAAGTTTAAAGGAAATTTCCCTGTAGGAAGAAAATGTACAGATACCGGTTAATGGATGGATTGTAACATGTAATTATCTTAAACAAGGAAGATTATAAGACAATAATTTAAGAAATGTTGTCTGTACTTCCTCCATTTATTAAAATATAAAATGAACATATTTTGTCATGTTAGATTTGTGCTTTGATTTTGTTATTTGCCTGGAATTATTTTAAAATTGAAATTTAGTCAAATAATGCTTTTCCCTCCAGAGACAGGGCTTGCTCTGTCACCCAGAGCAGGTGTCACCCAGGCTGGAGTGTAGTGGTGTGATCATAGCTCACTATAACCTTAAACACCTGGGTTTCAGCCTCCCAAGTAGCCAGGACTATAGGCACACACTACCATGCCCAACTAACTTTAAAATATTTTGTAGAGACAGGATCTTCCTATGTTACCCAGGCCTGGTCTAGAACTCCTGGCCTCAAGTAGTCCTCTGCCTTGGCCTCCCAAAGTGCTGGAACTACAGACATGAGCCACTGTGCCCATATAAAAAATTATATGAGCCTCAAATAATTTTTTTTTATAAGAAACCAGTTTATTCCTACATCAAATAATAAATATTTGCTTGCATTTATAAGTCAGGTGGACAAGGCATGGAATAATGATCCATTCAATGGCCAGAGCCAATAATTGAACCCTGTGATTTGGTTTCCTGATATTTTCTCTCTCTACTTGATTTCCTCTTTTTCCTTTTTCTCTAAATATTAAAAAATAATGCATGTTTTGGTATTCATAACTAGTGTTTTCTCAAGTTGAACTATGGTTGAGAATGATCCCAATTTCAAATATCCCATGTTGACTTTCTGAAAATACAGAAACATCTAAGTGAGGCACTTTACAAGTTCATATTATCACAGATTCCAAGCTGCCTCAATTGTCAGTGGACCATTATGGCTTGCGTGTGGTTTATTTGGTTTGGAGTTGCTTCAACTTTCCAAAGACATAGTAGATTTGCAAAAACAGATCATTAATGATAACCCCAGAATACTTATGTCTGAAATATTGGGTGGACGCAGCAGTTAGGATTTTTTTTTTCCTGCTGGATGTCTGTTCTTTAAAGGCATGGCTGTTTAGTTGCCACCGGATTGAATGCTTCTGAAGATTAGCCTCTCATTGTTTGAATGTTTTCATAACATTGTTGCCATAAAGCATCTTCATACTTCACAGTTGAGATCTTGACTTCCAGAATAAAAAAGAAGTCAGGGGTTAATCATAACAATTAGCTAATGTGTCAACAATTAGCACTTTCCATCAACCTGCTCTAAAAGGAGACTCTTCTTATCCACTTGCAGACAAAAATGCAATGATGTAGTTAAGAAAAGCACTGAAATTGGCTCCTAGAGTCCCCGCTGTAGCCAACTAAATCCCCAGGGCATTGTTTACAGTGATTATTCTGCCATTATGATGTTGTTGCATAGGCGGAGGGGGGAGTCTTATTGCTCAAAATAAGTCTGCCCTTTTTTTTTTTCCAGAGGACGAAACAAAACATTAAAAGAAAACAATCCCTTTTTGGCTGCTTTTGGAAAAGTAGAACAAAAACTGCTGTGAAAGATCGGCCAGTTATAGTACTTTAGTGTTTAACTGGTAAATATTTTAAAAAAGAGTATATTTAATATTTTACCACTTGGAAAACTTTCAATGCGTTTTACGTCCAGCACAGCTCAATCAATGTAAGATTTCAGAGGTCTCTGGTGGGGATTTCTTTACAATGGATACATTATATTCTGTGGCCATCTATACCACTGCTTGGTCAAAATATGTTTTAACATCTTTTATATAATCCTTCTAGTAATACAAGAACATTTATACTGCACCTTTTACAAAGAACCGCACAGTACTTTACACAGACCCATATATCTATGTAAATACCATGGGTTTGTCTTTAAAAAAGCCTTAAAACAACTTGTAAATCCCCAGTAGCATCTGAGAATTCTGAGGGTAGGAAAAATTTTAACTAAAACTGGGATCACCTTTCGGGCAGTTCTGTGAGTCCTTGCAGGCTACTGTCAGAGCACAGAGGATGCTGGGCTGATAAGAGGTGCGCTGGCCAGGCCAATGCAGCAGAGCCAGTGCCAAGGCCTCTCTCAGTGTGGTAGGACGGCTTGAAAGGGGGGGTCCAAAATGGCAGCGAGGGCTGTTGCCTTAGAACAGGGAGGGTGAAAAAGGAACTGAGCTGTCCTGGGCCACCAGCTCTTGGCAGAGAAGTTTGGGGTCCTGCATCCATGCTGGAGATGACAAGAGGCACATTCGAGCCATGCGCAGAGTTGGAGACAAATGCTGACCTCGGGCTTCTGCAAACAAGCAAGGCCAGTGAATCAGTTTGAGTCAGGGCTTCCGAGAGGATCTGGAGAGCTAAGGTGGGCTTTCCAACTGGGGAAGGGTTGCAACAATGATTGTTTCTCTCCAACACTTCAGGAAGTTGGTTGTTGTCAAGATGTCATGCATATTTGATAGAAAAGATGTGAAACTGAATTATTTTTTTGTTTAATTTCCACAAGAACAGTTCTCAACTAACCTCTCTTTGTATGTTTTATGATCAAGTTCTAAAGCCTTGCTCCTCATAGTATAGTCCTAGGGCTCACACATCAATATCCCCAGGGAGTTTGTTAGAAATGCAGATTCTCAGGTCTCACCCCAAATCAGAGTTTGCATTTTAATAAGACTCCCAGCTAATTCTAATGCACATTACAGTTTGTGGACTGCTGCTCTCAGAGATGAAATAGAATGGGTTGGTTCATTCATTTTTAAATTCATATGATCAGTAACATTTATTGAGGATAGGCACTGGAAGAAGATGGTACCCTGCTCTTGAAGGGTTCCCAGTTTAGTGATGGAGACAGATGTGTGGAAGAGATGTGTTCAAAGTGGTTTGATGTGCCAAGAAGGGAGTGTGCCTAATTCTGCTTGGGGAACTCTTGCAAGGCTTAATGGAGGTTAAATTTGAGTGTTGAGTCTTTACAGGGAGTATAAATATGTTTGAGAGGAAGGAAAAGTCTTGCAGCCCATGGAGGTATTACATGAAAGCCTGAAAGAACATGAGATGTGCAGAAAATGATGAGATTTCGTTACTGGAGGCCAAATGTGTGGGTATATTACAGCACCTGGGGATGCGCTTAATAAAAATGTAGCAATGTTTTCTGCTCCATCTCCATAGTAGGTGATCAGTGAATGCTTGTGAAAAGAATGAATGAATAAAAAAAAAAAAAAAAAAGAAGAGGAGAGGTAGGCAGGATCTGATTATGAAGCTAATGAATGTGGGCTTTATTTTAAAGGCACTAGAGGCTTTTAAGCAGG
Source organism: Chlorocebus sabaeus (assembly GCF_047675955.1). Lineage (NCBI taxonomy): Eukaryota > Metazoa > Chordata > Mammalia > Primates > Cercopithecidae > Chlorocebus > Chlorocebus sabaeus. The sequence continues at coordinate 20,239,705 of NC_132918.1, forward strand.
GCCATGACATGGACACATTGAACATGGTGGCAGCAAAGCCAATGATCAAAGTTAGGGGAGATTTGAGGCAAAGAATCCAGGGAAGAGGCTGCAGCCCTAATGCAGGGGAGAGATAATGCCTATCTGAACAAATGTAGTGGCACTGGGCATGCAGAACATGTCAAGTTACAAGATGTTTAGAAGGCAGAATGCCAGAACTCCTGCTTCATTGTGGGAGTGAGAGAAAGGGAGAGAAAAATCTCAGGGGTGTTTATTTTCTAGTTCAGGTGAATGGTGAGAGGTAACAGCAGAAGAGGAATTGGAGAAAGACGTTTAATCTGGTAGGGAATGCACCTTTTATGTGCCTGCGGAACATCTGGGAGATATCCAAGAGGCAGCTGCAAAATGAGGCCTGAAGATTCAGATGTGGGAGTCCTTGGCACAGGAAGAGAGAGCATACATGAGAATAGCAGTGTGATAAGGATGGAAGCCTGGCATGCAGACATTTATGGGAGGAGGATTCCACCATGAAGCAAAAAGAGCTCCACCAGAGGAAAATAGGAAGGCAGTTTCAGAGTCCTTCTTTTTACACTCTCGTAGCTCTTCATTTTTCTTCATAGCACTTATGTAGCTATAGTTGCATATTTGTGATTATCGATTTGACTGTAGAGGGTAGGGGGTTTTGTTATACAAGATCTTGAAGGCCCTGTTAAGTACATGGATCTTTATTCTGAAAGTCCTGAGGAGTCACTGATGGGTTTTATATAGGAAAGTGGTGTGGTCTGATATATGTTTTTAAAAGATTACTCTGGGGGCTGTGCAGAGCATGGATCTTGAAGGGATCAACTGGGAGCTGTTATAGTATCCAAAGAGAATAGTCTTTGCACTGGGGATAGTGGAAATGGAGAGAAGTGGAAGAATTCACAACATATTTAGGGTACAAAGTTCTTGGTGAACATCTGACTGTGGAGATAAGTGGGTGGTGGTGACATTTATGAACATAGACACTGGAAAAGGACAGTGTGGCAGGCACATGTTGAGTTTGACGTTCAGGAGATGTCTTAGAGGCAGTTGTCCTGCAGCTCAGAAGAGACTCTAAATCATAAGGTAGAGGTAGGAAATTGTGGAGCCTGGTGGAGATTCAAAAGAAATTTTAGAAGTTGAGGTCCTACGGGGAAGGCCTAAAGGAATCAGGGCTACTTAGTATTAAAAAAATCTTTTGAGGATACACAGGCAAATGAATCATAGGCCTCTGAGAGGAAACTAGCACAATCAGAATTCGGGTTGATTTGAGTGAAGATTACTCAATAAATCCACCATGGAAGCCTTGGATCAAGTGAGATTGTTGAAACCCATCTGCTAATATATTTAAAGAACAACAAGCTATTCTATATTTCTTTCCTGGATAGTCTAGTTCCATACGTATATAGAAGAATAAATGAAGTGGTTGTTTCAGGTGCTCTCCATATCTATTTGTTTTGAATCTATAAAATATTTCTTTCAGTGAAAATGCAAATTCTGAAATAAATGTCTAATTTACTGGACTTGAGTCTTCTGTGTGTTATAAGCACATTATAAGACTTTCGAAGGTGGAGTGAAGGTACTTTTCCCTGATTTTGAAATGTAAGAACTCTATTCTTCTCTTGCTTTGGCCAAAATCTGAATGGGGCTCTTTTGGTGGGTGGCAAGAGAATACAGATTCAAGCACCACCAACTGATTAATGTCACTGCACGCACCAGTAGTTACTTACTCCTGACTTTAGATGCAGAACTTCTTCAACAGTACAAGATAATCCTAGCCTCAACAACTACTCTGGGAGGAAGAAATCCATTGCTTTGTAGCTGAGTCAGCATAGGCTCTGAGAGGGATCATGATTTGCTAAATGTTACACAGTCAGTTGACAGCAGATTGTGATTTGAATTCAGGTTGTGTTGTACTACAGTTTTTTGAGATTTCAAAAATATTAAATATTACAGCCTGTCTGTTTTGCAAACTGAGGATAGGGAATTTGTAGTCACTTGCTTTAACTTAGTCATCAAATCAGAGGTGAATCTATGTCTCTCTAACCTACCATTTATGAACAATAAAAGCGGGTGTGATATTTTAAGGGATTATCTAATGAATTAGTGTTGTCACAGTGTGGAGAGAATTTCGGGTTGTCACAAAAAAAGTATACCTTGGGCCCAATCAGAAGAAAATAGGTGAATAATTAGGCAAAAATTGAACACACCAGTTAGAATAAACGAGAAAGAAATTTGGCAGTAAGAGATTTTATCTGAAGTTTTGTTTGACTGGAGGCAAGTTACAGCTATGTGATAGGGACAGAGGAGTTACTGAATCTCAATAGAGAGTTGCCTAGAATAATGGCTTCCAACACTGGCTGCACATTATGATCAACTGGGGTGCTTTTAACCAGCACTGATGCCTAGACCCCATCTCAGACAAATTATGTCAGAATTTCTGAGGGTGGGACCCCGGGTATCATTATTTTTTTAAAAAATCCCCTCAGATAATGCAAATGTGAAGCCAGAGCCTACAACAGGTTATACTTGTATAGAGTTTGGGGGTAATTGTTTTAGAATTATAAAATGAATAGAAATAGGTTTATAGGTTGTGAGCAACCATGTTGTTAATCCCAGTATTATCAGCCCTGCCAGCCAAGCCTGGCCACCTTTTTACTTAAGTTTAATTTTTTAAATTTTGTTTTTAAAGTAAAAGAAAAAGGCATTTGTGATAGGATTTGAATTCCTTGGGTAAGTTTTTGTTTTTGTTTTTTGTTTTTTTTTTTTTGATGTTCTGCTGCATGTACTGTATCAATATATCTAAGATACTCATTTTTTGGTCTGTTTTCCAGCACTGTAGATTAAACCAGGGCTAAGGAGATGAAGGTTAAAATTGTCTAGACCTGGAATAGACTAACTTTAGTCTGTCAACTATAACATTGGCAGGTTTTGAGGGGGAACCTCACTAACAAAAACTTTTCTCAACAAAAACTACTTATGAGATTAGGGAGTTTCAGATTGAATCTACTTTTATGTCCCTGATTTCATTTGTCTACGATGGGGTATAATCAGAGGATGTGTACATTGAGGTTCAGGGAAATAAGGTAAAGTTGTTTGCTTTTGACCCATTCTGAAATAATTACCCAATACATGATAAAATACAAAGAGGGGCTTACTAGTAAGACATTTCTAGTACTAATGGCTATGCTGGAGATACCAGCAGGGTCCCCAGCATTCCACAGAATGAAACTATAACTGCAGGTACATTTGTGGGATGAGTAATGGAATCATACAGTCATTCCAGAGGTTGTCCCATGGGGAAATAATTCTTGTTGGGTAAACTTTGAAGAATTCTTTCGTATTTTAGTATTGAAGTGTCCAGAAATATATGCGTGAAATGTCCTGCCCATAGGAATTATAAGGGGCTAAATGTTGGAAGATCCAGTGGAGAGGGTGTAGGCATGGGAATTACAAAGATCTGGTTTAGAAACTTCATTTTGCCCCTCAGTAGTTGTGAGGCCTTGGGTGCTAGCAACAACTTCTCAGAGGTGCAGTTTCCCCATCTATAAAATGGGAATAAGAAATAACAAAAATAATAGTAGCTTACTTTTAGGATTATGAGATTGAAAAATAATGTTAGAAAAATCAATTACAGGCATATAGTTAGTTCCTGTATAAGGCAGTCACTCAAATTTGTGGCTGCTGCTACTATTTATTTAGTTGCCATCCTCCAGATCATTTCTAGTTTGGTAAGTATTAAAATTAAAAGGAGCTGAGGTCTAGAAGCATGAGGATGGGCAAGGAGACCCTATCAGTTGCAAGTGGCCAGTTAGATATCACAGAGCTTGAGTGTGGATTTTCCCCTTTGGAAATTGTCCTGCTACTTTTTTTTTTTTTTTTTAAACATCTGCTATCCTCAGAACTCTAGCTCCACTCATTTATTTATTTATTTATTTTGGAAAGAGGTCTTATGACCTAGCTAGGTGTCAGACATCTGTTCCAGATTATAGGGTTCAGTCTCAGGGTCTGCTTGTACTATTCAGGGTCTGCTGAATTAAAGTCCAGAAAGAAGGAATAAGTTGACTATACCTCAGGTTATTACTGGGAAGATGCCAATGCTGATCTTAAAGGAATACAAAAAAAAAAAAAAAAAAAAGAGAGAGAGAGACATTTAACAAACTGCTCCAAACCCAGTAACTTTTCCACCAGATATAGTCCTAATCCTAAAATAAATACTATTTTGCTGTGTTTATCAAAGGCAAGACCAGTTCTAGCAACTCCTGATCTGGGTTTCACTAAAGAGGGTTGAGGTTTGTCCTACCTTGGGAAATTGCTGTCTGTTTTTTTCTCAGGAAATTCCAGAAAGAGGACAGAACAAGGCACGGGACAGAACAAGGTTCAATGGTGGCTAAACCGAGACTCCTGTTATGGTACCAGAGGGTGGGTGGTTCTAAACACATGGGCTGTTATTAAATGAAACAGCAGTGCATAGCACAGTCTGAATAGAGTATTAGTTGTCTGAGCACTGTATTAGTTGTTATTCTTTTTTTTTTTTCAATAAGCAGAGGCTTTTATTTTTATACTGTTTAACATTTTTTATTATTTATTTATTTATTATACTTTAAGTTCTAGTGTACATGTGCACAACGTGCAGGTTTGTTACAAATGTATACTTGTGACATGTTGGTGTGCTGCACCCATCAACTCGTCAGCACCCATCAACTCGTCATTTACATCAGGTATAACTCCCAATGCCATCCCTCCCCTCTCCCCCCTCCCAATAATAGGCACTGGTGTGTGATGTTCCCCATCCAGAGTCCAAGTGATCTCATTGTTCAATTCCCACCTATGAGTGAGAACATGCGGTGTTTGGTTTTCTGTTCTTGCGATAGTTTGCTGAGAATGATGGTTTCCAGCTGCATCCATGTCCCTACAAAGGACACGAACTCATCCTATTTAATGGCTGCGTAGTATTCCATGGTGTATATGTGTCACATTTTCTTAATCCAGTCTGTCACTGATGGACATTTGGGTTGATTCCAAGTCTTTGCTATTGTGAATAGTGCTGCAATAAACATACATGTGCATGTGTCTTTATAGCAGCATGATTTATAATCCTTTGGGTATATACCCAGTAATGGGATGGCTGGGTCATATGGTATTTCTAGTTCTAGATCCTTGAGGAATCGCCATACTGTTTTCCACAATGGTTGAACCAGTTTACAATCCCACCAACAGTATAAAAGTGTTCCCATTTCTCCACATCCTCTCCAGCACCTGTTGTTTCCTGACTTTTTAATGATTACCATTCTAACTGATGTGAGATGGTGTCTCATTGTGGTTTTGATTTGCATTTCTCTGATGGCCAGTGATGATGAGCATTTTTTCAGTGTCTGTTGGCTGTATGCATGTCTTCTTTTGAGAAATGTCTGTTCATATCCTTTGCCCACTTTTTGATGGGATTGTTTGTTTTTTTCTCATAAATTTGTTTGAGTTCTTTGTAGGTTCTGGATATTAGCCCTTTGTCAGATGAGTAGATTGCAAAAATATTCTCCCATTCTCTTGGTTGCCTGTTCACTCTGATGGTTGCTTCTTTTGCTGTGCAGAAGCTCTTTAGTTTAATTAGATCCCATTTGTCAATTTTGGCTTTTGTTGCCATTGCTTTTGGTGTTTTAGACATGAAGTCCTTGCCCATGCCTATGTCCTGAATGGTATTACCTAGGTTTTCTTCTAGGGTTTTTATGATATTAGGTCTCACATTTAAGTCTCTAATCCATCTTGAATTAATTTTCGTATAAGGAGTAAGGAAAGGATCCAGTTTCAGCTTTCTACTTATGGCTAGCCAATTTTCCCAGCACCATTTATTAAATAGGGAATCCTTTCCCCATTTCTTGTTTTTGTCAGGTTTGTCAAAGGTCAGATGGCTGTAGATGTGTGGTATTATTTTTGAGGGCTCTATTCTGTTCCATTGGTCTATATCTCTGTTTTAGTACCAGTACCATGCTGTTTTGGTTACTGTAGCCTTGTAGTATAGTTTGAAGTCAGGTAGCGTGATGCCTCCAGCTTTGTTCTTTTGACTTCAGATTTTCTTGGCAATGTGGGCTCTTTTCTGGTTCCATATGAACTTTAAAGCAGTTTTTTCCAATTCTGTGAAGAAAGTCATTGGTAGCTTGATGGGAATGGCATTGAATGTATAAATTACCTTGGGCAGTATGGCCATTTTCACGATACTGATTCTTCCATATCAATATCCAATGGTATGTTCTTCCATTTGTTTGTGTCCTCTTTTATTTTACTGAGCAGTGGTTTGTAGTTCTCCTTGAAGAGGTCCTTTACATCCCTTGTAAGTTGGATTCCTAGGTATTTTATTCTATTTGAAGCAATTGTGAATGGAAGTTCATTCATGATTTGGCTCTCTGTTTGTCTGTTACTGGTGTATAAGAATGCTTGTGATTTTCGCACATTAACTTTGTATCCTGAGACTTTGCTGAAGTTGCTTATCAGCTTAAGGAGATTTTGAGCTGAGATGATGGGGTTTTCTAAATATACAATCATGTCATCTGCAAACAGGGACAATTTGACTTCTTCTTTTCCTAACTGAATACCCTTGATTTCTTTCTCTTGCCTGACTGCCCTAGCCAGAACTTCCGACACTATGTTGAATAGGAGTGGTGAGAGAGGGCATCCCTGTCTTGTGCCAGTTTTCAAAGGGAATGCTTCCAGTTTTTGCCCATTTAGTATGATATTGGCTGTGGGTTTGTCATAAATAGCTCTTATGATTTTGAGATACGTTCCATCAATACCAAATTTATTGAGAGTTTTTAGCATGAAGGGCTGTCGAATTTTGTCAAAGGCCTTTTCTGCATCTATTGAGATAATCATGTGGTTTTTGTCTTTGGCTCTGTTTATATGCTGGATTACATTTATTGATTTGTATATGTTGAGCCAGCCTTGCATCCCAGAGATGAAGCCCACTTGATCATGGTGGATAAGTTTTTTGATGTGCTGCTGGATTTGGTTTGCCAATGTTTTATTGAGGATTTTTGCATCGATGTTCATCAGGGATATTGGTCTAAAATTCTCTTTTTTTGTGTGTCTCTGCCAGGCTTTGGTATCAGGATGATGTTGGCTTCATAAAATGAGTTAAGGAGGATTCCCTCTTTTTTTATTGATTGAAATAGTTTCAGAAGGAATGGTACCAGCTCCTCCTTGTATCTCTGGTAGAATTCGGCTGTGAATCTGTCTGGTCCTGGACTTTTTTTGGTTGGTAGGCTATTAATTATTGCCTCAATTTCAGAGCCTGCTATTGGTCTATTTAGGGATTCAACTTCTTCTTGGTTTAGTCTTGGGAGAGTGTAAGTGTCCAGGAAATTATCCATTTTTTCTAGGATTTCCAGTTTATTTGCGTAGAGGTGTTTATACTATTCTCTGATGGTAGTTTGTATTTCTGTGGAGTCGGTGGTGATATCCCCTTTATCATTTTTTATTGTGTCTATTTGATTCTTCTCTCTTTTCTTCTTTATTAGTCTTGCTAGCGGTCTATCAATTTTGTTGATCTTTTCAAAAAACCAGCTCCTGGATTCATTGATTTTTTGAAGGGTTTTTTGCGTCTCTATCTCCTTCAGTTCTGCTCTGATCTTAGTTATGTCTTGCCTTCTGCTAGCTTTTGAATGTGTTTGCTCTTGCTTCTCTAGTTCTTTTAATTGTGATGTTAGGGTGTCAATTTTAGAATCTTCCAGCTTTCTCTTGTGGGCATTTAGTGCTATAAATTTCCCTCTACACACTGCTTTAAATGTGTCCCAGAGATTCTGGTATGTTGTATCTTTGTTCTCATTGGTTTCAAAGAACATCTTTATTTCTGTCTTCATTTCGTTATGTACTCAGTAGTCATTCAGGAGCAGGTTGTTCAGTTTCTATGTAGTTGAGCGGTTTTGATTGATTTTCTTAGTCCTGAGTTCTAGTTTGATTGCACTGTGGTCTGAGAGACAGTTTGTTATAAATTCTGTTCTTGTACATTTGCTGAGGAGTGCTTTACTTCCAATTATGTGGTCGATTTTGTAATAAGTGCGATATTCTGTTGATTTGGGGTGGAGAGTTCTGTAGATGTCTATTAGGTCCACTTGGTGCAGAGATGAGTTCAATTCTTGCATATCCTTGTTAATTTTCTGTCTCGTTGATCTGTGTAATGTTTCCAGTCGGGGGTTGAAGTCTCCCATTCTTATTCTATGGGAGTCTAAGTCTCTTTGTAAGTCTCTAAGGACTTGCTTTATGAATCCGGGTGCTCCTGTATTGGGTGCATATATATTTAGGGTAGTTAGCTCTTCCTATTGAATTGATCCGTTTACCATTATGTAATGTCCTTCTTTGTCTCTTTTGATCTTTGATGGTTTAAAGTCTGTTTTATCAGAGACTAGGATTGCAAACCCTGCTTTTTTTTTGTTCTCCATTTGCTTGATAGATCTTCCTCCATCCCTTTATTTTGAGCCTATGTGTGTCTCTGCATGTGAGACGTGTCTCCTGAATACAGCAACTTATGGGTCTTGACTCTTTATCCAATTTACCAGTCTGTGTCTTTTAATTGGACCATTTAGTCCATTTAAATTTAAGGTTAATATTGTTATGTGTGAACTTGATCCTGTCATTGTGATATTAGCTGGTTATTTTGCTCGTTAGTTGATGCAGTTTCTTCTTAGCATCGATGGTCTTTACATTTTGGCATGTTTTTGCAATGACTGGTACTGGTTGTTCCTTTCCATGTTTAGTACTTCCTTCAGGATCTCTTGTAGGGCAGGCCTGGTGGTGACAACATCTCTAACCATTTGCTTGTCTATAAAGGATTTTATTTATCCTTCACTGATGAAACTTATTTTGGCTGGATATGAAATTCTGTGTTGAAAATTCTTTTCTTTAAGAATGTTGAATATTGGCCCCCACTCTCTTCTGGCTTGTAGAGTTTCTGCCGAGAGATCTGCTGTTAGTCTGATGGGCTTTCCTTTGTGGTAACCCGACCTTTCTCTCTGGCTGCCCTTAACATTTTTTCCTTCATTTCAACTTTGGTGAATCTGGCAATTATGTGTCTTGGAGTTGTTCTTCTCGAGGAGTATCTTTGTGGCGTTCTTTGTATTTCCTGAATTTGAATGTTGGCCTGCCTTACTAGGTTGAGGAAGTTCTCCTGGATGATATCCTGAAGAGTGTTTTCCGACTTGGTTCCATTTTCCCCCTCACTTTCAGGCACACCAATCAGATGTAGATTTGGTGTTTTCACATAATCCTATATTTCTTGGAGGCTTTGTTCATTTCTTTTTCCTTTTCTTTCTCTAGACTTCTCTTCTCACTTCATTTCATTCATTTGATCTTCAATCATTGATACTCTTTCTTCCAGTTGATCAAGTCGGTTACTGAAGCTTGTGCATTTGTCACGTATTTCTTGTGTCATGGTTTTTATCTCTGTCAGTTCGTTTATGGCCTTCTCTGCATTGATTATTCTAGTTATCCATTCTTCCATTCTTTTTTCAAGATTTTTAGTTTTTTTGTGCTGGGTACGTAGTTCCTCTTTTAGCTCTGAGAAGTTTGATCGACTGAAGCCTTCTCCTCTCAACTAATCAAAGTCATTATCTGTCCAGCTTTGATCCATTGCTGGCGATGAGCTGCGTTCCTTTGGAGGGGGAGATGCGCTCTTATTTTTTGAATTTCCAGCTTTTCTGCCCTGCTTTTTCCCCATCTTTGTGGTTTTATCTGCCTTTGGTCTTTGATGCTGGTGACGTACTGATGGGGTTTTGGTGTGGATGTCCTTTCTGTCTGTTAGTTTTCCTTCTAACAGTCAGGACCCTCAGCTGTAGGTCTGTTGGAGATTGCTTGAGGTCCACTCCGACCCTGTTTTCCTGGGTATCAGCAGCAGAGGCTGCAGAAGATAGAACATTGCTGAACAGCATGTGCTGCTGTCTGATTCTTGCTCTGGAAGCTTAGTCTCAGGGGTGTACCCCGCCGTGTGAGGTGTGAGGTGTCAGTCTGCACCTAGTGGGGGCTGTCTCCCAGTTAGGCTACTCAGGTGTCAGGGACCCACTTGAGCAAGCAGTCTGTCCGTTCTCAGATCTCCACCGTAATTGTTATTCTTAACATGATATTGGGCCTTTACCATGTACTGGAAGGTAGTTTCTATATTCGACATATATTATCTCTTTTATTTCTCACATCAACCCTATTAGACACTATTATCATGGGACCCAGAGAGGTTTAGTAACCCAAAAGTCACATAGTTACAGCTGTTGAAAGTCTGTTTATTCTCCAATCATTTGCTTAATCAATATTTATTGGGCACCTACGACATATCAGGCTCGGTTAGGAGCTGGGGATAAAGCAGTGACCAAAGCAGACATGGTTCCTACTCCAATGAGATTATAATCCAGATGGCATAGGCTATAAATAAAGAAATAAGTTAACATATACCAGGTGGTGATTATTGCTGCTGAGAAAAATGAAGGAGGGGAGATAGAAAAGGGGATGCCACAGGGCTAGGGTAGAGGGTTCTATTTTATACAGTGGTAGAGGAAGGCCTTTGTGCTGAGTGCTTTGCTTTGGAATGACTTTAGGATGGGGAAGATGCCCAGGTGGCACCTAGACATTTGAAAGTAAGGGCTGAGGCTGCATATCTCTAGCTACATTTTCTTTCATGTTTGCCTTTCATGGAATTTTTCTATGTATCTAGAATTCAATATAGAACTAGGGTGAAATGTCCCTCAAAAATGGTATGGGAGCAGCTATTAGGATGAATAGGACTCTTGGGGCCAATGGGATGGAATGTCTGTTTCTGGTCAAAAGGATTCATTTTGTTACTGGAATAGAATATTCACATATATCTTCCCATTGCCTAGCTCCAATGGGTGTCTAGGCTTTTGCATCAAATGGGACTTGGTGAGGTGGGGATGTGGATTCATATTAGTTAAGGTACAGGCTGGTAACAGCTCAGATAGAGGGAGGCAGGCAGTTGAGGGAAAGTTGGCCCAGGATTCAGAACTCTTTATCTGTGGCTCCTGCAGCTCCTGGAGAGTTGTTTCTGTGTTCACCAGCACCAAGTCCCTGTTCCTGCTTGAGTGAAAGAGAAAGGAAAGAACTGGGGACAATGGCATTTGCCTTTCAGGACTAAATGGAGAGGTTGCCCATGCAACTTCCTCTCACAGCTGAAACTTGGTCACACTCTGAGGGAGCAGGTTCAGAGCACAGACTCTGGAGTCAGACCACTGGGGTTCACATCCCAGCTCATCCCAGCACATCCCACTTGTAAAAGTGGTTTAACCTTTTTTGTTTCTCAGTTTCCTCATCTGTAAAATAGGGATGGTGAGAATAGCACCTTGCTCATGGGATAAGGATTGGGTGTGTTAATTGGTAGAGGACCTAAGACAGTGGTTGGCAAATAGATAGCACTATGTGTTTGCTCATTATGTACATAATTGGCCATACCAGACTGCAGGAAAAACTGGAAATGCGGTTTCTAAATGGGTAGTCAAGTGTCCTGTCAAAAGTCAGTAGGGTTTTGTTAATAAAAGGAAGAATGGGGGGAGTGGATACAGGAGAGTATGACCACATAATTTTCATCCAAAATGACACACTTATGAGAGTGAAAGATGCCACTACTACTAATTACACGGGGATATTAAGCGTAAACAGGAACTGTCCTGGGAAAATCAGTATATCTGGGTGCTTTATCCAGGGGGGTTATTAGCTATCTCTACCAGAGCATACATCATTGACCAATTTCCCAATTTTTTTATTTAAAAATCTTAGTCTGAAAAGTTGACTTCTATTTTTAGGAATGAGTAGAAGGACAGATGGAGGGGATGTTAAGTATTTTTCCTATTTGAATTCTACCCCAAACTACGTGGCCTCTTGGAAAAGTATCCAGATTAACAAAAGAAACCTTGGTAAAAAGAGGAAATACAAATCAATTTTTATTAGAAATTCACAGTGCATCTCCTGGGTGCAGGAGAGGAGGCAAAAAAACAGTGGAAGCACTTTAGGTATCTCTAGTAGAAAAACAGCTTTGATTGGTTTTTGATTTGCATTGGCAGGGAAACCTAAATGTTAGTCTTCAAAAATCAAATATTTCTCAGGTGTGAGCAATTTTGTTTATTTCATCCCCACCTTTTACAGTTTTCTTCAATATTGGTAAATACGATGGGTTACTATCACGCTTTAAAAACTCTACGTTTTGCCAAGTTATTCTGAAATAACTTCTTAGATTCTAAAGAAAATTAGTCTTGCTCTGGGACTTGGAGAGAGAGGAGGCTTCACTAAGTAATAAATAACCTATCCAGGTTGGAAAGGGAGGTGACCACCTACAGCGTGAATCACAGACAGAATTCAAAAACCTCTGTGAGGAACTTAACCCAGCCTGCATTTTCTTTTTCCTTCTGAGAGAACTAATACGTCGTGTCAGATAAGGAGAAACAAGTGAGAAATGAATATGAACTCCAGACCCCTAACGACATAAGGAAATGTAAAAAAAAAAAAAAAAAAAAAAAAAAAATCAGCACCAGGTTGTTGATAAGAGGAAAAAATCATAGCCAACAGTGAAAATTCATCCTTTACCTTACACATCCCCCTCCAAATAGACCCATGCATTTCAGCGAATGGTAAATAATGCTTAAAATGGCAGAAGCTAGAGTTGGGAAAATAAGAACCAGGTGTTGGAAAGAAGGAAAATCAAAAAGAGCATACATTTTCCGTCAACAATCCCCACCATAAATCCTGGCAATGCCACCATCACGACCTGGAGCCCGCAGGGAAGAGACTGTTGTAAAAATGATAAATCTGAATCACTACACACCAGGTCTTGATAAAACAAAGAAAGTTGATTCTGGGGTCTGATATATATCGATAATCACAGAGAAACAAAGCTTGATCAGTGAAGGGCCAAATGTGAGGAAATGTGAAGTTCAAAATCTGATGGCTGCTTAATATTCCAACCAAGCGGAACATTGGATAATACAGTGGAAATTGATGACTCAGTGGCATCGGCTGCAGCAGAATAAAGATATATTACAAATTTCTTCACAAGAATAGGGCGATATATATGCCAGTGCCTGTTCATCACATTTTTATGTATTCTTCACATCTAGAAACAAAAGAGGATATACTGTCTATACCACCTTCATAAAATAGGGTTAACGCATTTTCTGGGGTTTTGTTGTTGTTACTCTCTTCAAGAAGCAAAATCCATGATTCTCTTTGAGAAAAATGTCTATGTGTAAAAATGAGGTATTGCTGGTGCATCTCTTAAATGACTGTCCTAATTGCACTCCTGAAGGACTCTCAGATTCAGTAAATTTCTGTGTGCATGTGGGGTAGGGCCGGGTGGGGAAGCGACCGAGGAGCCAGCAATGTAAAAATCACACTGAGGGCAACTTGATGTTCGATTAAGCAGCTTCAATTAGATTCATGCTGGATTTCACTGCTCTAGGTGCTCCCAGGGATTTTCAGAGGCTATTTATAAGGCAGCATAGTTCCCAGAAGTGGAGTTGGGAGGTCCTTCAGTCGGAAATTCTGAACGTCTTAATTATAAGGGGTCTTAGACAAAGTGCTTACCTAGCATGGAATCCTCTGACCCTGATAAGTCCACAAAGGAGTCAGGATTATGGGTCTTTGCTCTTCTGTTTTCCTAGCTGGTGTTGCTTGTTAGCAATTGACACCCAGCATCAACATTCTAGGGTAGAGATTTCTAGCCAGTGGTTTCTATTTCAATGTCTTCATGGCACCTTTGTCTGGCTTGAGAGTGGTGGTTCTCAAAGCGTGATCCCTTGGGCCAGCAGCATCAACATCAGCCTTACTCAAGGGAACTTGTTAGAAGTGCAGATTCTCAGGTTCCACCCAGGCACACTGAATCAGAAACTCCGAGCATGGGGCAGCCCAGCAAACTGTTTTAACAAGCTCTCATGCATGTTAAAGTTTGGTAACACTGGTCTAGGATAAGTGGGATAAACAATTGCTAAGGGCCTCTATGTGATTTCAAGCTATTCTTGTGATGTTTATTGTTGTACAATCACACTTGAGCTTAGAAGTGATCAAACCATTTTAAGGATTAAAAAATTGGACTCAAAACTTTAGGAACTTGCCCAAGATGATGCATGCACTGGAGTGGCTAAGTCAGGATTGTGAACCCAGATCCTTTTGATCTAAAACTTGTTATTTCTCCTGTACCATGATGACCAACTGTGGCTCCAAATCTGCTCCCAGTTGGTACAAAAGGGAATCCAGTTGGTTCTGTAATGTCTTTAGAATTAATCCCTTCTTCAGAAGTAGATTAATAAAGCTATTTTTTAGGCTTTACTGCTATACAGGTTTTATTTTTGTGTGATTCCAGACTTGTAACCATTTATGTGGAAGGATTTGGACCCATGAGTATTCGTTAACTCTCCTGCTGAAGGTCAATTTTAGTAGAAAATGAGAGGTGGCAGATGTAGAATATTGGAGGCCACTTGTACCAGGAGTTAGGAGGCCTGGGTTCAGGTCTTTGTAGTTTGATGGCCATGTGACTAAGTCACTTAATTCCTCTGAGGTTCAATATTTTCCCATGTGTAAAATGGGGACAAATGTCTTACCTCTCTGATGAGGTTATGGAGAGGGTCATATGAGAGAGACTGGAAAAAGACATCCTGAAACTCCAAAGTATCCGTTAAATTTAGAGTTTTGTTACTGTTACTATAATGAGGAGACAAGGATTCAAAATAAAGTTATTCACCATCCTCAGTATTACGGCTTCTCTTCTTCTGCTTTGGTTTGTTTATGCTAGAGAGATCAGGAGCCTTGTGAAACAGTCAGTTAAGTGTGTCTTTGGCAGATAAATAATTGTATTCAGGCACAGTGCCAACCCTTGTAAGTCGTAATGGCACTGAGATAAGTTTGGTATTATGTGTGATCAGGAAATATAGAACTGGTGAAGAGCCATCAGGTTTGCAGGTGATGATGGTGGGAAGGTATGTCAGACCAGGGAAGATTGAACTTGAAAAAGGCTGCTGACCAGGGATAGGACCCACATTAGAAAATAGGCAAAAGGTCTGTGTATCTGAAGTGCTGACAGCTAGGTGACATTTAGGTGTGGTAACCTGCAGGAGAGGCTCTGTCATGGGGAAATTCTACATCTTTGTCATGCAGGCAAAACATGACTCCCTCTATTTGAAATCCTTTTTTTTTTTTTTTGTGCTTATCTGCATTTTCAATAAATAGTTTTTACTACTAAAAATATTACTATGAGTAAAGTACTGAGATAGATATTACATGGACATTATACCATTTAACCTTTAGACTGACCTTGGCATTTTGGAATTATTTTTCTCATCACAGAGGAAGAACTGAGGCCCAAGATGGTTAATAAATTGCCAAGACTATAGTCAGTAAGTGGCAGAGCTGGGATTGAAACATTAGGCTGTCTATGCTCGTCCTCTCGCCCTCTACCCTGCTGACACCCAAGTGCGGCAGACACCCAAGTGGTTGCAGCTATAGAGACTAGATCCAAGCCCTGGTGCAGCTCTGAGGGTGGCTCTTGGTTCCTGAAGCTTCCTGGAATCTCATTTTTAGGGCTTCATAGGTGGCTGGGAGACTCCACAATTCCTCTTGGACCTGATTGACCAGCTCTGTCAGTTCACCTCTCACCCCTCAAATCTATGCTCCATTTATACTAAATGCTTTGCATCCCTCAAACACATAATGCGCTTTTCATGACCCTGGCCAGTTGCCTTTTAAAGTGTAACCTGAGATCTACCTACTTGTTAAAGATGCACACTCCAGGTCCTTGAGTTAGACCAACAGAAATAGAATCTGTGAGTAACGCCCAGGAATTTGCAATTTAAGAAGTACCCCCAAGTGATTCGTGTAAACATCAACTGGGAACCTCTGGTCAGCCTATGTGCTGTGCTCCCTTCTTAGAAAGCTCTCCTTGCCTTTCTAACTTTCTGTACCCTCTGCTTTTTCTACCACTTGAATATCCTTAAGTGTTACCTTGGATGTCACCTCTTTTGTGAAATTTTCTAGGTTCTTCCCCAGCAGAATTAGCAATCCCCATATTTGTTCTTCATACCAATTTGTTTCTGCCTCCGCTATAACCCTTATCATATTGTACTGTACTTAAAATATGTATGCCCTTTTTTCTACTTTGAGTTATTTGAGAGCAGAGAGCGTGTCCTATTTATTCTAATTCTTCTCTCCAGTGCCCAACACAGCGCCTGACATAGGGCAATATCCCCCAAATGGTTGCATGTAAGAAGATGAAGAGAAGGCAGACCCAGTCCTAGAGGAACTTGGGTGCTGGACCAGTACAAAGCAGGCATCTATTTACTTGTTTCGGGGCATGAGGCTGGGTCTTTCTCTCTTCTAAGGGGTGAGGTTAGCACTCAGTTACTAAAACAAACAAACAAAAAAGTCGTGAAAATCAGGCCCAGCTAGCACCTGGCTTAGGACTTTTCAAATTCTTCATTGCTCTGATTTGGAATTGTTCTCAGACCTACAAAAGGATCTCATCCTTACTAACCAAGTTTGAAATGCTGGGGAGTGGGGATGTCATACTGGTTGTTACTTCAGCTTCTTTATTATTGGGCTTGTGGTGGTAAATGCTACAGGATCTAGATATGGGAAGCCTTGGCAATTGTTAGCGAGCTGAACAGGAGAGTTGTTTCAAATGTGGAGATACCATCAAGCTATTTTCATGGATGCAGTTTGCTCTGGAAGAATAGGGGAAGGTCCCTCAATCAAATTGTTGATAGAAGATCAAAACTATTATTGTCCTGCTGGTTTTCATGACTCAAAACCTTTCAAGAAATGTATTTCTGGGTTTTAACCAAGGTTGCACAGCTGTGTGGGGGCCTGGTAGGAGTTCTGATGTGATAGTCCCTGGTGGACTGTGAGCTTATTAGATCTTGTGGCTTTGATTCTCTGGCAGCTCCTTCCTTTGACTGGTGCTAGGAGACCCAGCAGCTGAAGTGGTGTCTGGATTCAGGGAATGTCAATTGATTTTTTTAAAGGCCTTATTTTTAATTTTTATTCAATCACTTTATTTCTAGAACCTCCTTTTTTAAAAAATTGTGTTTGCCACATTATAAATTCTCCTACAGCAATTCAAATGGGAAAAAAATGAGATTTGGATTTTCAAAAAGTATTTTTGTTTATTTAAGAGATACTCTTAAAGATTATTTGTTGTTTTAGCCAAGTTCCAACAACAAATGTTAGAGGTACCAGAGAAAGCCATAGAATTCCCCTTCCTGGATAACTCGTTTCTGCTCTTGTTTGCCTGCATATGTTTTAAGATTTTCCAGGGTGGTTGTTTCTATTTAAGGCACATCATCTGTGGAATTCTGAAACACAAACCAGTTCTTTGAAAGTTTTGATAAATCTAACTTTTTAATAATAGGAGAGTTTCAAATGCCTTCACAGCCACTTGGCCATCTGTAAATAAATGAAGTTCAATGAAGAAAGTAGCATAAGGAAGCTGTTTCAGTTACTATTTCCATTTTATTCATTCACGTCATCAGATTTCAAGATGACAAATATGGAAAGAGTGTGAAAATACTTCTTTTTAAAAAAATACTATGCTTTGAAACTTGGATCTGAGTTCAAACACTCAATTTAAAGGAGACTTATGATTCAAATGTGAGTTATTTATTGTCTTTGTCAATTTCCAGAATCTAAATTTATGTTGGGATAAAGCAAATGCAAGCTACACTTGAACAACAATGAGGCACATTCTTCTCTTTGATTTACTCATTCTTCAAGTAGAGGCTCTTATGTTCTATGTTTGAGACTATGGGCACTGTAATCCCGGGTAGACATGGATATTAGAGTCTCAGCTTATTATTGTATCCCGATGTCCTCTCTTGTATATATGTTTGATCATTGGGTTACATTTATATCATCTGAAATGGAAGTGATTCTGATTTACAACTCAAAATGTGCCTGACTAAGCCAAATGGTGAACATTTCATTATTTCCGTTTTATGGGTCATGTCTGAAGGGGTTTGGCCCAGAAAATAGACCACTGCTCGAAAGGAGGAAGTCTGTTTCCATGAGGTAGTAGGTACGGAGTCAGCAAATCACAGCACATTCACCCCGAGAGTGTCAGGGAAACCATTTGTTGCAGCCGCCAAAGTCAACCCATCCCACTGGCATGCACACGCCTAAGCATGCACATCAAACGTCCATAGACAGACAGACGACATAGTTAGCAAAGTCTGACCAAAGAAGAGAGACAGCCTGTGTCACAATGGTGGAGTAAAGCTGTGACCCAGGCTCCTGTGTTTTTTCCTTGCTTTCTCTCTCTCTCACATATCTTTTTCCAGTGCCAACAGCAGTACAGATTGCAAATAAAGAGAGAGGAGCAAGCAGAATGTGAGTGTGTGTGTCTCTGTGTGTGTCTTCTCCGACCATAGGCCCTCAGAGCTTTACTCAATCTCTGGCACAATGCGGCCTCTGTAGAAAAGATATTAGGAACAAAAAACAAACTTCAAGATTTGGGAGCAGGCTGCCAGAATTATTAAGAAAAACATTCAGATGATGCCATTAAAAACATATGGGGATTCTATAAAGCCCTGAAAAGAAAATGTTTAATTATGCGCCGTATGTAAAAGCCATCACGTTTAGATTAATACTAAAGACTGAAACTGTGTGGGGCTTAAGTAGTCCATAGTGATGCATCAATCTCTTTACTCCTTTAAAAATAATGTTTTTCTTTTGCTGATGACAAATACCTTTCAAACTGTTGAGATCATGCTGCTATAGTGATACATGGAGTTTAATGCAGTCCAAAGTCCCTAACAAAAGTTCCAAATTAACTTTTCAAGGTTGTTGAGTTAGATTTCTTTCTTTTCTTTTTCTCCTATACCATTCCTGCTCACTTCCCTCCCCTAACAGGAATTCCTCCTCCCCCTCCTTCTCCAACATACAAAGGTTGCCTATGCTGGTGGCCAGCATAAGAACCTGGTAGGTTGGTTAGAAATATCCAGTTTTGAGAAGGTTTTCCATTTTAAGAAACTGTAATGATCCATTGCTTCACTTTTAAGTGTTAATAGTTAAGTTACTTTGATTTCCATTCTTAATAGCTCACATTAGAAGCCTGAAGAAATATGAAACTTGTCTCTTTTTAATAAATACAGAACTGGTTTTCCTTCATCTGAATGTGATGTGTTTTAGGATCAGCAACATTTCCTTTAGGTCTTTGCAAATGTGTAGAATCATTATTTTATATAGCTTTGTGTGTGTGAGAAGTGGCACAACAAGAAAAAATAACTAAACTTTTGTAATGAATAGGGCTTCCAAACAAGCATACTGACATGCTCTGGGTAAATATAAGTCAAAATTGCAAAAAGTAGTCAGGGCTTAGTTACTTGCGTACTGCACTCACATACTCATACAGTTTAAATATTGAAAAGTTGATTTATGGCTTCTCAGAATTAAAAAAAAATAGGGTACAGATATAAAAAATAAAACAAATTTTATAGAAATGAGAATAATAATATAAGCAGGCTATGCATTTATTTGAAAATCTTTACTCATCTTAAGAAGGTCAAAATGTGTTCTGCTGACACTATTTCACTTTAGGGAATTTTATGGACTTAAGCACTTGAAATTTTGATCCTCATTTATTGGACCAGGCTTCTTTAAGTAAACATGTGGTTTATGAATCAGTGGACAGATTTGTTGCTCACACTTGAATGTGTCAAAACGTTTTCCTAAGTGTCAGTAGGCCTCATTGCAATAAAAATGTAAAACGCCTCCCACCTCCTTCGTGTCTGTCATTTTGTATATTATATATATGATTGAAAGTTACAAATGACCAAAACTGATCTTTTTAATACAAATGGTAAGCTCCAGGAACCTGACTGGCTTACTCAAAGGCCTATCTGGAAACAGGCTCTCCCACCGCCCAACATTGAGGTTTTTCGATTCAACATTGAACATACAGGGTTATTTCAAATCTAATTCTCAGGGATGGAATCCTGAGTCAACTATTGTTTCAGTGTTTTCCTCCAGTGCATTTGTTTTTGTGTGAGAAAACTTTACTGCTGTTGGTTAGCATCAAGCTATCTTTTTTTTTTCTCTTCGAGACGGAGTTTTCGCTGTTATGCCCAGGCTGGAGTGAAGTGGCGTGATCTCGGCTCACTGCACCTTTGCCTCCCGGGTTCAAGTGATTCTCCTGCCTCAGCCTCCAGAATAGCTGGGATTACAGGTGCCTGCCACCACGCCTGGCTAATTTTTGTATTTTTAGTAGAGACAAGGTTTTGCCATGTTGGCCAGGCTGGTCTCAAACTCCTGACCTCAGGCGATCCACCTGCCTCGGCCTCCCAAAGTGCTAGGATTACAGGTGTGAGCCACTGCGCCTGGCCGCATCCAGTCACATTTTACAAAGAGTCACCCGTTTCTGAGTTTACGCAGAATATGTTGGGTTTATGTAATACAATAAGATCAATTTAAT
This sequence comes from Chlorocebus sabaeus, assembly GCF_047675955.1. Lineage (NCBI taxonomy): Eukaryota > Metazoa > Chordata > Mammalia > Primates > Cercopithecidae > Chlorocebus > Chlorocebus sabaeus. The sequence continues at coordinate 20,260,139 of NC_132918.1, forward strand.
TACGCTCTTCCTTAAGTAGAATGCTACCTGGAATTACTTCACTACCTGATACGTGTTCTGTTTTTGGAAACAAAAAACAAAACCAAACAAAAACACGTCAACCCTGACTTAAGTTAGCTTTAAGGTATTTCATTACTCCAATTTCTTGTAATATGCATTAAAGGCTATATACTCTCAGTATGACAAAATAGCTGTCCTGAACTCCCTACAGTCCCTGTTATTTACAATATTTCAAAGCTTTAGAATTACTACAAAAGATTTACTCATATAGCAGAGCATGTAAAATTTAAAATCAATAAAGTATATAAATTTTGCTTGTCTCCTTGAATTGATTCCTTACTCTAATAGCTCAATACTGTAATACTATATACTTTTTTATTTCCAATGTCATTACCCAATAATAATCTCTGGACTTTCTTGCCACCACTCTGGAGCAGTTTGGAATTTCTGACAATATTCTTCACAGACAGTTTTCATAGGCAATTGTTACTCATTGCACAGCTTCTAAAAATGAATAAACAGATGAGAAACATAAGTTTGTTTCTGGGATATTAGAAACTCAGTTATTTCTTGATATGGAAAATATAGCTTAGCATTTGGTTTTGAGGAAGATTAGAGAAAAATTTGAATTTGGAATGTCTTACCAGGGATAGATTAATCTCACAATATGTCTTTTTTTTTTTTTTAAAACAAGAAGTATGCAGTTTAGTTTTCTATAATATTCTAACCTAAGAGTTCTTCAGGCTATAGCTTTCCTTGGAGATGTAAAATAAGACAGCTAATGTTGAGAAGGTTAACATTTTATTTCTGATACTCATTTTTTAATTTTCTGACAGTATTCACAAGGATAAATTCGATCTCATTACAGAACTTACTAGTGTTTTGCAGAGTGAAACAAAGCTCTCCTTAATGGATTTAGAAATAAAGATAGTCCAAATTAAAGCAAGAGAGGCTGTGAGCAATTACTCCACCACTTACCGTTAAATTCACTAGGGTTGTTGTTTGCTTAAATCATGGTGGTATCTGGGTCCCAGTGCTAAAAGGATTGAGCTGACCTTGGTTTCTTGAAATGCAAAATGTTAAATCCAAACATGCTGGTGAAATCTAAACTTGCTTTCATTTCTTAATGGCCCCTCTTAGCCTGTGAAGAGCACAGACTGATGGTTGCTTACTTGGGCGTGAAAATAGAAAAGATTGTCCACGCTTGCGTCAGGTATTTCTACTTGCTAAAGCAGCCCTTTCTAGCCAATGTCTTTAATTATTCCTTTTTCAAATTTGTTTAGTGTAGTGATTGACAGAGTCCTCTACAAAATGTCAGGGGATCTTAATTTGAATCCCAGCTCTTTTATTTTGCAACTCTTTAACACAGAGTCTACACTTGTAAAGTGAGGATTAAGGACTTTGGTCTTACCTCACAGGAAAGTTGTAAAGTAAGCATAGTGCAATCTGCAGGACCCTGTACACATTAAAAAGTTTAGTTTCCACATTCCTATATTCTCTTCCACCTGGGTTAATCTTTAGTTCCAAGAGAGAAATTTCCCATTGATAGGTTCAGGGATAAGATGCCAGATAAAATTCAGGGCCCAGTTAAATTTGGATTTAAAATAAACAGCAAATATATATATATATATTTATTCATATACATATGTATATGTGTATATATTTATTCATATACAGGTATGTATGTGTATGTGTGTGTATATACACACATGCATATATGTGTATGTGTGTGTATATATGTGTGTATATACACACATGCATACACATACATACCTGCATGTGAATATATATATGTGTGTATATATATATGTAAGTAAGTCTCATGCAATATTTGGGATATGCTTGTTTTGAAAAATTACTCATTTATTGAAGAATCAAGTTTAACTGGGCCCTGTATTTTTATTTGCTAATTTGGCAACTTAAGGGTTCTGATTAAAAACGTTTTTTTACATTGCATAGATAATAAACAGACTAAAAAAGTTTAGGAATGGATACACAGGTGCCCTTCATGCTTCCATGTCAGTGCCTAAGTACTTAACCTGATGTGGTAGTTGTAAGCATCTGTTCTTTCATTAAGCACGTTTGCAGTACAGAACCCAGTATATGATTTGTAAAAGGACAAATTAAGCCTATTTTTCCTCTCTCTCCAGGGAGAAGTTCTCTCTTAGGAAAAAAAAATTACCTGCAGTAGTGAGTTTTGATGGTGAATTTCTTCTGGAATGCCATTGGCATGCACTGATTCTTCTTGAGGATCCTCTCTCCTCCTAACCAGCAGAACCAGGTTGTAGAATCTGGAGAAACTGCTTGAAAGTATTAGGCTTCTCTTTGTAGGCCCCAGAAAGGAGGACAGAGGCACTTCCCAAGATCCTTTATTGTCCTTTGCCTCCAGTACCCAAGTGTTTGTGTGGCTCCTGCTGGTGTTTTGTTGAGCCTGTCTGGAAGGGCAAATTGCTTTTGGATGCATTTCTACTTAATATATTCATCATCACATTTTGTTTGTTCATTTTCTATAAAAAGAAAAGATAAAAGATCTCCACTAGGCTGACCCTAACTTTAATTTTTCAAAGTGATGACATTACAAAAATCATCTATAACATGATGTCATACTCGTCTCCTGACATCTGTTATGTTGGGGAAGTCTTGCAAACACAGCTAATCAGGATTCTCTATTTTTAAGTCTTCAGATGCTGGATCTGGCACTAAATATTGGTTCTTTACAAGTGTGTATAGGTATGGGGAAAATTGCGTAAATCAATTACTAAAAACATTCACTACTTCAGAGGACTACTTATAAAATCTGGCCAAGTGCCAGGTAGTTGTCACACACATCAGATGATTGATTACCTTACCTAACTATTCTTTTTGGTTTCTTTTGCCGTAATGATTTACACACACTATCCATGTCTATCCCTTATACTGTTACCTTACATTGTTCTTCTCACATTTACATCCATATGATCACATATAATCTTTTCTAAATGCCCAGGACTAATATACCTGGATTAGTGCTGATGCTGAGATCACCTGGTCATGGCTGAGTAGGTCTAGAAAGACCTGGCTTACTTTTTTGAGGTCGCTTATCATACATTGGCTCTTAAGAGTTTAAACCTACTGTGCTTTAAAGCTGTAGGTTTGCCCACTATAAACCAAGGCAGAAGGATGCTCAGTCTATTATTATATCAATAATGGGTCTGATATAGACTGAGGATTCATATTAACGCCACATACCTCCCAAAAGGCAACCCAGAGTCATGACTAATACGTGGAAATTGGTGCCTCCACCTGCAGCTGACCCTTTGGTCTCTTAAGAAAAGAAACTAGAACTTTTCAAGGTCAGAGATCAAGATCTTACTTTTTTTGTTTAGTAGGTATTTAGCAAATATTTTTGAAATAATTTGCCATGAGAAGCATGAACATGAGCTACATGATTGAGTAAGGATGTAATTGTAGCTTCCACTTGCCCCTCAACATGGAAATGCTAGAAGTTTTACTTACAGGCTTCAAAAACATGTATACAGTCATCCCTCTGTATCTGTGAAGGATTGATTCCAGGACCGTTCATGGATACCAAACTCTGCAGATGCTCAAGTCTCTGACATAAAATGGCATAGCATTTACATATAACTTATGCATATTCTCCCATATAGTTTATTATATACTTATATATATATAGATTACTTATATTACCTAATGCAATGTAAATAGTTCTTTTATTGTATTGTTTAGGGAATAACAACAATAAAAAAATGTTGTACTTATTCAGGGCACACACATTTTTTTTCCTCCTATTATCTTTGACCTGTGGTTGTTTGAATCCACAGATGTGGAACCCACGGATATGAATAGCCGACTGCATTAAGGTGCTACCTGGAGCAGTGTTTCTCCAACTTTAGTGCGCATTAGAATCCCTGGAGTTCTTACTAAAACAGATTCCTGGTTCTGACCAACAGAGTTTTTTTGACTCCGTAGGTTTGGTAAAGAGCCCGAGAACATACATTTCTAACAAGCTCCCGAGTGATTCCTATGCTGCACTGGTCTGATCACACACCTCAGAGCACTGACCTTCACAACTCTGGAGATACTAGGGCATCTGGAGATGGAGGAGAACATTTTGGGTTAACCACATGGAACAGAACTTTAAAGTCTCTCCTCCAATGAAAAAGTACATGCTATGGGCTCTGTCTGGCCTTCTTTTTCTTGGGAATGGACACCAAAAAGTAAAGGCAGCCTTTCCTCTTGGATAAGAGATGATCATGTTCAAATCACAGTGAGCATTTACTGATCACTTCTTAAAGGACAGAAAGACAAAAATGATCAAGACACACACCCTGAGCTTGGTGAGCTCAAAGTGCAGGGCCTCAAAACCTATTAAGGAGTAGGAAAGTTTACAAGCTGTGAACAAAGAGATAGTCCTGCTGTTTTTGACCCTCTGGCCCCAGAACTCTGGACCCCACTAGTCTAGGTCTTTGATACTCACCCAACCTGTTCTGCCACAGTGGTCTTTGGTACTTCTGTGTCATCCCTCCAGCCTCACCTGTCTTCTCAGAGTTGACCCATTGCCTCTGGCACTCTTACTAGCAATATTAATGATCAATATTGTCCTTCCCATTTATTGAGCTTCATCTATATGACAGACCCTGTGTATATGCTTTAATTTCACAGCAACTCAAAAAAATGGGGTGATTTTATCTCTGCTGAACATACTGGCAAACTGAGGCCCAGAGTGATTAAATGATTTGACCACAGCCACACAACTGGGGTGGGTGCAGAGCTGAAATTTAAAGCTTGTTTTGCTACACATCTGAGCCACTAAGTCACACACTCTTAGCACTTTTCCACATAACCAGTCATTTTTTTTAGATTAAGATTTTAAGTTTTTATAAAAATGGCTAGACAATTGGGTACCACAATTCATTAAACAGTGATCTGTGTTTGTATTTAACAACATGGAAGAATCAGGATAAAAGAACCAAAATGAGAAATGAGATAATCCAAGCAAATAATGGCATTTCATTTTTGAAAGCATTAACATACTTACCAAAGTGTGCCAGAGCTTCTGTATTAATAACCTGTCTTAACGATCTCAAAACCCTTTAAGGTAAGATCCATATTAATGTTACTACATAGGAAAGATACAGCCTCCATCCCCTTTTATGAGGACATTGGAGCTTAGAGAGGATGTGGCTCAAGAAAACGGTGAAACAAGAGCTAGAGTTCAGATCCTTGGTGCCCATTACACTGTCCTGGAAGTCCAAGGATGAGGGGGGTTGGGAAAGGTGGGAAAATTAGTATATTGATCAGGACACTTGTGTTTGCAAAAGAGAAAAGCCCAATTCAAATTTACGTATGAAAAATAAAAGACAAAGATTTTACTGGAGCAAGTAACTGGGAGTTTCGGGGAGGGTTTCGCTCCAGCAGTGCTGAATTTAGGGATTCAGTAATGTCATTAAGACTCAGACTCTCTTTCTATGTTGTTCTTTTGCTTTCTTCTATGTTGGTTGCATTCTCAGATCATCTCTCTTCTTACTGTGGTTCTGGGCAGCTCCAAACTAATAAGAAAAGCTCTTCTCTTTCTCAGTGATTTCCACAGAAGTCCCGAATGTAGACTTTGGCCTGGCTTGGGTCATGTGCTAACCTTGAACCAATTCATGGTCAAGGGATGAAATGCTCCTATTGGCCAGGCATAGGCCATGTGCTCTTTGTTGGAGTCTGGGGTGAGACAGGATGGAGTCAACCCCACCTGAACAACATGCCTGAATGGACAAGGGGAGGTTATCTAAAGGAAAACGGCTGTTGTTGCCAGAAGATTGGAGAATGGATGTTGAGCAGTCAAAAATCAAGAACATTTGTTTTAGTGAGCAGTAGGAAAAATGGGCAAAGGAGTCTTCCTGAGGTTTTGCTTTTAAAAATTCAAATTGCCTTGTGGTATGTTTCATCTGATTCAGTGGGTGGTTGTTGGGGCAAGAGGCCATGTTGATTCTGCCCTCCTCATCTTTTGTTAAGATGGGCTTCTCCTAAAAGCAAAGTCTTTTCCAACAGCCAGATACTGAATTGGGCATTTTATATAGTACAAACTACAATACCACAACCACATTGTTTGTGGAACTACTTTGTATTCTTGACATTGAAGAGTAGTGATTTACCATCTAATTTGATTGTGACTATACATAGCTGTTCATTTACATACAATTTTGTATATTTAAATGGGTTCCATTCAGCCTGTGGTTCCATGTCAAAGTTCATATATCTTTGATACACACCAGTTTAATGTCTCAAGGGTTAAATGGCTGAGGTCCTCACAAAGTCTCACATTGTCAGTCTCTTTTTCTATAAAATGAAGGGCTGGATGAGATTCATTCTAAGATTTACTCAAAGTCCAATATAATATGATTCTATAGTTTTAAGGTTCTGGAGAGATCACAGCAGTTGTTTTTCAAACTGGACAAATATTTTTCTACTTTTAAAAATATGCCTTGATTCTACACAAAGAGAAGCATTCCCATTTATTTAAGAAATTTGTTGTAGAAAGGAAACAGAAAAGTAATTATTACTCTGGTTGTCAAATTTGAGATGGAGCTTGTATTAGTCTTTTTTCACACTGCTGATAAAGACATACCTGAGACTGGGCAATTTATGAAAGAAAGAAGTTTAATGGACTTACAGTTTCACATGGCTAGGGAGACCTCAAATCATGGCAGAAGGCAAGGAGGAGCAAGTCATGTCTTACATGAATGGCAGCAGACAGAGAAAGAGCTTGTGTAGGGAAGCTCCCATTTTTAAAACCATCAGATCTTATGAGACTGATCTCACTATCATGAGAACAGCACAGAAAAGCCCCGTCCCCATAATTCAAACACCTCCCATCAGGTTCCTCCCATGACACATGGGAATTGTGGGAGTTACAATTCAAGATGAGATTTGGGTGGGGCAGCCAAGCCATATTAGAGCTATTCTTTTTTTTTTTTTTTTTTTTTTTTTTGAGACGGAGTCTCGCTCTGTCGCCCAGGCTGGAGTGCAGTGGCCGGATCTCAGCTCACTACAAGCTCCGCCTCCTGGGTTCACGCCATTCTCCTGCCTCAGCCTCCGGAGTAGCTGGGACTACAGGCGCCCGCCACATCGTCCGGCTAGTTTTTTGTATTTTTTAGTAGAGACGGGGTTTCACCGTGTTAGCCAGGATGGTCTCGATCTCCTGACCTCGTGATCCACCCGTCTTGGCCTCCCAAAGTGTTGGGATTACAGGCTTGAGCCACCGCGCCCGGCCTAGAGCTATTCTTAGAATTATTATGAGAGTCTGTAAAATGTGAAGCTGGCAAGGAAATAAGCAAACAAGCAAGCAAAAAACTGAGGTAAAGTGAAATATACAGTACATATAGTTTCATATGAGGCTTTGAATTTATGGGAGCTGGGTTGCCATTGGCTACCATGATTCTTAATTTGGTGTCCAGATTCAATAGTGAGTCCAGTTGCCAGAACTGGAGGTTAGATCCATAATCCCAGGAAAAAATGCTGCTAAACTTTATTTTAAATAGCATTTTTAGGGGAATGCTTTTGGCTAGCTGACATCTTATTGCTCCCCTTCCCCCAGGAATCTAAGCGCCTTTAAATTAAATTGGAGAACACCAGTACTATACCTGTCAACTGTTTTCTTAGCATAATTTTAATTAAATAGCTATGCACAATTTGATGTTTAGTGTCTGACTTTTCTGTTGGAATGTAAATTCCTTGAGTGCAACTGTTATTTCTCTATTTACTTATTTTTTCTCTCTTTTTTAAAAACTTAAATGTGGGCCGGGTGCGGTGGCTAAAGCCTGTAATCCCAGCACTTTGGGAGGCCGAGATGGGTGGATCACGAGGTCAGGAGATCGAGACCATCCTGGCTAACACGGTGAAACCCCGTCTCTACTAAAAAAGCACAAAAAACTAGCTGGGCGAGGTGGCGGGCACCTGTAGTCCCAGCTACACGGGAGGCTGAGGCAGGAGAATGGCGTAAACCCGGGATGGGGAGCTTGCAGTGAGCTAAGATCCGGCCACTGCACTCCAGCCTGGGCGACAAAGTGAGACTCCGTCTCAAAACAAACAAACAAACAAACAAAACACACACACACACACACACAAAACTTAAATGTGTCTGAATATTTTTAAATTACTGAATCTCTAGTACCTACCACAGTTCCTGACTGAATCAATGGATGGAAATCCTTGGGCTTTCACTGGTCTTTTCTTATTTTGGGGGTGTCTTTGTGAGAAACATAGCTGCCATCAATTCTGGCTTAGGGTTTCTTCTACTGTAATGTTTAGAACATAGCAGTCATTCTAGAGGTTTTTTTGCATAAGATTATTGAAAAACTTGAGTTCAGACTATGTTTTAGGCTGAGTTGAAGAGAAATGGTCTGATAGTCTATTAGAAATAGTCTAATGTATAAGCCCTAGAGGACATTTCCTTCCCTGCTCCCTCTTATAGGACAAGCTAGCAATATCTTTTTTTCCTCCTTATAGTCTAAAACGTCTATGTGCTTAGGCATATATTGGATGAGTCTTCACAAAATTCAAAGATACAATCTGCTTAAAAGTGTAAGAAAATTACCATGCTTAGATAAATCTATTACCTTACAAATGAAACTAGAAGATCATGAGCCCAACTATTGTCAATTTCTAATTGAAATCCAACAGCTAGGCAAGATTCTTTAGCTCCATTCCCTCCCCATGCTGAATAGCTCATCTGGAAGTAGTCAACAAGATTTAAGAGGTGGTGGTGGCCCCTTTATCATCCACTTCTTGGTCTCTCTGGAGCTTCCTGCCTGGGGAATGATGATGGTAATTGCTTTTTCCTTTCTTTCTTTCTTTTTTTTGTGTCATATGACTCATGGAATTTTAGGTGTTTTTTGATCACCAATGGATTTCATCTATAATATTATCCATGATGACAATGGATTACTTTCAACTGACTGAGTTGATTGGTGACCTGAAGGAAAGTTCCTATTGCTCATGGCACAAAGTATATGATTTCCTACCATCCACATGGACCTTTTTCATTTGCCTGCATGTTGCAATATTTATTGTTGTTGCTTAGTTTTATTTTTAATTTAGGTTATGATTTCAATGCTTTGACTGATAAAAAGCAACTAGCATTCATTTTCCTCTGTGGGTCTGCCCTTAAAAAATAGACCTAAGGAAAATATTAATTCCCCAGAAAGATGTTCATATCTACTTGACTTTGGAAACACAGATAAAACTATTGCGAATCCTGCAGACAGGTGACGGAAGAGAAACTATAGCAGATAATTAAGAGCTGGGTTCTGGAATCGGAAAGACCCAAGCTAGAATCTTGGGTCTGTCACATGTGGTCATAATACTGAGGATAAGTTGACAGCCCTGAGTCTCTGAGTCAAGAGAATGCATGCTTAGCACAGGGCTTTAGTTACACAGTAGTAAACGGTCTATAGATGTTACCTTAAAAAAAAAGAATGTTCTTTTACTGCTAAAAATTTACAGATAACTAAAAGATCTTGAAAAAAAAGGGAGAAATTGAGTATGCTATTCATAGTATAAGCAATGAGATATGATCTATGTAGAAGGAAAATAGACTTATATCTGAAACAAATTGCTTCCTTGTTTAAAGATACTCTTAAGTTTTGTTAAGGGTCAGTTTAGGTAATGTCATATGAAAACTATTCACGTATTTTCCATCAAATAGTGGTAGAAAACATTATCCAATATCTTACTCAGAGTCTCTTAAACAACAATCCATAGAAGTTCTTTTTATTAGATAATGAGAATTATATATAACACACTTCTTTTCCTTTTCACCTTGTTTTTCATGAAGTTGAACATTAAATTCAGTGCTCAAATGGTAGTAGCCATATTGTCAAGGTTTCGAGTCTTTTTCCTTAAATAGTTCTCATGAGTTTTGGACTTCTATTTGACTAGTCTTAGTGTTTATGTGTATTTTATCTTGAGATGGCTAAATTATTATGGGAAGAAGGAAATTAGATTATTTAAGAGATGCTTCCTAGAGCTTGTCCATAATGTTTCAGCATTTTCCCCCCAGTCAGACGAATAAAAAAAATTGGTATTTGAAAAATGCTTTGAACTCTTTCAGTGGAAAAGTACTATGCAATGTTAATAAATGTTAAAGGATAATAAATGTAAAATTTATTTTTATAAGAACAAGTAAATCTTGCAAGATATTTTTACAAAGATGCTTCCCTCTGTAGTCTGTAGTGGAATGAGAGACTTCTAAAATGTTTTTCACTTTGTGATATTTAGGTGTCTTCAAATTTTAATCTTTTGAACTTAAATTGTTAGGCCCATGTATACAAAGGACTTCATCTGAAAATGATGCCTAGTTTGAATACAGATGACAATGCTTCCTGTGTAGCTCACATTCTCGTCTGGAGTCTCAGCTTGGATAGGGCCCAGGAGGTAGTGTGGTATGGTGAAAAAAAAATCTCATGTTTTAAAGTCAGACAAACCAAGGTTCAGATCCTAACTCCATTACCTGCTAAATAGATTAGCTTTAATTATCTCCCCTGTAAAATGGTGATAATAATATTTACTTTATATGTCTGTACTGAATATTTACGTTGTATCAGTAAATGATGACTGCTATTTGCCTAGGCTGCTGGCCCCACAGGAGTTGGCTAGCTCCCAGTTGCTCAGAAACGTGGGCAGAAACAATGGAGTGAGTGAGCTGGGACTGTCATAGGAGTATAAAATAATATTGTTCCTTAGGGTCTGGCCTATGGTACAATCCCCTAGCAGATCCCTCTTTTTTTCCCTCATGTACTCTCTACCTGCAAGCAGGACCACAGGAGAGCTGCTGTTGTGCTGTGGCGAAATGAAAGGTGAGGCTGGATCTGTTGGGCGGGAGCTCAGCTTGGAGCTGTCATTCTCAGAAGGCAACTGCTCTCTCAGTTGTTGGATGTGGGTGGAACTGCTGTGGACAGTCTTGATCTGCTTCTTCTTCTTCTTTGATTGCAGAATTATCCAGTACTGTGTTTACCGGGATTTTTAAACGTTTTTGATTGTTGACCAGTAAGGCAGAAAATTATATTGCTTATTTCTAGTTTCTGAGTTGAATTGTATATTGTTGGTAAGCTGATTCCAAAATATACTGACTTTCAGATATTTTAAAGGGATTGCTTTAAAGTGTGACACATAGGAGACCCCAAGACAATATGTGAACCCCTGAACCCATTCAGGGGTTATTTACTCATTGAGTAAACATTCACTGGGCATCTGCTATGTGACTGGTATTTAAGATGCTGAGGAAAGGAGAATGAGGACAGCAACTGTCCTATCCCATGCAAGAGACATTTTTACAATCAAATCTAGCATTGTTTAAAATTAAAAATTATCTTGCTTTAGAACCAGATGCCTGAATGAAAGGAAAGGTTTTGGCACTCAAGGCTTCAGTAGTCAGTGTGGTCACAATTGCTCCTCCATCCATCTCGATTCCTTTTTAGTGAGTGCTGAGGATTTCTGTTTAATTATACATCTTCAAAACCTCTTCTTTCACCTGCTTCCAGCTCCTTGTAGACCAAAAACCTTTTAGTCGCCGATTCGCTTTGTCTCCCAACCATCCACCACTGAATAAATAAGGCAGAATGAGTGTGGAAAAACAAGTTATTTTGTAAAACGATGTCTCTCTCTCTCTTTTTTTTTTTCTTAACTCTGTGCTTAAGAACTCTAAAAATGTTGGTTGTGTTAGTGTATCTTTTCCTATTTAGAAAAGATCTCTTGCACTTGAATTAAACAGCTTGTTGTAAGCATATTAGGAATTCTGGAGTTCCCTTAAGCACTGGACATTTTCACATTCAAAAATGTAAAGGTAAGTGCTAGATTACTGACATGGTTTTCTTTTTTTTTTTTTTTTTTTTTTTTTTTTTTTTTTTTAATTTATTAATTTATTTATTTATTTATTATTATTAAACTTCAAGTTGTAGGGTACATGTGCACAACGTACAGGTTTGCTACATATGTATACTTGTGCCATGTTGGTGTGCTGCACCCATCAACTCGTCATTTACATCAGGTATAACTCCCAATGCAATCCCTCCCCCCTCCCCCCTCCCCCCTCCCCATGATAGGCCCCGGTGTGTGATGTTCCCCTTCCCGAGTCCAAGTGATCTCATTGTTCAGTTCCCACCTACGAGTGAGAACATGCGGTGTTTGGTTTTCTGTTCTTGTGATAGTTTGCTAAGAATGATGGTTTCCAGCTGCATCCATGTCCCTACAAAGGACGCAAACTCATCCTTTTTTATGGCTGCATAGTATTCCATGGTGTATATGTGCCACATTTTCTTAATCCAATCTGTCACTGATGGACATTTGGGTTGATTCCAAGTCTTTGCTATTGTGAATAGTGCTGCAATAAACATACGTGTGCATGTGTCCTTATAGCAGCATAATTTATAATCCTTTGGGTATATACCCAGTAATGGGATGGCTGGGTCATATGGTACATCTAGTTCTAGATCCTTGAGGAATCGCCATACTGTTTTCCATAATGGTTGAACTAGTTTACAATCCCACCAACAGTGTAAAAGTGTTCCTATTTCTCCACATCCTCTCCAGCACCTGTTGTTTCCTGACTTTTGAATGATCGCCATTCTAACTGGTGTGAGATGGTATCTCATTGTGGTTTTGATTTGCATTTCTCTGATGGCCAGTGATGATGAGCATTTTTTCATGTGTCTGTTGGCTGTATGAATGTCTTCTTTTGAGAAATGTCTGTTCATATCCTTTGCCCACTTTTGGATGGGGTTGTTTGTTTTTTTCTTGTAAATTTGTTTGAGTTCTTTGTAGGTTCTGGATATTAGCCCTTTGTCAGATGAGTAGATTGCAAAAATTTTCTCCCATTCTGTAGGTTGTCTGCTCACTCTGATGGTAGTTTCTTTTGCTGTGCAGAAGCTCTTTAGTTTGATGAGATCCCATTTGTCAATTTTGGCTTTTGCTGCCGTTGCTTTTGGTGTTTTAGACATGAAGTCTTTGCCCATGCCTATGTCCTGAATGGTACTACCTAGGTTTTCCTCTAGGATTTTTATGGTATTAGGTCTAACATTTAAGTCTCTAATCCATCTTGAATTAATTTTCGTATAAGGAGTAAGGAAAGGATCCAGTTTCAGCTTTCTACTTATGGCTAGCCAGTTTTCCCAGCACCATTTATTAAATAGGGAATCCTTTCCCCATTTCTTGTTTCTCTCAGGTTTGTCAAAGATCAGATGGCTGTAGATGTGTGGTATTATTTCTGAGGACTCTGTTCTGTTCCATTGGTCTATATCTCTGTTTTGGTACCAGTACCATGCTGTTTTGGTTACTGTAGCCTTGTAGTATAGTTTGAAGTCAGGTAGCGTGATGCCTCCAGCTTTGTTCTTTTGACTTAGGATTGTCTTGGAGATGCGGGCTCTTTTTTGGTTCCATATGAACTTTAAAGCAGTTTTTTCCAATTCTGTGAAGAAGCTCATTGGTAGCTTGATGGGGATGGCATTGAATCTATAAATTACCTTGGGCAGTATGGCCATTTTCACGATATTGATTCTTCCTATCCATGAGCATGGTATGTTCTTCCATTTGTTTGTGTCCTCTTTGATTTCACTGAGCAGTGGTTTGTAGTTCTCCTTGAAGAGGTCCTTTACATCCCTTGTAAGTTGGATTCCTAGGTATTTTATTCTCTTTGAAGCAATTGTGAATGGAAGTTCATTCCTGATTTGGCTCTCTGTTTGACTGTCACTGGTGTATAAGAATGCTTGTGATTTTTGCACATTAATTTTGTATCCTGAGACTTTGCTGAAGTTGCTGATCAGCTTAAGGAGATTTTGGGCTGAGACAATGGGGTTTTCTAAATATACAATCATGTCGTCTGCAAACAGGGACAATTTGACTTCTTCTTTTCCTAACTGAATCCCCTTGATTTCTTTCTCTTGCCTGATTGCCCTAGCCAGAACTTCCAACACTATGTTGAATAGGAGTGGTGAGAGAGGGCATCCCTGTCTTGTGCCAGTTTTCAAAGGGAATTTTTCCAGTTTTTGCCCATTCAGTATGATATTGGCTGTGGGTTTGTCATAAATAGCTCTTATTATTTTGAGGTACGTTCCATCAATACCGAATTTCTTGAGCGTTTTTAGCATGAAGGGCTGTTGAATTTTGTCAAAAGCCTTTTCTGCATCTATTGAGATAATGATGTGGTTCTTGTCTTTGGTTCTGTTTATATGCTGGATTATGTTTATTGATTTGCGAATGTTGAACCAGCCTTGCATCCCAGGGATGAAGCCCACTTGATCATGGTGGATAAGCTTTTTGATGTGCTGCTGAATCCGGTTTGCCAGTATTTTATTGAGGATTTTTGCATCGATGTTCATCAGGGATATTGGTCTAAAATTCTCTTTTTTTGTTGTGTCTCTGCCAGGCTTTGGTATCAGGATGATGTTGGCCTCATAAAATGAGTTAGGGAGGATTCCCTCTTTTTCTATTGATTGGAATAGTTTCAGAAGGAATGGTACCAGCTCCTCCTTGTACCTCTGGTAGAATTCAGCTGTGAATCCATCTGGTCCTGGACTTTTTTTGGTTGGTAGGCTATTAATTATTGCCTCAATTTCAGAGCCTACTATTGGTCTATTCAGGGATTCAACTTCTTCCTGGTTTAGTCTTGGGAGAGTGTAAGTGTCCAGGAAATTATCCATTTCTTCTAGATTTTCCAGTTTATTTGCGTAGAGGTGTTTATAGTATTCTCTGATGGTAGTTTGTATTTCTGTGGGGTCAGTGGTGATATCCCCTTTATCATTTTTAATTGCGTCGATTTGATTCTTCTCTCTTTTCTTCTTTATTAGTCTTGCTAGTGGTCTGTCAATTTTGTTGATCTTTTCAAAAAAACCAACTCCTGGATTCATTGATTTTTTGGAGGGTTTTTTGTGTCTCTATCTCCTTCAGTTCTGCTCTGATCTTAGTTATTTCTTGCCTTCTGCTAGCTTTCGAATGTGTTTGCTCTTGCTTCTCTAGTTCTTTTAATTGTGATGTTAGAGTGTCAATTTTAGATCTTTCCTGCTTTCTCTTGTGGGCATTTAGTGCTATAAATTTCCCTCTACACACTGCTTTAAATGTGTCCCAGAGATTCTGGTATGTTGTATCTTTGTTCTCATTGGTTTCAAAGAACATCTTTATTTCTGCCTTCATTTCGTTATGTACCCAGTAGTCATTCAGGAGCAGGTTGTTCAGTTTCCATGTAGTTGAGCGGTTTTGATTGAGTTTCTTAGTCCTGAGTTCTAATTTGATTGCACTGTGGTCTGAGAGACAGTTTGTTATAATTTCTGTTCTTGTACATTTGCTGAGGAGTGCTTTACTTCCAATTACGTGGTCAATTTTGGAGTAAGTACGATGTGGTGCTGAGAAGAATGTATATTCTGTTGATTTGGGGTGGAGAGTTCTATAGATGTCTATTAGGTCTGCTTGCTGCAGAAATGAGTTCAATTCCTGGATATCTTTGTTAACTTTCTGTCTCGTTGATCTGTCTAATGTTGACAGTGGAGTGTTGAAGTCTCCCATTATTATTGTATGGGAGTCTAAGTCTCTTTGTAAGTCTCTAAGGACTTGCTTTATGAATCTGGGTGCTCCTGTATTGGGTGCATATATATTTAGGATAGTTAGCTCTTCCTGTTGAATTGATCCCTTTACCATTATGTAATGGCCTTCTTTGTCTCTTTTGATCTTTGATGGTTTAAAGTCTGTTTTATCAGAGACTAGTATTGCAACCCCCGCTTTTTTGTGTTCTCCATTTGCTTGGTAAATCTTCCTCCATCCCTTTATTTTGAGCCTATGTATGTCTCTGCATGTGAGATGGGTCTCCTGAATACAGCAGACTGATGGGTCTTGACTCTTTATCCAGTTTGCCAGTCTGTGTCTTTTAATTGGAGCATTTAGTCCATTTACATTTAAGGTTAAGATTGTTATGTGTGAACTTCATCCTGCCATTATGATATGAACTGGTTATTTTGCTCGTTAGTTGATGCAGTTTCTTCCTAGCCTTGATGGTCTTTACATTTTGGCATGTTTTTGCAATGGCTGGTACCGGTTGTTCCTTTCCATGTTTAGTGCTTCCTTCAGGGTCTCTTGTAAGGCAGGCCTAGTGGTGACAAAATCTCTAAGCATTTGCTTATCTGTAAAGGATTTTATTTCTCCTTCACTTATGAAACTTAGTTTGGCTGGATATAAAATTCTGGGTTTAAAATTCTTTTCTTTAAGAATGTTGAATATTGGCCCCCACTCTCTTCTGGCTTGAAGAGTTTCTGCCGAGAGATCTGCTGTTAGTCTGATGGGCTTCCCTTTGTGGGTAACCCGACCTTTCTCTCTGGCTGCCCTTAAGATTTTTTCCTTCATTTCAACTTTGGTGAATCTGGCAATTATGTGTCTTGGAGTTGCTCTTCTCGAGGAGTATCTTTGTGGCGTTCTCTGTATTTCCTGGATTTGAATATTGGCCTGCCCTACTAGGTTGGGGAAGTTCTCCTGGATGATATCCTGAAGAGTGTTTTCCAACTTGGTTCCGTTTTCCCCCTCACTTTCAGGCACCCCAATCAGACGTAGATTTGGTCTTTTTACATAATCCCATACTTCTTGCAGGCTTTGTTCATTTCTTTTTCTTCTTTTTTCTTTTGGTTTCTCTTCTCGCTTCATTTCATTCATTTGATCCTCCATCGCTGACATTCTTTCTTCCAGTTGATCGAGACGGTTACTGAAGCTTGTGCATTTGTCACGTATTTCTCGTGCCATGGTTTTCGTCTCTTTCATTTCGTTTGTGAGCTTCTCTGCATTAATTACTCTAGCCATCAATTCTTCCACTTTTTTTTCAAGATTTTTAGTTTCTTTGCGCTGGGTACGTAATTCCTCCTTTAGCTCTGAGAAATTTGATGGACTGAAGCCTTCTTCTCTCATCTCATCGAAGTCATTCTCCGTCCAGCTTTGATCCGTTGCTGGCGATGAGCTGCGCTCCTTTGCCGGGGGAGATGCGCTCTTATTTTTTGAATTTCCAGCTTTTCTGCCCTGCTTTTTCCCCATCTTTGTGGTTTTATCTGCCTCTGGTCTTTGATGATGGTGATGTACTGATGGGGTTTTGGTGTAGGTGTCCTTCCTGTTTGATAGCTTTCCTTCTAACAGTCAGGATCCTCAGCTGTAGGTTGTAGCTGTAGGAGATTGCTTGAGGTCCACTCCAGACCCTGTTTGCCTGGGTATCAGCAGCAGAGGCTGCAGAAGATAGAATATTTCTGAACAGCGAGTGTACCTGTCTGATTCTTGCTTTGGAATCTTCCTGTCAGGGGTGTACTCCACCCTGTGAGGTGTGGGGTGTCAGACTGCCCCTAGTGGGGGATGTCTCCCAGTTAGGCTACTCAGGGGTCAGGGACCCACTTGAGCAGGGAGTCTGTCCCTTCTCAGATCTCAACCTCCGTGTTGGGAGATCCACTGCTCTCTTCAAAGCTGTCAGACAGAGTCGTTTGCGTCTGCAGAGCTGCTGCGTTTGTTATTATTTACTGTGCCCTGTCCCCAGAGGTGGAGTCTACAGAGACAGGCAGGTTTCCTTGAGCTGCTGTGAGCTCCACCCAGTTCGAGCTTCCCAGCAGCTTTGTTTACCTACTTAAGCCTCAGCAATGGCGGGCGCCCCTCCCCCAGCCTCGCTGCTGCCTTGCCGGTAGATCACAGACTGCTGTGCTAGCAATGAGGGAGGCTCCGTGGGTGTGGGACACTCCCAGCCAGGTGTGGGATATGATCTCCTGGTGTGCCTGTCTGCTTAAAGCGCAGTATTGGGGTGGGAGTTACCCGATTTTCCAGGTGTTGTGTGTCTCAGTTCCCCTGGCTAGGAAAAGGGATTCCCTTCCCCCTTGCGCTTTCCAGGTGAGGCAATGCCTCGCCCTGCTTCAGCTCTCGCTGGTCGGGCTGCAGCAGCTGACCAGCACCGATCGTCTGGCACTCCCCAGTGAGATGAACCCAGTACCTCAGTTGAAAATGCAGAAATCGCCGGTCTTCTGTGTCGCTCGCGCTGGGAGTTGGAGACTCGCAGTAAAACTTTTGGTCGGGCACAGTGACTCACGCCTGTAATCCCAACACTTTGGGAGGCGGCGGCTGGTGGATCACCACATTTTCATTCTTATACTGGACATCAGCTGTTACAGGATGTTATCAGTCATCTCTGGTAAATTAGCAGGTCTGAGCTCAGATCAGCAAGGCAGAGAAACTCCAGATGGTAAATTATCCCAACTCTTCTAACTCGTAAAAGCATTAATAAAATGCAGTTCTGGATACTGGGAAGTCCAAGGTTGAGAGACAGTATCTGGTGAGAGCCTTCTTGCTGGTGGTGACTCTGCAGACTCCAAGGCAGTGCCCTGACATGGTTTTCTTATGACCATCTTAACTCCTTTCCCCCTAAAATTAGATTTCTTTTTGGTTTGGGATAGTAAAGTATGTGCATACCTTTGTAGAACAATTGTGAAATATTAGGTCTGTATTTCTGGAGGCACTAGCCACTGGCTGCAACCCAATTCTGATGGGAGAGTAAGTTGTACCTATGACTGCCATTACAAATGCAGAGAAAGTAAAATGACCTCCTGAAAAAAAGAGCAGGCAGTTATTTTTCAGTGGTGGGAAGAGGTTGCAGGTGTGCCTGATGTTTTTAAAGCTCTCAATTATTGATCTTATCCTAAGACTTACAAATAGAACCATTAATGTGTCAGTGTGACCCAGATAATAGATGATTATTGTCCATCTTTAAATTGTACTTAGTACTAAAATATATATGTAATACATGCAAAAAGGCTAGCTTTATCACACCTCCTCAAGGTTTTACAGGAAAGAATTCGTTTTTTCATTTATTTTTCTCTCTGCCTTTCTCCCTCACCCTCTACTTCTACCCGCTGCATTTATGTCCTCTGCTAATTGATAGAAATTCCGGACTGAACATTCCAGCCACCGGCTGGCAGACACAAAAAGGACGCAACTTGCAGTTCTGCAATGGAAACATCTTAAAGCACAACTTTTTAAACTATTAGTAACTATTGCCTTCTGCACTATGCAGCTCGTCACAGTGAGCATAGCAAGTTAAAGGACTATAACACCCAGGGATTTTAGTTCGATTTCACTCTAACCTCAATTTTATTACCATAAGTCCAGTTTGTCATCAGAGAGCTCCATATCACACTTGATGGGCAGATTCATCTGCCTTCACTCTGTGCATGTGGTTGATGCATGAATAGTAAGGCGGTAATACATCTCTATTTAAACCAAACCTTGGAATCTGTCCCAAATGACATAATCTCCCATAAACTGGGAAATCTGGTCTAGACCACAGAATGTTATGGGGTGCACACCTGTTCACAGAATCATCATCAAAAGGTGGTTAACAGCACTTCATTGTCATCCCGGGGAAACAAAATAAGTCACATTTGGCAGGAGTTGGACCTGGGCCTAGAGCTACTTGACATTTTTATATAACAAATTAGAATAGTTGATAGAATTGTCACAAAGGATCTGTTTTTAAGGTAAGATTGAAGCACTAATTTTTGTACAGAGTTTCTGTCTGTGCCCAGCCATGATTAGGAGGGATTAGGTGGAGAAGCTAACGTTGATATAGCAACCCTGCTTTGTAGTAAGTCAGACTCCTGGTGATGAAAGTCTTGGGTGTGGAGATGGCCCTGCAGGAAGAAGTGGGGAGGAGGAGCTGGGATGCTGTGGAGAAAGATAGACAAGACCCAGTGATTTCACCAAGCTCGTTCATATATTGATTCATTAATTGATGCTTTCATTTTTCATTCACTTATTTATGCATCAGATATTATAAGTGCCTACTATGTTTCAGGTTCTGTGGCAGGCACATTGGACAAAACAGTTAACAAAATGTAGTTGGTCACTATGGGGAAGTAGCTAGGGCTGAGAAAGGACTCTCTGAAGTAAATATTGGGCATGAGGAGAACCGTGTTTCTTCTATCCAAGACGGGAGGACCGGGAGAAGGACCCTGGAGGAGATTTGTTCTTCCGCTTACTGCATTTGAGTTAACTTTGTGCTGTAGATGCTTCTCACAGAGATGAGGAAGAAAGAGATGTGAGGATATAGAGCTAAGTCTGAACAATTCATAGTTGTCCACTGGTGGCAAGAAATAAAAAATCTGGGAACAGAGGAACTTTCTTGGAAGTGTGAGTAAGTAGGAGGCCTGGAAGTGAGTCTTGGCCTTGGCCTCAGGGTATGGCAGGGTGGTTGGGGGATGAGGGAGGAGCAACAGACTGAAGGAGATACATTTCAAAAAGTGTTAATTCACCTGGAATTCAGTTGTACAAGCTGTGCATTTAGGGAGTCGGCCTGTTGAACAGATTGCAACTAACTGGACCCAAATAAGAAAATGACCTGGACCTAGCACAATACAAGCCTCAGTACTGTGGAAGAAACAAATGAGGCCCAAGCAGTTAAATAAATTATCTACTGAGTGCTTTTGTGTGCACTATGAGAATTTCAAGACTTAGGGGAGTGTGTCCAGAAAAGAACATTTAAAGCAATTTACATGTTGGCAGACAGGAACTTATGAGATGAAAAGAATCTAAGTTATTTAGTAGGGAGGGAAGGTTGATGGGGAAAATTATAGAAATTGTTAAACAGATGTCTAGTAAATAGATGTCAGCTTCTGTAAGAATACTTAAAAAAATTTTTTTGTGTGTGTGTTTTTCAAGACAGAGTCTAACTCTGTTGTCCAGACTGGAGTGCAGTGGCACGATCTCAGCTCACTGCAACCTCCACCTCCTGGGTTCAAGCAATTCTAGTGCCTCAGCCTCCCAAGTTGAGTAGCTGGGACTACAAGCGCTCACCATCACACCCAGCTAATTTTTGTATTTTTTTTAGAAGAGACAGGATTTTGCTATGTTGGCCAGGCTGGTCTTGAACTTCTGGCCTCAAGTGATCCGCCCACCTCGGCCTCCCAAAGTGCTGGGACTATAGGCGTGAGCCACTGAACCTGGCCTAAAAATACTTTTTAAAAAAGGTTTCATTTCCCAAATATGGGAAGACTCCTAGATTAGGGGCAGAGAATTTTGGTTTTAACCTGAACTTGCCGCCACTGTGCTGTAAGATTCAGTTAGGTTAAATACTTTGACCTCATTGAGCCACTGTCTTCCCATTTGTAAAATTTAGAGATTTGGCAGATGATCCCTAAGATCATAACCTAAAAAAAAGAATGGATTATATATGATAGTAATTACTGTTTTAACTTATTGAAATTCAAAGTAACCTGAGTCTGATTAATTTGAATGCAAGTCTGATGTGATACTTACAAATTCAGCACATAAAATGAATCTAAAGAGTGCTTGCTTAAGAAAAAGCTGCTTAGTTGCTCATTGACGCTAATACAAAAACATTTTAAAATAATAAGATTTAAAAAATAGGCTAAGTATACTAGTTCAAACTTGCTTGTCATCTTTAAAACAGGTCCCTGGTTTAACAGAGTTGGGTTGTCGTTGTTTTTTAACGCTTTGAATTAGTTTCTTGATTCAGTGGCAAAGGGTGATGATAGTTCTTCCTATTGAAAGAGGTTTTCCCAACACCTTTGCCATGTCTGCCCTCAGGGGATTTCAGATAATAAGTAGCACCAAGTTGGCCCTCTAAATTTGCCCCCCTCTCCCTGCCACAGCATTTAGCAGATTGGATGAAAATGTGTCCGCAGAGATTAGATATTCCAGTGACCACGGTGCATTTTTCTGCTCTGAAAGCTATCTCTCGGATCAGCCCTCTACCTCTGGTTTATCGGGAGGAGAGTATAGACAGATAACATCCTTGCGATGTGACCCTGACCTTTGTCAACCTTTGTTAATGCTTCATCTGAAGTCAGGCCTAATGTTTGTAAACAGGATATAATTAAGGCTGGGAACTGACAGGGTCTGACATTAAGACAATGCAGAGTTGGCAGGGAATGGTCTGTGAGATGTCAGCTCGCATTGTGTTCTAAGTGCCTTCATAATAATTAGTGTCCTCTGTCTGAAGGAAGTTCACTCAACTTGGATTAATCTGTCACAGCATGGAGGCCATCCTTGGGAGGGCAAGTGTTTCCTCTGATAAACCTTAGAACAAGTATGAGAAAAAACCAAAGAGGCTCAAAAGAAAACTGTGAAAGTCAAGACTGCTGGTGACAGGTGCTGCCTGAAAATTAGAAACAGGAAATAAGGGGGATGGGGGGAAACTCCCTCCCTGCCCCCGACCCTTCACATCCCAATCACAGAGTGAATGCAGGAGTTTACAGTGATCAGAATCGATTACAGTGATCCCAGCCCTCCTGATCTGGATGCCGTGAGTAGACACAGGACTGTAAGTGTTCAGAAAAGCTTGCGCATAAACAACATTGTTTGGCTTTTGCCTTAACTGGCACGATGCACGTGTCTGAGATTGCCCCCAACCTATAAGAGGATTTTGGTTTAACATGTAACTGATCCAAAGAGACTGAATCTGCTTTCTGTTATCAGAAGACATTTGTTTGAGCATCTGCTGGTAGTTGGTGTGGTACAAAGTGAGTCAAGAGATGCGTGAGCCTGATGCCGAGCGGCTGCTGTCAGTAGCCTTTGAGTCGGCTTGGACTCTTCCCGAATCGCAAAGCAGGCATAGAAAGCAGAGACTCAAATGGATACTGTACACCAGTGTTCATAGCAGCACGATTCACAAAGGCTGAAAGGTGCAAACAACTTAAATGGCCATTGGCAGACGAGCAGATAAAAAAAATGTGGTGTAAACATACAAAAAGAATATTATTCAGCCTTAACAAGGACAGAAATTCTGACACATGGGTGAACCTTAAAACATTATGCTAAGGGATATTAGCCAGAGACAAGAGAACAAATAATGCATGGTTCCACTTTCATGAGATGCCTAGAATTGGCAAATTCACAGAGACAGAAAGTAGAACAGTGGTTACTAGGGGCAGGAGGAAATGGGGGAGGAGGCAGGAGGAAATGGAGAGTTACTGGGTACAGAGTTTCAGTTTGGGATCATTAAAAAGCCCTGGAGATGAGTAATGGTGATGGTTGTACAACAGTGTGAAGGTACTTAATGTCACTGAACTGTACACTTAAAAATGGTTAAAATGGTAGATTTTATCTTATGTATGTTTTACCACAATTACAAGAATTTTTGAAGTGGTGATAGAAAAATAGATTTTTCAAGCTAGATGAGCCTTCAGGGCTTCTAAACATCAATCATCACATCAGGGAAGTGACAGGATTTATCCAGGGTCACACCAGGACCTGCTGGTGGAGCCTGCTCCTGACAAACGGGCCATTCACTTTTTAACACCAATACTAGTCTTACACAGGGAACCTTTTCTACTGAGCTTTTGGGGAAGATGAAGCCCTGAGGCACATCAATAGCAGGTCTCTTAGGCATTTATCTTACTGTAGAGTTTAGTGACTCTTCCTTGAATTTGTTTGTATTTATTTAGCAACTTTCAAAGGCCTATATTTGCATAAGACTCTTTAGGTTTCGTTCAACTCCAGAACTTGATATTTCATCATTGTATATAGGCAGGATGACTATAGCTTCAC
The DNA here is from genome assembly GCF_047675955.1 of Chlorocebus sabaeus. NCBI lineage: Eukaryota > Metazoa > Chordata > Mammalia > Primates > Cercopithecidae > Chlorocebus > Chlorocebus sabaeus. The sequence goes on from NC_132918.1 coordinate 20,283,686, forward strand.
ACTTATTTTGTAACTAAGAATAAGACTAATATCTTTCATTAAGGCATTGAATTTTTCCACTGGGTTAAGTAATTGTTTTATAAACCTCTTTTCAGTGAGAAATAAAAGAAGCCATGTAATAGTTCCCAGTAGAATGATCAGAAAGGAATGTTATATCAAAGAGGCAACAACTTTGAATATGTATTTTAGGAAAGAATCTACTTTAGGAAACAATAATTTTATTTTATTATTTTTCTAGTTGCATAGCCTTCTTGCATCAGGAGATGGTGCTGCTCATATGAGAATAGTTTCTTATCATTACCACACTTATTTCACTATCACCAAACTTATTTACAGGATTGACAGGCTGGGTAAGAAGAGTCTCACAAAAAATGTGTGTGTGCGTGTGTGTGTGTGTGTGTGTGACTGTGTGCTTGTGTGTGTTTACTCTTCTTTTGTGTTAGATATTAACGTCCTGAGGCAAATTTTCAGAAGCTAAACTTCAGAAAATAACTCTTTTGTCTTTTTTTTTTTTTTTTTTTTTTTTGCACTCACACCTTTCTATAGAAGCAAATTTCCTATCAAATTCCTTTTTGTGTCATTCACCAGTTGACTGTTTCCCACCCTATTCCCATGCCAGATTTTACAGTGGTTAAAACAATTCATGGCACATGCTGAGCGATGAAGTGTAGGGATAGGAGAAAATAAAGAATACTCAACAAAATAATTCTGAGATTTTCTTTTCTGGGTTCTCCCACCATGTTTGAAAGTATACAGAGGGATGAATGTGGAGGGACCCTTCTTGAATTACCATCCATTTATTACCAGTCCCAAACGTTAGGTACAACTATGACCTATTGAGCACACACTATATTCAAAATATTATTTCATTTAGTTTTTGCAATAGTCTCTTAAAAGAGTTCTTTTCTCCATGGATTGAACTGAGATTTAAGAGGCTAAACAAGTATCTCATGGTTACTTATTAAGAAATGGCAAGTTGGGATTTAAACCAAAATTGGTCTTTGCTCTTTCCACCATGGTAGGCCTTGTATTCTTCGATATAAATGAAGCCAGGGGCAAAAGAAAACCCTATAAAACCCCTCTTTTTCTTCCTTACTCCTCCTTTCTGAAAGCAGACACCTTAATTCAGATAAGTTAGTTCAAGACTCAATTGATAAATTCCCTAGTAAGAGGGAGGGCTGTATGCCTTTAAGTAGACTGGCATGAAGGAATGAAGGCATGAAGGAGGTACCAGCCTCCATCAGCCTGACGTCAACAGTGTTTCCAAAGAAAAGGACTAGCAAATTAAGCTAACAATTGGTTAATTTTTCATTACCCAAATTAAATTACCCATTTACCTACACGTGTTTACAGACTGTAGTTGAAGATTTGTCTGAGGAGAAAGAGAAGTTTGCTTTAGTGACTGACAAGGGGAGAGATCTTTTCAGAGTCACCATTGGAGCCAAAGTGATAAACCATTTCGTACAGGAAGACTAGCACTAACACCCCATGTGTAGGGTAGGTAGTTGACCAACAGTCTATATCACTGGCATTGTGATTGAGACTCATTTTTAATATTATCCAGACAATTCAGGGATATGTGTTTCTCATGATTAGTGAAGAGAGAAGAAGTTTCCTCCTTGATGAAGGACGAGACTGAAATATAGCCTGAGATTCAGTTAAGTGGAAGAACATATGAATTTTAAAAACAAATGACTTTCCAACCATCATGACTTAGAAAAGAGGGAGAAGGAAAGAGACACGGGAGGCAGATACACACACTGTTCAAAGCCAGAGAGATGAGCCAAATTGAGACCAAGTAACTCTACTTAACCTTGGGAGCCTTCTTAACTAAATGTAGTATTATCCTTCCAGGGACTACCTCCTCACCCCAGGGTAAGGATGGCTGCATTCGGTGGCTGTTAGATGAAAGAGGAAAAGACAGAGAAGCATCTTACAGAATTAATTTTGGTGCCCTAAATATTGGCATGTAAATATATAACCCCTGGAAGAAAAAAAAAAAAACAACAAAGCAGAGCATATAAGGCTTTTTAAAGATAGGTAAATCATTTTCTTTTCAAATGAAATTCAGTTTGACTGCATGAAATATGAACAGTAATTAAATGCACAGTCTGTGGGCCTTCCATACTTTAAAGCGCTTTCTTTAAAAAAAAAAAAGAAAAAAAAAAAAGAGTACTCACCTCAGACAGGCCAATTACCCAAGAATGATGAAGTCAAGAGGAAAGTCGCTAAATTTCTTTACTTGAGTGATCACAACCCCAGCCCGTGATTAGTCCCCACGGCACCAGCGGGGATGTGGCGGGGACACTCACATTGGAAGACTTCAAATAGTCATTTCCTTGGTTAAAATAAAATCTGACTTCACTAAATAGACAGTTTTTAATCTCAATTGGACATCTGAAGATTTCTCAAGCTGTTGTTGGCTGCAGCAGAAACAAATTTTTCTGCTTTGTTGATTAAACCAGTGGTCTCCACCATTGCTTATCGGCCTGCAACGAGCTGTTCTTTTTAATTAAAAGTGAGCCACCACGAGAGAGCAATTAACAGCTAGTAATTACTGTGCTCTTCAGAACGGCAACATTTTGCCTTTCATTCCAATTATATAATGGACAAGTGGGTTTTTGATCTTCAAATTAGTGAGCTCTTGTCCTCCTTGTTTGGAGGCAGAATTGTCAGGTTAATGATGGCCTGTGGGGGCACTCTTTCCTCTGACTGATGTGAGGCAAGAACGCCTTAAAGGAGGCAGTGAGAGCCTTTTAAGATGTGCAGTTCCACCTTTATGATAAAGACAGAGAGAGTCTTTACTTTCAGAGGGTTTTGATGAGGAGGAAAGATAGGCTTACATGTGGCCTCCAAACAGTTCCATGTGCTTTTCCTTCTTCTTATCTTCCAGCAAAAGGTGACCAAGTTTTAAAACATGGAAAACTGAAAGTTTCAATTGTGCAAGATGGCTAAGTTCTGGAGATCCAGTCAACAGCCTGATGACTATAGTTAGCAATATTGTATTGCGTACTTGACATTTTGTTAAGAATGTAGATCTTAAGTGTTCTTACCGTGTGTGTGCATACACGCATACACACATACATACACTCACGCAAGATTACTGTTAGGTGATTATATATGTTAACTAGATTGATTGTGGTAATCATTTCACAATGTGTATATATGTACATATATCAAGTTATGTATCTTAAATATATACAGTTTTTATTTGCGAATATACACCAATAAAGCTGAAATAAACCCAGGGAAAACTGGAATTAGACTATGCGATGCTTTGGTATGCCTTTGGTAAGGACATAAAATACCACATGTTGGCAAAAAAAAAAAAAAAAAAAAAAAAATACCTGCTCTAGGATTAAGAAAGAATTTTGACTTTATTTGAACTTCTTGTAACTACTTTGAGAATTACAGGGTATGATATACTTTGGATACAATGGAATCTTATCTTAATCGATGATAGTATATGAGGAGTAGGCTTTGCATTTCTATCAGATCTAGTATAAACACTGAGATTATAAATAGAGGAAGTTGGATATTTTTGTTTTAGACATGTTTGTTTTCTGTCTCCAATCTCTGCTATTCATGCAACAACACAGATGGAGCTCTACTGTATTAGAGAACAGTCATGTGTCAATTGCTCCCCATACCCCTACCTTTTGGTGGCGGCAGAGGGTAGCCTCCTTTTTGGGCCAGTAATTAGCTGCAGGTACAAAAATGCAGATGCAATCAGCCAGCTATGCTTCTGCTAATATATGCTTATGTTGAGAGTGTGATAGCTATAGCAATTATTTTGGTCACGAATCACTTCGGGGGGGATTTCTTTAAATAATATAAATTTGTAACATGAAACCCCTGGTTTCTGGATAGGCAAAAATCACATCCCACCTTGAAGAGGCAGAGTCAATAAGCTTCTGTCTTGTCATTCACTTGCCATTGCTATCCTTTGATAGGAACCCACAAGTCTCATTTAGGCAGCCAGGCTGGTTGGTGGAAGGTACAATTTTGTTGCGTATGGAAACAAATGATGCAGTATGAAAGGAATTTGAGTTTTTGAGTGTGGAATTTGATTTATGAACTCTTTTCAATAATGTTATATGAAAATGAAGTGGAGTAGAATTATAGTTAGGTGCACATAATAACCATTACCTAAACTTTCAAGATGTTGAGAATACTTTTAAAAATGAGACTTAAAGCAATTAAATAATTGAGTAGGAAAAATAAGTACCTCACATATGACTGAATTCTGTCAGAGAACATCTTCATTGAACACTTTACTGGTCCAAGTCTTGGTTGCTGGATTTTAGTATCCCCATTGAGACAGAGCTCCAGCTGAAGTGATGTAGCCTAATAAGTTTGAACCACCTCCCACATTCCCACCCCCACCAAATGGCAAGTCTGGGCATCTTCTCCATTAGGTTGTGCAGCCATTCAATTTAAACACACACACACACTCACACACACACACACACACCTCTTTCTTTCTTTCTTCTTTCTTTCTTTCTTTCTTTCTTTCTTTCTTTCTTTCTTTCTTTCTTTCTTTCTTTCTTTCTTTCTTTCTTTCTTTCTTTCTTTCTTTCTTTCTTTCTTTCTTTCTTTCTTTCTTTCTTTCTTTCTTTCTTTCTTTCTTTCTTTCTTTCTTTCTTTCTTTCTTTCTTTCTTTCTTTCTTTCTTTCTTTCTTTCTTTCTTTCTTTCTTTCTTTCTTTCTTTCTTTCTTTCTTTCTTTCTTTCTTTTCTTTTCTTTTTCAGAGCAGCAGTCACCTTTTCCCTGAGACATCTTGAACAAGGTGTGACTTTTGATCTATTTTCAGTGATAGCTTTTAGTTCAAATCATTAGTAACTTGTGGGATTCCGTTTTTGGATGGTCAGACATCCAAAAGTAGAGTAGAGATTCAACATATAGCTTTAAACAGAGTTTTACATATTGAAACAATTGATACTATTACAAGAACGATATTCACTAGCATGCCTCATTTAGAACCATGGTCTATGTTACAATGCTACTAGATGATGCTTTGAAATCACAACTTATTTTGCCAACACAAATACCATATACTTTGCCCATGAACTAAAGTTCTGGAGCCAGATGGAAAAAATACGCTTTGGTATGTCTCCTCCTTCTTAACAGCTGAAGACTTTGAAGAAATAACTACATAGGTTTTTTTCCTTTCACTGTTGGGTTGTACAGTGTTTGTAAAGGGTGGGCTATTGAGTTTGAGATGTACATCCATTAAGAAGCAAATTTTGATTGATATAAGTTAAATTTCTTGAAGTGTAATGTAGCAAGTGGAGGACAAAGAAGTCTAGGGGATAAAATGAAGGCCCTTTTTTCTTTGTAAACCTAAAAGAAAGGTTTCTAAGCTTTTTCAAAATGCAAGACTTTTCAGACTCAAATTATTGCATTAAGTGGGGGTAAATGTCTTTTCAATCACTGTAGTATTCAGAATCTTTATTTAATATATATGTCCTGTGATTTTCCAAATTCTAGAGATAAATTTAGTTTTCCTATTGATTATTATTTGTGCGGTTCTAGTTGTCATAGAATCTAATGGTATCTCCAATCTTTTCTTTGTCTAAGCCTTTGGGAACTGGAGGGATAAAGCTCTACACTGACATCTCTCTTTAGTGTTTCTGAGATGATATATAGTATGCACGGGAAAAATAAGGGCTTCAGATAATAGTTTTAATCATTTTTTGGTTATGTGAACTTGATCAAATTACTTAACATCTGTAAGTCCCAGTTCATTCTCTCTAAAATGGGATATTGGCACTGACTCTGCAAAGCTGTTGTGAGAATTTATTATCATATAATACATGCCAACGAATTGCCTGGCATGTGGTAAGTACTTAAATAATGGTTGCCATTATTGTTGTTAGTGTTCTCAATTCATTTAATTTACAGTGACTTTTTGCTTTCTTTTATATGGCATTTGAATTCAGGAAAGAAGTATTTGGGAGTTAGTCAACAGTAGGCATTGATAACCTAATATATGAAGTATATGGTTTAATATGTTTATATCTTTATACAAATCTGAAAATATTACTGACAGAAATGGATGGCATTTTTCTAAAAGTTCTATGAACATACTTATAACTATCCAAAATTAAATTACTATTCATTTTTTCCTGAGGACAAATTACTCCTATAATGATGTTGAACTTTAAAGCTATTTTCACCATTGGAAAACCAAGCTCAATATTTAAAAAGTGTTGTATGATCGTTTTTATCTGTGGCAGAGTGTAAAGAACACTGAATTAGAAGTAATGAGATTACCATTTTCTTGTTCATTGAGCAACCCTGGGAAATTACTTAACATTTCTGCATTTGATGTGTAAAAGGGTGTCTCTGGTGGCAGGCAACAGACACTGGCTCTGGCTAACTTAGGCAAAAGAAGATTTGTTAGAATAGGTTTGGGAGCACACAGAATTGAAGGAAAGCTGGAAAATCAGACTTGGAAACGGGACAGTCGTCAAAGCTTCTCCAAGGAGTTTGAGATCAGGATAGGTCTTGTAGCAGGAAGAATCTGATCTGGATTCTGCCACTGAAATGAAAATCTCTAAATATTTTTTGTGTCTTTATTTCTCTGTGCAAGCATCAAGTTCACAGAAAGGACTCCAGTGAGTCGTCTAATTTGGCAAGGCTGCCAGCTTGTAAGGGAGATGAGCTTTTGAGTCCAGTTTCTTGTCTATGTTCTGTGAGTAACAGGTGAATATTCAAAAGGAAATCAGAGCACTGTAGGAAAAGGAAGTAGATCCTGGCCTGTGAGAAAACAATAACTACAATGAGGGTCATAAATAATGTTGCTTTTCCCACAATTTGTGAATATTACATTATGTGACATACGTGGTGATGCTAAATAAAGTCTAATGCACTGTGTAGCCTTGTTGTTATCAGTTATTCCTCATGGATTTCAGCCAGTATAATCATTTGATACAGACCTTGAACCAGTAAGTGGCTGACCCGGCAATCATGTTGTGTAGCTACTTATGGACAGTGTTTTATCCTTAAACATAATTATAAATTAAAAAAAATAAAAGCTCAAGTATAGCTTTGGAAGCCAACATTTCAATTAAAATCTTGAATTCATTCTCTACTTGAGGATGAGAAAACTCTAGCTAACATGAATGAGAGCCAAAAGTGAATGAATTCTTTATTAGATTTTAAGCGAAGGAAGTTGGTAAATGACTAGCCTGGTCATTAAAAATCTTGTCAATGGCATAGGAAAGAATGTTTTTTGTTGTTGATTGTAGACTTGCTTGTTGAGCTAGATGCAATAATAGGAATTTGTAGAAATGGCATGTAAACATTTTTTGTTAGTAATATTCAAATGAGTCTTTCAGAGCTGGGTTAAAAGCATGGCCTCCAGTAAGAGTTTTTCTGGTTTTCTTGTTTGTTTTTAATTGGTGAAGATAAAAATATTAAGTAGAACATCATTATATATTGAATGTAAAATGCCTTTCAGTAATTTTTTGAGAAAATTCAGTAGTCATGCTTTTCACTTTTTTTAAAAAAATTCTGATGTCTGTTTTCTAGTCTTTAGCTCTAGGGATGTAATTTCCAAAAATGAGATGTAAGAAATGGGATGTCTGTTAGTGTTCATTACATTATACAGAGTCACACAGAATGGAATCTGTATGTTAATGTACTTAACTCAACCCAGGCATGTATATTCAAATTCTAAGCAAACCTTATAGTTACCCTGTTATAGTTGGAAATCTGAGAATAATATTTCTAAATAAGTGTTTTTGTTAAATCTGGAGGGGCCTGATTGTATAGGTACCTTAATGCAGGCATTAACAGAGAGAGAAGTAAGTGTATTCCTGGATTCTAAAGACAAATGCATTGAGTTTATAAAAATCTAGACAATGATCAAATTGAACTTAATTTCTATTTAAATTAAGAATAAATTGATTTTTCTTAAAACTTTTCTTTATTAACTTTTCCTCATTCCTACTGAGATGTTATTATTTTAACAACTGTGTCAATGTATAGGTGGAAGAGATTAAGTTTATACAATGAGATTTAGCCCTGTTTTTAAAATAAGCAACATGTTATATAATCTAATGTTATACATGTAGGTGAATAATTAAACCTAAAATATACAATCAATTAAAACTACTTTTGTATTAGAACAATTACTTAGGATTTTGAAATGCTTCTTTAAAATTATATAATTGCTTAGTAATTGAATCCTTATAAAATCGGTTCATGTGGAGAATGTTAAAATTTTAAAACATTTGTTTTTGCCTGATAAAGCAATAGAAAATGAGTTTTTTTCGTATAAACCATTAAAAAGTTTGTTTAGAAAAGAAAATGTCACCTATAATCCTGTCACTCAGAAACAAGTATCATTATTATTTTGCAGTATTCAAGATTCTAATGTTGAATTTGCTTTTTCTCCATATATCAATTTTTAAAATATGGTTTTGTCTCTTTTAGACATAAACAGATTTCATCTATGTATTTATTCAAAAGCTGAATAATCAATAAGTGATTGAAACTTTTAAAAAAATGGTTATAAAAAAGCCATCAGACTTACGGAAGATAAAGGAGTATGTACCTATTTGATTGCCTAATCCACTGCTCTCATGGAAGGCCTGTCCAAATGCCATCAGTGACTTTTATTGTGTGGGGCTTCATCCAGTTGTATTTAACTTTCAGACATATCATCTAACAGTATCCTTTGATAGACTTTTATGATCCAATAGGCTTTTTCTAATATTTTTATTCAGTTATTTCTTCCTTTATCCTACTGTTAAATTATTAAACATTATTAAAAAAACTATAAAATGTGACTGATTGAATATAGTGCTGTCTGGGAAATTTCACACTGTTTCCATAAGTGACTATAAAGCAAGATCTGTAGTTTTAACAGGATGTTTTTCTCTCTTCTGGAGATAAATAGTGAGGGCTACAGAGCCTTAGAAAATATTACCAAGCTGTATATTTTTATTCTTGCTTTTCCTCTATTGGTTACCCTTAATATACATTATAATTTTTACTTTTCCTAAAAACATCTGTAGTTAATAGTCTTAACCTCCTCCCTAGGAAGACAAAGACTTTAATACATTTTAACGTCCCTTCAATCTCTTGCATGCTCCGGTCATCAACTCCCATTTTTCTCATTATTATGTTCTAGCTTCTTTTAAAGCATATAATGCTTTAGATATATCAGCATGTTCTGTTGACTTATTTGGTCATTGTCATTCCTTGCATCCCATTCTTTTTTTTTTTTTTCCCCCTGGTTGAAGTAAATTGTTTAGTACTTCTTTCTAGCTCCTGAGAAGTTAGCTTTTTTAGGTCTTCTAAGTCTGGAAATATCGTCTTGTCTGCTCTCTTGAATGATGGTTTGACAACTGGATACAGAATTCTGGTTTAGTTATTTTGCCTTGGAACTTTGAAAATATTTGTCCATTGTTTTTTAGCAGCTCTGGTTATTGAGAACAGTTCTGTCATTCTGACTGTTCTCTTTTGTGGGTAATCTGTCTTTTCTCTCTGCAAGCTTTTAAAATTTTTCTCTTTATCCTTGACCTTTTGAAGGTTTACTGCAATGTCTCTAAGTTTGGGTTTTTCTTTTTTGATACTTCTTGTGACTCTTTCTAGTGCTCATGCCTTTTGTTAATTCTGGAAAACTTAGCCATGATCTGTTCAAATATTGTATCTCTTCTGTCCTTTGCTTCTGGTATATATACATATAAACATATGGCTATTTATATACACATATGTATATATTCTTATATCTCTTAACTCTGATTTTTAAATATCTTTGTTTCTTTGCATTCTGTGAGATTTATTGTTTCTTCATAAAATTAACTAATTTTCCCTTCAGTTCTATGCAGTTTATTCTTTAGCCCATGTATTGAATTTTTTATTTCACACTTTTCCATTTTAAAATTTCCAATTTTTTTTCGTAAGTGTTTGTTCTTTTTATAGCCCTACTTTTGTTTCACTGAGGCTAATCCTCCTTTTCCTCTTAGAGAATTTTAAACATCATTATTTAAAGTCCTTTTCAGATTGCTTAGCTATTTCTATTTCTTTGTATAGGTTTCCCATCTACTGGGTTTATCAATTACCTTTACAGTGCTGATATTCTTATATGAATTTATTTTTTAAGAGCTTATCTTGCATGGGAATTTTCTTGAATGCATTCTTCCCTGTATGTAATTCAGCAGTTGCCTCATTTCCACCAGGTCTTGTGATAGTGTGGATAGAACTATTTTACCTTCTGTTCAGAGGCTGGCAGTGGAGTTTTAACTCTCGCTTTATGTAGTGTACTTGGGTCATGTGTGGGGCAGGCTCAGGCCCTTTTCTGTATAAACACCGAAACCCAAAACTTGCTGTTCATCTTTGGGCATAACCCAAACATCCTTTATTATTGTAGATTTTCTTTTCTTTTATGGTCCATGAAAACTTTCTTGCTTTTGGACAGAGTTTCACTTTCATATATTTTAAAAATCGTTATCCATTATTTCTCATTTTTGAACTGGGGGCAATTTTGGCATATACTTGCACTGCCATTTTGGTCTGTTATTTTCATGGGATTTAAAAATAAGTTTTATTTTCAACAGATATTTTTCACACAGGTAAACATGGTTTTACTAAGTCTTCTTGATTAATTTAAGATATAATATTTCAAATTACACTTAACCAATATGGAAGAAATAATTGTGAACATTGGTATAAATTATGTCTTTTGTCATCCTGGACTTCAAAGCTCCGTGGATTAAACATTCATGAAGAAGAATCAATAGAGAGAACAGAAATAAAGGACATATTCAGTTGAAGTTTGAAGGAGTTTTTAAGAATCTGGAGAAGAGAAGGTACAAAACAGTAACTTTTGTTTTTTCAGCTGATTTATCAATGTGATTCACACATTTCTGAGGCCATAAACAGGATATATGGCATATGTTGGCCTAAGAAACAAAACAAAACAAAACTCTCCTTTTGTACTTTATTTGGTAAATAGCTAAAGCCTACATATGGAATTTTTGTACTGCTTCACTCAACAAACACATTGACCTTATATGAGTTTAACTTTATTTAGACATAATGGGAAGCCATTGGAATGTCTGAAATGTGAGGAGATATAATCAGAATTATGCTTTAGGATGTTTGTTTTGGCAAAGGTATGCAGGATGAATTACAAGAGAGAAAAACTGGCCGGGCGCGGTGGCTCACGCCTGTAATCCCAGCATTTTGGGACGCCTAGATGGGTGGATCACCTGAGGTCAGGAGTTTGAGACCAGCCTGGCCAACATGGTGAAACCCCATCTCTACCAAAAATAACAATAAAAGAAAAAAAATTAGCCGAGCGTGGTGGCAGTCACCTATAATTCTAGCTACTTGGGAGGCTGAGACAGGAGAATCACTTGAACCCAGGAGGCAGAGGTTGCAGTGTGCTGAGATCACACCACTGCATTCCAGCCTGGGCAACAGAATTCCATCTCAAAAAAAAAAAAAAAAAAAAAAGAGAAAAACTGTAGAATTAGAGAGCTAGTTAGTGGGCTATTGCAAAAGAAACATTGTAAGTAAATGATAAGGACCTGAAGTAGGTTGTGACAATAGGGATAGAAAGGACAATATAATAAGGTAAGAATAAGCAGGACTTGGTTGCTGATAGTAAGTGGGAAGCAAGGAGTCAAGAGAAGTCAAATATGAACTGTGGCATGGGGAGAATAATATTGCCATTAAAGAAATTACTAAATCAGACTGCTAGGATTAAGGAACTAAAGATTCTGCTCATTTTAATGTGTTACGAATTTATAAACTCTTTTTCAGAAGAAATGGTAGCAATAAAGAGGAAAGAAATAGGGTAATAGTTTGAATGGATAGAAGGCCAAAATCTTTCTTAAAGTTTATGCATGCTTGGCTGTGTTTATTGAATATAATCTATTTTCTGGGGGTCCCAAAGAAAATTTTTCTGTAGCCATCACACCTACCTGTAAACATTTATTGTTCGTTACCATATGTTTAGAAAATAGAATCAAGAAAGAACCATTATTTTCTTTTTGATTTTCACATGATTTGGATTTTCCACTGAAGTTCAAGCAAAAGTCAACTTGGGATCTTGGGAACGAACTAAGATGTGGAAATGCTTAGGTCCAGCCATGCTCCGAGGAAGGCTTTATGATGGAGATGGAATCAGATACTGAAGGAAAGAATTCGAAGTCATTGCAGGGTTATCTCCAGCCAGAGGGGAAATGGCCAGTCAGGAAGAACAACTGGCACAAGGAGCCAGAGCAGCGGCTTGCCGATAACCCTAGGGAAGAGCAACCCTCTCTTTAAGGAAGTCACAGAATTAGCTTCCTGAAAAAACACATTAGTTTGATGATTCACTTGATCTCAAATGAGGTATGGATAATGGTGATTCTTTAAAAAAGAGGCAGTTTTAGAAAACTTGAGGAAATCCCTCTTTTAGGTTACAAACACCACAAGGGTTTTAAAATGAAAGCTCTCAGCCAAGGGACAATAATAATTTCCATATGCACGTTTGGTTCTAACATGGGGATATGTTTCCAAAGATGGGTGTATTGTCTCTCTTCAAGGGAATGTTTAAGGCTTTTAGAGGCAACTGGCTATCCACTGAATTCCAGTGAACTCCTGACAGACTCTGCACATCCCTAATATGTTTTCAGTGGTGAGAAATTCTGCCACTGGCCACTGAAGAATTTTCTTTGCTTCTTACTTTCCCCATAATAACAGGGCTTTTTCCTCTTTGGGGTGGCTCCCATATCCTAAATGCAGAAAAGAGAAAAGCTTTGCATGTCCTCATTTGTTCTCCAAATTCATGACTTCTAGTTGGAGATAACCCTTTTTCTGGTAGGGTCGTTATGCTTACTATGTGTCAGGCACTGTTTTGAAGACTTTACATGTATAGCTCATGAGATCCTCACATCAGTCTTATGACACAGATCTATTATTATTATTATTATTATTATACTTTAAGTTCTAGGGTACATGTGCCTAACATGCAGGTTTGTTACATATGTATACTTGTGCCATGTTGGTGTGCTGCACCCATCAACTCGTCAGCACCCATCAACTCGTCATTTACATCAGGTATAACTCCCAATGCCATCCCGCCCTACTCCCCCCTCCCCATAATAGGCCTCAGTGTGTGATATTCCCCTTCCTCAGTCCAAGTGATCTCATTGTTCAGTTCCCACTATGAGTGAGAACATGAGGAGTTTGGTTTTCTGTTCTTGCAATAGTTTGGTGAGAATGATGGTTTCCAGCTGCATCCATGTCCCTACAAAGGACACAAACTCATCCTTTTTTATGACTGCATAGTATTCCATGGTGTATATGTGCCACATTTTCTTAATTCAGTCTGTCACTGATGGACATTTGGGTTGATTCCAAGTCTTTGCTATTGTGAATAGTGCTGCAATGAACACAGGTGTGCATGTGTCTTTATAGCAGCATGATTTATAATCTTTTGGGTATATACCCAGTAATGGGATGGCTGGGTCATATGGTACTTCCAGTTCTAGATCCTTGAGGAATCGCCATACTGTTTTCCACAATGGTTGAACCAGTTTACAATCCCACCAACAGTGTAAAAGTGTTCCCATTTCTCCACATCCTCTCCAGCACCTGTTGTTTCCTGACTTTTTAATGATTGCCATTCTAACTGGTGTGAGATGGTATCTCATTGTGGTTTTGATTTGCATTTCTCTGATGGCCAGTGATGATGAGCATTTTTTCATCTGTCTGTTGGCTGTATGCATGTCTTCTTTTGAGAAATGTCTCTTCATATCCTTTTCCCATTTTTTGATGGGGTTGTTTGTTTTTTTCTCTTAAATTTGTTTGAGTTCTTTGTAGGTTCTGGATATTAGCTCTTTGTTAGATGAGTAGATTGCAAAACTTTTCTCCCATTCTGTAGGTTGCCTGTTCACTCTGATGGTGGTTTCTTTTGCTGTGCAGAAGCTCTTTAGTTTAATTAGACCCCATTTGTCAATTTTGGCTTTTATTGGCATTGCTTTTGGTGTTTTAGACATGAAGTCCTTGCCCATGCCTATGTCCTGAATGGTATTACCTAGGTTTTCTTCTAGGGTTTTTATGATATTAGGTCTCACATTTAAGTCTCTAATCCATCTTGAATTAATTTTCGTATAAGGAGTAAGGAAAGGATCCAGTTTCAGCTTTCTACTTATGGCTAGCCAATTTTCCCAGCACCATTTATTAAATAGGGAATCCTTTCCCCATTTCTTGTTTTTGTCAGGTTTGTCAAAGATCAGATGGCTGTAGATGTGTGGTATTATTTCTGAGGACTCTGTTCTGTTCCATTGATCTATATCTCTATTTTGGTACCAGTACCATGCTGTTTTGTAGTATAGTTTGAAGTCAGGTAGCGTTGATGCCTCCAGCTTTGTTCTTTTGACTTAGGATTGTCTTGGCAATGCGGGCTCTTTTTTGGTTCCATATGAACTTTAAAGCAGTTTTTTACAATTTTGTGAAGAAACTCATTGGTAGCTTGATGGGAATGGCATTGAATCTATAAATAACCTTGGGCAGTATGGCCATTTTCACAATATTGATTCTTCCTATCCATGAGCATGGCATGTTCTTGCATTTGTTTGTGTCCTCTTTTATATCACTGAGCAGTGGTTTGTAGTTCTCCTTGAAGAGGTCCTTTACATCTCTTGTAAGTTAGATTCCTAGGTATTTTATTTTCTTTGAAGCAATTGTGAATGGAAGTTCATTCATGATTTGGCTCTCTGTTTGTCTCTTACTAGTGTATAAGAATACTTGTGATTTTTGCACATTCATTTTGTATCCTGAGACTTTGCTGAAGTTGCTTATCAGCTTAAGGAGATTTTGGACTGAGATGATGGGGTTTTCTAAATATACAATCATGTCATCTGCAAACAGGGACAATTTGACTTCTTCTTTTCCTAACTGAATACCCTTGATTTCTTTCTCTTGCCTGATTGCCCTAGCCAGAACTTCCGACACTATGTTGAATAGGAGTGGTGAGAGAGGGCATCCCTGTCTTGTGCCAGTTTTCAAGGGAATGCTTCCAGTTTTTGCCCATTCAGTATGATATTGGCTGTGGGTTTGTCATAAACAGCTCTTATGATTTTGAGATACTTTCCATCAATACCGAATTTATTGAGAGTTTTTAGCATGAAGGGCTGTCGAATTTTGTCAAAGGCCATTTCTGCATCTATTGAGATAATCATGTGGTTTTTGTCTTTGGTTCTGTTTATACGCTGGATTACGTTTATTGATTTGCGTATGTTGAACCAGCCTTGCATCCCAGGGATGAAGCCCACTTGATCATGGTGGATAAGTTTTTTGTTGTGCTGCTGTATCCTGTTTGCCAGTATTTTATTGAGGATTTTTGCATGGATGTTCATCAGGGATATTGGCCTAAAATTCTCTTTTTTTGTTGTGTCTCTGACAGGCTTTGGTATCAGGATGATGTTGGCCTCATAAAATGAGTTAGGGAGGATTCCCTCTTTTTCTATTGATTGGAATAGTTTCAGAAGGAATGGTACCAGCTCCTCCTTGTACCTCTGGTAGAATTCAGCTGTGAATCCATCTGGTCCTGGACTCTTTTTGGTTGGTAGGCTATTAATTATTGCCTCAATTTCAGAGCCTGCTATTGGTCTATTCAGGGATTCAACTTCTTTCTGGTTTAGTCTTAGGAGAGTGTACGTGTCCAGCAAATTATCCATTTCTTCTAGATTTTCTAGTTTATTTGCATAGAGGTGTTTATAGTATTCTTGATGGTAGTTTGTATTTCTGTGGGATCGGTGGTGATATCCCCTTTATCATTTTTTATTGCGTCTATTTGATTCTTCTCTCTTTTCTTCTTTATTAGTCTTGCTAGTGGTCTATCAATTTTGTTGATCTTTTCAAAAAACCAACTCCTGGATTCATTGATTTTTTGGAGGGTTTTTGTGTCTCTGTCTCTTTCAGTTCTGCTCTGATCTTAGTTATTTCTTGCCTTCTGCTAGCTTTTGAATGTGTTTGCTCTTGCTTCTCTAGTTCTTTTAATTGTAATGTTAGGGTGTCAATTTTAGATCTTTCCAGCTTTCTCTTGTGGGCATTTAGTGCTATAAATTTCCCTTTACACACTGCATTAAATGTGTCCCAGAGATTCTGGTATGTTGTATCTTTGTTCTCATTGGTTTCAAAGAACATCTTTATTTCTGCCTTCATTTCATTATGTACCCAGTAGTCATTCAGGAGCAGGTTGTTCAGTTTCCATGTAGTTGAGTGGTTTTGATTGAGTTTCTTAGTCCTGAGTTCTAGTTTCATTGCACTGTGGTCTGAGAGACAGTTTGTTATAATTTCTGTTCTTGTACATTTGCTGAGGAGTGCTTTACTTCCAATTATGTGGTCAATTTTGGAATAAGTGCGACGTGGTGCTGAGAAGAATGTATATTCTGTTGATTTGGGGTGGAGAGTTCTGTAGATGTTTATTAGGTCCACTAGGTGCCGAGATGAGTTCAATTCCTGGATATCCTTGTTAATTTTCTATCTCGATCTGTCTAATGTTTCCAGTGGGGTGTTGAAGTCTCCCATTATTATTGTATGGGAGTCTAAGTCTCTTTGTAAGTCTCTAAGGACTTGCTTTATGAATCTGGGTGCTCCTGTATTGGGCACATATATATTTAGGATAGTTAGCTCTTCCTGTTGAATTGATCCGTTTATCATTACTTAATGTCCTTCTTTGTCTCTTTTGATCTTTGATGGTTTAAAGTCTGTTTTATCGGAGACTAGGATTGCAAACCCTGCTTTATTTTGTTCTCCATTTGCTTGGTAGATCTTCCTCCATCCCTTTATTTTGAGCCCATGTGTGTCTCTGCATGTGAGATGGGTCTCCTGAGTACAGCAAACTGATGGGTCTTGACTCTATCCAGTTTGCCAGTCAACACAGATCTATTATTATCTCTTCTAAAAGAAGAGGAAAGGAGCCCCAACTTGCTGAAAGTTCTCGGCTTGTAAGTGACCAGCCATCAGTCACCATCACTATTCCATGCTGCCTCCCATAAGTACAACCTGACTAATGGCTTTGAAACTGAAGAGGTTTTGTGAGTGACTGGTTCATAGTTTTGATAGTGAGACCAGTGTCTAAATTACCAGTGTATTCAGGTTTGGGTCTTTTATCCTCATTTGGAAAAGCCATGGAACGAATGAGTAAGGAATATGAAAATATGCTAGTCTCTCCATTTCTTATAGGTGTTATGGATAGTACTTCTTTGTAATTAAAAGTTGTTTCAACTAAGAAACAAGCATTCTTTTGAAAAATATGGTCTCTTCTATTATGTAAAAGAACCAGACCAGACACAGGTTGGCACTAAAAAGACAGCTGTGCAAAATGCAGACTCTAATTGTAGCTCAGAATATTATAATATGGTGTGTTTAGAAATAATTACCAAAGAATAAAAACTTAAATGAATATCATATTTTTGGTGAAACTTTCTGTACAATTGAACCATCTGCTGCTCCATCCCTGTCCTCCCCCACATACAATTATAGTCAGTTGTGATGAGATTCTACCTTTCCCACCACCCAGGCTTATCAAAGCTATAAACCGGTCACATAATTCACAGAAGCTTAAAGATACGTGGAGAACTTGGATAGGGTCCAGGGGAGAGCAATGAAAATGATTAACGGGTTGGAAAACAGCACTGATGAAAAAAGATGAATGGAATCAGGTTTACCGGTATTGGGAAGGTTTAGAGGTGACTTAATAACTGTCCTCAACTGTATGAAGGACTATTAAGAGAAGCATGGTGACCAAATGTCTTCCAAGAAGTAGAAAAGGATCTAGCCTACAACAGGGAAGATTTAATCTAGATGCGAGTTTCAAACAGGATTCTCCTCTCCATCCTAACTAGTGTCATTTATTGACTCTCTTTTATTCCTTGGATCATCATTATTGATTTTTAATGATAAGGATGAAGGTGAATGGCACCATGGCTGAAACAGTTTAATAGATAACTAAAAAGTTTCTTCTTATGAAGGCAGTGACTCTCAGTTGGAAGTTTGGAGTAGAAAGATGAATCAGAATCACCCCAGGGGGAGCTTTTACAAAATACAGATGCTCCAAGGTCCATCACTGTCCTCTACCTTCCCTTGAAGAATAAGTGCTTTAAAAGATTGTGCTCTCAGTTAGTTAATACAGATAGGTGAAAGCAGGAAGATCTTAGTGGTGTATAATAAAACTTTGGTGATGAGTGTATTCAATGGGGTGTTTTGGTTCGTTGACCATTTTAGTTAGCTTATACCTAATTTATTTCAATGCTTATACCTTGAGAATAGTTTGATATTTTTATCTTTTCCTTGCTTTAATTGTATTCTCAACAGTTAGAACCTGTGGCATCTGACTTTCTGGGTAGCAGTTTTGCAAAGCAGAGCAACATGGATCAAGAGTAAGGCAAAGAGTGGGCTTGGTATTTGGGCTGCCTTACACCCTTAGGAGCTAGAGAGGAAGAACTGGGCAGTGTAAACTGTCAACTTGTTAGTTTTACCAATAAGTTTACTCTCTGGAAATATTCCCTCTCAAAAATTTATCACTGAAAATCGCAAGAGCAAAATCACTTAAAATTAAGTATTTCTTTTGGGTAATACAAACTGATATTGTCCCCTGTTTTAAAATATTAAGGTGGAGGAAATAAAACACAAGGCAAACAGAGAAGACAGTGAAATGGTCAGTGTCATATCTACATGTTATGAGAATGCTGTATAATCATAACAATTATTTTCCCTCAAAAGTTCTACCTCTTTGATCTAGCTCAAATTTCACACCAACCATCAAAGATGATTGCTGCATAAATCTGTATTCTTTCCTACCGTTTAAGGTTATTGGTACTTTGATTAATTTAACCACATGTTAGTGTCAGGTTGAACACATTCATCTTCTGTTTCAAAGTGTGTACTCGTCAGTCTCTCTATGGTTCCTTCCCTTCAGGCCTTATTTTATCACGTTTAAGGAGACTCTCCTGCCTGTCTTTATCTTGTTAGGCTTTCAACAGCTTAAGTTGAATCTTCATTTTTTCATTCTGGCTGTCAAGCCTTCTTCAATAGGCTCTCTCATTTCCCTATTCATAAAGTGTCAGGACTGTTTCTGTTTCACACAGCATTATATGCAGAGTCAGATGTTGCTACAGATTAAATCATTTCCCATCTGAGGAACTTCAGTTACATAATATATACACACACACAGACACACACACACGCCCAGTATATGTGTGAAATAAATATATATACACACACACACATATACATACATATGTATGTAAGACATACAGACATATGTATGTATGTGTGTGTGTGTGTATATATATTTACATACATATATATATGTATGTAAGACAGTGTTCAAAGCAGAGTGTGGTGTTCCTTGTTGGATTCTAAGGGAACCGCAAAGTGAAGGAGGCAGCAATGTGGTTTTGTTACTGGTGGGAACTCCTGGTGCTATCTGAGAAGGGAGAAGCACCATTCAGGTTTTGCAAGAGATTAAAACTTCATTATTGCTTTTGAAGATGGGGAAAATAAAATGACGGTGTTGCACAGGTATTTAGAATCAAGTTTTATGAGACATGCTACTTGATCAAATAAACCATATTTGCAAATAAACCATATTAACTGTGAATTCTGTTCTTGAGCCCCCGTGCTTGGTACCCAGCAAATGTTCAAATATCTTTTTGAATGAATAAATGGAGTTATATGGTATGGCTGGAGACTCAAGAAAAATGATAGAACACAGTGACTAAAAAACATATTAGCTAAAGTTTCAGCGCTTGAACACCAAAATTGTTCATTGTTCTGTCTATAGCTTTCTATTCTATTTAAATAAGAAAAGATAGGTATGTACGATTGTGTTTCTAAATATGAGTAGTTATTATTATTATTATTATTATTGTTTGAAATGGAGTCTCTCTCTCCATTTCTCCAGCCAAGACTGGAGTGCCGTGGTATGATCTTGGCTCATTGCAACCTCCGCCTCCTGAATTCAAGCAATTCTCCTGCCTCAGCCTCTTGAATAGCTGGGACAACAGGTGCCTGCCACCATGCCTGGCTAATTTTTGTATTTTTAGTAGAGACGGGGGTTTAGCCATGTTGGCCAGGCTGGTCTTGAACTCCTGACCTCAAGTGATCTACCAGCCTTGGCCTCCCAAAGTGCTGGGATTAGAAGCATGAGACACCATGCCGGGCCTAATATGAGTTAATTTTAGTGGTTACTCCATTTATTACTATTTCTTTTTTTTTTTTTTTTGAGACAGAGTCTCGCTCTGTCGCCCAGGCTGGAGTGCAGTGGCGTCCTTTAATGTGTTTATAGGTAGGGTTATATAATAATAGTTTTAAACACGTGTATATTAAATAACTATATTTAACTTGATCTTTAATATTATTTTGTGACTGTGCTTATCACAAGTAGTTATTTCGTATTTCCTACTTAGGTTGAAAATATTATACATTGAAGGCAGAGATTGTTAAATATGATTCAGGATAAAAATTCTAGAATAATCTTCTGTGGATGACAAGTCCTGAGGCTGGCCAAACCTATAATAATGACTTTGGAATTGAGCAAAGGAATGAATGGAAAAGTGATTCATTTTTTCAACAAGTTATGCTGTCATACAATGGACTTGACTGCTGTTTCATTGAGTTGATCAACTAGGTCGTATTTTGCTTTTCATAAAGAGCTAATTTTTTCTTACTCCCCCCAACTTTCTCTCCTATTTGCTATAAAATCTAAATAGCCTCATATCTATTTTCAACACTATGCATTTTCTCTTCCGTTAAAACTCTTCTTCAAAGTCAGTAGGGTCATGCCACTGACCCCAGGAAACTGAATGTGTGTTTGTGCTGAGCAGAATTGAAGACAATATTAATGTACCAAACTTGGGAAGATTTAAAAGCACTTATCTTTAAGAATTCTAGTCCCAGATAAAAGTGTTTTCTTTAATATTTAAATATGATCTGTGCATGTTTTATCGAGTTAAATGAACAAGGCAAAATATAGCAAAAATAGATGAAACTATACTACTTCTTGAACCAGGAAAAGAAACAACTTTTATAATTGACAATAGATGAATGTGATGTGGATTCATAGCATTTTGTACATTTAATCTTGGAGATCCCATGTTTCTGATTGAAACACGAAACTAGAAGAATTGATGAAGAAAGTGAAAATTTATCGTGTAATTTCTAAAACCCACTTGAGGTTGGTACAAATGTCTTATAAAGCTAGTTTTGTTGGTAATCGTGGCTCTGGTTGGTAACAATGCTGACTATATTTGTGAAACAAGCGGCCCAAACATTGGGATATGATTTCCTCTTAGTCTATTAGGAAGTTTTCATTGTTCTGAGACAAAATGAGAAAAATATAGTTATTCATGAAGATAAATTGATTTCATTTCAAAGACTTTTGTTATTGTGAGATTATTATTCTTATTTTTCTGTCTTATAGTGCTTTTTCTTTTGTGAAATGTTAGCATGTGTCTGTATGTGTATAAAATTTATTTATTTTAATTACTGATATTTAAAAGTCTTGGTGTGAAATCACCAACCTAGAGCGTTTTCTAGTATCATCTGTAGACCATACTCATGAGACCTGGAGGAAACTCCAGGCCTTTTGGTTAGGACATTTGCCCTGGGTGGATCTGCTTTGGTCAGCATTTGTCTCTGGAGTGACTTAAGACCTGATTCCAGGATTTCTAAATGGCAATGTCTATTCTCCTTTTCCATATTATATACTCAATAATTCATTTTATTTTTAATTATGAAATGTTTCAGACTGGGCATATTGACTCATAACTGAAATCCCAGCACTTTGGGAAGCTAAAGTAGGAGGATTGCTTGAGCCCAGGGGTTTAAGACTGGTTTGGGCAACATAAGGAGAGCCGTCTCCACAAAAAATTAAAAAGTTAGCTGGGGATAGTGGTATGTGCCTATAATCTTAGTTACTCTGGAGGTTAAGGACAGAGGATTGCTTGAGCCCAGGAATTACAGACCATCCTGGGCAACATAATGAGATCCCATCACTACAAAAAGCATTTTTTTTTTAATCTTATGTAATATTTCAAATACATGAAAAAGAACATAAAAATACTTATATACTCAGATGTTAGCATTTTGCATATCTACTAACAAACTCTCTTTTGCAAAGAAAGAAAATATTAGGGATAAAGGCCCACCCCTCCTTTCTCTCACTCTTCTTCTCCTATGTCCTAAAATTGGTGTAAAATATTTCCATATTCATTTTTGTACTTTTACCGTATATGTTCCACCATAAGCTACAGATTCTCTTTTGGTATGTTTTAAAATGTACATAAATGGTACTATACTGTACATATCATTCTTCAACTTGCTTTTTTTACTCAACATATTGTATTTGAGATTAATCCATGATAAAGGTTCAACAGATTTATTCACTTTAACTGTTGTATAATATTCTATTCTATGAATACACCACAGTTTATTAATTTGTTCCTCTACTTAGAAAAATAGTTGAGTTGTTTCGGCTTTTCTGTCATCACACACAGGGCTGTATCTAGCATCTCATTTAGGTTTCTTTGTGCACCTGTGTGAGAATTTTTCAAGGTCGATACCTAGAATTGAAATAGCTGGGTTGTGGCTATGTGCATCTTTAACTTTGCCACCTAATACCAGCTTGTGTTGATTGTACATTTTACACTCCTAATAGGAGTGACTAAATTTCTCTTTTTTCTAGATCTCCCTTCATCCCGTCCTCTCATCCAATGATTAGTATTATCAGAGTTATTAATTTTTGACACTCTACAGCTCAGGCAAAGTCTCATTTGACTTTCTCCCTTTACTAATAAAGTTGATCATATTTTCAAGTTTATTGACCATTCAGGTTTCATTTCTGTGGATTTTGTATCATATTCTTTACGGGCTTTCTTTTTTCGATTTTATGTGACACTAATGCTTCGTTTCTTACATACATTGCAAGGTCATCTCTCAGTCTGTGGCTTTTCCTTCACTTTGTTAATGGTGAAATTTGTTTAACAGGAATTTCTATTTTTGAAGTAGTCAAATCTATGAATATCCCATTTTATACTTTATATGTTTGTGCTTTTATGCATAGTGGCATCTTGTTTTAGAAATTTTTTTGACTGATATTATAAAGCCATTTTCTTTGTTAAAAATTTCTATTTTGCTTTACATGTTTAGGTATTTATTTGAAATTTATATTTTGTTTGCATACTAGGTAAGGATCCAGTTTTATCCTTTTTTTGTACGACTAACCAAGTGTTCTGGCTCTATTTATTGAACAATTATTCTTTTCCCCAATGATTTATAATGCCATCTCCATCATATACCAAGTTCCCACAAATGTGCAGGCTTGTTCCTTGGGCCCCTGTTCTAATCATTTGGTCCATTTCTTTATCTTTATGCCACAAACACTTTTTTAAAATTGTCACATCTTTTTAAGGATATCTTGGTGTCTGTAAGCCAAATCTCTTTCTCTTCCTCAAAATTGTCTTTGTCATTTATTCTTCCATATAAAATTTACTGTCAGCTTGTCAAGTTTCACACACACACAAAACCTGTTGTATTTTTATTTAGATTGATTTCACTTGTCACTTTCTCTATATGTTCTCTAGAACAGTTTCTTTAAGACAGGATTACTGGTTACTTGAATATCTGTTAAAAACCCCTCTTTAATACTGGGTTAATGTATTTCAGAAATCAGTTACATATTCAACTTTTTAAATGGTTACATTAATATTTGCTCTTTATTTGTGTGTCGATTTCAGTAAGTTTTATTTTTCTAGGAAATTATTCTTTTGTCTAGGTTTTCAAATTTATTAACTTAAAAATTGTTCACAGTATTCTCTCAAGCATTTAAAAATCTCTTGTGTATTCCCCCTTTAAATTACTAATGTTTTCATTTATACCTCCTTTTAAAAAATTAATTTAGATGCCAAAATTTTGTCTGTTTTATTACTTTAAAAGGTATTTTACTTTTCTTTTTAAAAAAGTTTTGTTTTTTTATTCTGTTGATCTTTTTATAAATTTTTGAATTAGACTCATTCATTGGTTTTTACCTGTTTCACTTCTAATATAAACATTTAAGGCTATACATTTTCTGTAATATTGGTTTAGCTGCTTTTCACAAGTTTTGATATATAATGCTCTCAATATGAGTTAGTTTAAATTATTTTATGATTTCTCTTTTGGCCCGTATATTATTTAACATTCTTTAAAATTTCTAAACATATGAGTTGTGTTACTGTTTTGTTATTTTTATTGTACTGTGATTTCTTTGTCATTAAATATGGCAAATTTTTATAAATGCTTCACATAAACTGGAAAAATAGTGTTTTTATTATTTTTATTCCTTTTTATTTTCTGAGATAGAGTCTCTCTCTGTTGCTCAGGCTGGAGTGCAGCGGTGCAATCTTGGCTTACTGAAACCTTTGCTTCCCAGGTTCAAGTGATTCTCCTGCCTCAACCTCCTGAGTAACTGGGATTACGTGTTTACGCCACCACACCTGGCTAATTTTTTTTTTTTTTTTTTTTTTGTATTTTTAGTAGAGACAGGGTTTCACCATGTTGGCCAGGCTGGTCTTGGACTCCTGGTCTCAAGTGATCCACCCATCTCAGCCTCCCAAAGTGCTGTGATTATAGGCGTGAACTACTGTGCCTGGCCTGAAAAAATAGTTTTTGTATGCAGACTTCTATATATGTTTGATCAAACTTGTTAATTATGCTGTTCAAATTTTATGTGTTTCTACTAGTTTTGGGTCTTTATTAATTACAGAGAGAGGTGTGTTGAAATTTGCCATTATAATTGTGAATTTGTCCATTTATTTCTTGTAATGCTGTCAATTTTTGCTTCATGCTTTTGGAAGTTAAACTATAAATTCCAATAAGCCTATTGGAATAAATAAATTCCAATTTATTTATGCCTATAAATTCCAAACACTATATCTCCTGGTAAAGTTTTCCTTTTGTCATTTTGTAATAAGTAGGGAATAATGATTTTTTTCATTGAAGTATACTTTGTTTCATGTTAATATAACCACTCCAGCTTTCTATTTTTTGGTATGTGTTTTTTTTTTATCCACTTACTTCTAAACTGAGTCCTCCTGGACCCTGCTCCCTGCTCCCTTTTTTGCGTATATCTCTTCCAAATAACAAATAGCTGAATTTTGTTTCTTAAATAAATTTGTCCTTCTCTTTCTTCTAGGCTATGTATATCTATTGTGATTAGGGATCTGTTTGGATATCTTTCATCTTATTTTCTGTTTTGTATTTGCCCTGCTTTCTGTCTTTCTTTTTCTTCCACTTGTTTTTCTTTCTCCTTTCTTGCTTCCTGTAAGATTTGACAAATTTTATTTATTTTTTATTTTTCCCTCTACTACATTCTATTTGTGTTTTTTAACATAAGCACAAATAGATATTTAACGTGCATAATTAACAGCCTCACATTAAATAATATTTACCCTCTTTCTGAAATATGGAAACACTATAGAGCACATTAATTCAGATTGTCCCCCTCCCCCGCCCCCAGTTTACATGCTAATTGCTGCCAAGTGTTTTTGTTTCACCTTGTACTTACAGCTTCCAAATGAGTCATTGTTATTAAAGCAATTAATGATTATTCAGATTTATACACATTATTTACCAATTTATTTTCTCACCATTGTTTCTTGTATCCTACTCCTTCCTTCTAGGTTCAATATTATTCTTCTTGAAGTATATTGTTTAGATTAATTTTAGCAATGTTTTATGAGTAGTAAATTCTCTTCACCTTTGTCTGTCTGAAAATATCTTTATTTTACTCTTGTTTTTCCAATTAGTTGTTGGACCATACAATTAAAAATGTGAAATAAGAATTAAAACCAAAAGAAAGAAATGAGATATCATTTTTCTAATGATAAATTTAAAAAAATCTAAACAGAACTTGATGATTTAAAAATTAATTAATTATTAAGGAAACATTTTGTGGTCTCTAGAAGATTATTCTACACGTCAACCAGGTTATGTCTAAACCTGAAGTTCCTTCTGTCTGCTTGCTCTCTCTACTAAAAGAGTACTTGCTTGTATGTTTTGTAATTTGGGGTTGTGTGCTCATTTTCACAAGGCTTTGTCTGCGAAAATCTTGTAGAGCCTACATTTAGATTACGTTGCTTTGGAGTAGTTTCACATTTGTTTCTGGGGCTTTCAGACTGAGTTTATATTTGCTGAACATATTCCTCATTCTCTATTCCAATCCTAAATCCCAGTAGATAGCTTTTTTCTTCTTTTTAACCCAAATTGATTAATTATCCAGGTGTTTTTCCCCTTCTGGGTAATCAAAAAATATTTTCAATAGATCTCTGTGCATCCAGTATCACTTTCTTCTTCATTCCCTCAGTACTGATACCAAAATGATCTTTCTCAAAGGAGATTCTGATCATATTAATTCTTCATGGTTTACCATGAAGATACAGAACAAGCTCCAAATACTTGGAAATATCTGAGCCTTTCTGTGTGTTTTCTGGCCTCAAAATTCTTCTCTCATAAACACTTGATGCTTAAGCAGACATTTTTTTAACATTCCTAGAATATCTAATGAGCACTTTTGTTTCAATGTCATTACATGTGCTGCTTCATGACTAGCTATCCTCCTTTACTTAGTAAACTTCTACTATGTTAAAGACCCAACTTAGGCACTGTAGAGAACTGCTTTCATGCTTGGGTTGAATAACATTTTGTTTTGTTGTTGTTTGTTGATTCGCTTTTAAAGAGTAATTAAAAACACAAAAAGAGAGTTCATCATTTTATATTCCTGGGCTCTTCATATTTCCACATCTAAAACCACATCAAACTTGGTGGTGTCTCTGGGACAGTACATATATATTTAGAGGAAGAATTGTAGATTTCAGTTATCTCTCTTGGTGGATTTATTAGCTAAATGCAAAATTGCATATTTCGTTGCCAAATTGCCCTTTTGAAGATGAAAAGTAAAGGGAGTATATCTGAGCACACTGCCTTTTTAGTAAAATAAAGAGATCTGGATACTCATTTGCCTTTGCTACTAAGCTTCTCTCTTGCTTTGATTTCCCTCTTTTTAAAGCGAAAATATTAGATGAGATGATCTTCAAGTTTCCTCTCACGTCTAAACTTCTAGGAATTTGATAAAGTGTCTTAGCTTTCTAGAGATATTTATTGTAACCCTCTCCTCCAAGTAGCCATCACTTCTTTTTAGTTGGTAAATTTAAGTTAATGAATGTCTCACAATTCTTAGAAAATAAATTATCTCTAAGATAAATTTGCATTTAAAATATTTTATTAACTACAAAGTGATTGGTTAATATAAACACTAACCAGAACATTCTGGCTAAAATAAAATTTTGTTTTTAACCTTATTTTGATTTAAAAGAGCAAGAGCAGCTGGGCGCAGTGGCTCATGCCTGTAATCCTAGCACTTTGGGAGGCCGAGGCGGGTAGATCACCTGAGGTCAGGAGTTTGAGACCATCCTGGCCAACATGGCGAAACCCTGTCTCTACTAAAAATATAGAACTTAGCCAGGCATGGTGGTGCACACCTGTAATCCCAGCTACTCAGGAGACTGAGGCAGGAGAATTTCTTGAACCCAGGAGGTGGATGTTGCAGTGAGCCGATATCGTACCACTTCACTCCAGCTTGGGTGAAAGAGTGAAGCTCCATCTCAACAAATGAATGAATGAATGAATGAATGAATGAATAAATAAATAAATAAATAAGCAAGAGTAAAGATCTAAGTAATATGAACTAGCTAATGTAATCAGTCTCAGTTGGTGCTTGCTTTACTACAAATGTATCTGAGCTGATATGCTATAGAGATCAATAACTCTTGATATGCTTGTCAATTTCTAGTGTTGATGAGTAATTTCTCTTAAGGAGTCTGTCTTCAAATGTTAGTGTGTCTTCATAGGAAATAAAAGTGCCATAATTTCATGTGAAGCATCCATCTATTGTTAATATTTAACTATCATTTCCATTATTAACTGAGATGTCTCAATCCTTGAAAACTTTAATCAACTTCTCCTAAATTTACTGTGTAAAAGAAATTTTCTTTACAATTTCTTTGAGGTATTTATATGTTAATAGCTAATTGCATTTTAAATCTTGAATGGAAAACTAGAATATTTATGATGTTTAAGTCATTAGAATTGGGCAGAGCATCTTTTTAAATGGAAAAGAATATTGGAAAGAAATAAATGTCTTTTGCTGAAATTTATGGAAATACACATTAATCAGCTGTGATATTAAAATTTTTTTCTTCCTAATTTTGTTACCTTTTACCTTCCAAATTTTTATGCCTCTCAATTCTTCTAACCAATATTTTCTTTAGCCCTCTTCTTTGACTCTGTCTCCTCTTTCTTTTTAAAATTTCTCCTTCCTTTCTTCTTCACCCTTTTTTTTTCTATTATAAATATTTACATATTTACAAAGCTCACTAATAAGTGCAAGCAGGAATGGGATTGGGCAAAGCAAAATGTTGAATTGTGAGATAAAATGAATCACTTTTTGTTTACTAGAGAAATTGAAATATAACAGAATAACGACAGATTCTTTTAAATGCCTGATAGCTATAAGTTGTACTTTTATTTCCATTAGTTATATAAAATAATGAGTTTTCACTCCATGTA
Organism: Chlorocebus sabaeus; assembly: GCF_047675955.1. Taxonomy (NCBI): domain Eukaryota; kingdom Metazoa; phylum Chordata; class Mammalia; order Primates; family Cercopithecidae; genus Chlorocebus; species Chlorocebus sabaeus. The sequence goes on from NC_132918.1 coordinate 20,312,302, forward strand.
TTTATTTAAACATAAATTGGTCTGCAGGACTGTGTTCTATATGTTAAGTTGTAGTTTTGGCTGCTAGTTGAGTATACCATAAATTAATAATCACCTGATACTGATTTGAGTTGAGGTGAATACCGAGATTTATTGACCGAAGTGGAAAATATGGACCAAAGTGAAACCTCTGTCAATATTTATTTACCTTTACAGGAACAATTAATCTTGATACTCATTGAAGCAAGAAGTCAATATATGTATTGTTATGTACTTTTGGAGACTTCCATTAGAAATACTGGCAAGTCCCTGCTTCGTGGCCATAGATTTAAAAGGCCTATCAATTTTAAATGTTTTGGTCATTGAGAGCTAAAACATGTAACATATCACAGTGTTATTCACCAGAAATAAAAAATCAAGAGTCTGCTCGGAGTAGGTTAATATGAGTTCCTTTCTTCAGTCCAATTGACGGTTTTTAGTAAGATGAACTGCCAAGGAGACAACAAGCACTGACTTCTCGATGCATGACTTCATCTTGTTAGAAGGTGGGTTAAGCTCTCCTGTAAGAGAGCTCTGCAGTGCTCCTCCCCGTGGTGAATGACACAGGCGAGTACACGTCCCAGTGTGTCTTAGTTTCATCATGAGAACATTGTAAGCAGCCAGTAAGGGAAGTACAGACTGTGAGATTTAGACCCCTTGTTTCTTAGTTGTTTTTTTTTCTTTAATAAGATAGTGGTGGAGGTAAAAGAAACTGTTATTTCACAGTGACTGGAAATGTAATGAAGTACTCGATATCTATGCATGAAGTGTTAGAGTTGAATTTCTAAAGAGAGAGATAGCATATTCCCTCCAGTGTATAAATTCCAGATCAGAACATGATCTCAAGAATTGTACTTTACATTTCTCTTCCCACCACCAAACAATAACAAAAAGAAGAAACAAACGAAAACTTTTAGCACCCAATGGGAATTCCAGTTGGGGCAGATCTTTGAGATATGGTATTAGGGTGATGACTTGTACTTAAGAATGAAACCTGTTTGCTCCATATACATGTGGATGAAAAGCTTACACCTCACCACAGAGCAATCATTGCAGTAATGTTCATTCTCTTTTTACTTAACAGAAACCAGAGGTGGTTGTGCCTAGGGAAATGTCCAAAAAGTTAATGAAGTGTATTGAGGACACACACACACACACACACACACCAATTTGTCACCGGAATAATATATATTTATTTTTGGAATAGACAAATTATATTCTAGACACTGTGAAAAGTTTTTAGTTTTTATTTTTTTAAGTATTTATTTATTTATTTGAGATGGAGTCTCACTCTGTCACCCAGGCTGGAGCGCAGTGGCACCATCTCGGCTCACTGCACCCACTGCTCCCCAGGTTCAAGCGATTCTCTTGCCTCAGGTTCCCAAGTAGCTGGGACTACAGGCATGCACCAAAATGTCCAGCTAATTTTTGTATTTTTAGTAGAGATGGAATTTCACCACGTTGGCCAGGCTGGTCTTGAATTCCTGACCTCAATTGGCCCACCCGCCTCATCCTCCCAAAGTGCTTAGGCTTTTTCAAAATTGCCAATCCCAACATTATCCCAAAATTGTTTTTAATACCCAGCATAACCTAACATGCCAAGATATGCAGCTAAAAGCCATGAATTGGCTAATATCCATGACTAGTTAACACATTAGTAGATTTGTGTTCAGCTTAGAAACTTCTTAACTTGTTTTTTTAACCGATCTTTTCTGTCATCCTGGGGTGATGATTTGCTCTTTTTGGGGAGAGGTATTATTTATTTTCATAAAGTTTGATTCCTTTCCTGGTTAAAACATAAATGTATACTCTCTTTTTGTTAATTTGTGAAGTACAGAAATATGTTTTAAGAATTTGTGCCATGTATTGTTAATGAGGATAGCAAAAACAAAACTCAACAAAACAACAACAAATAACAAACGAGCCCCCACCCCATCCCCACGAGAACTCAGAAACACCAGGAAAAATGGCGTCCTTTAATGTGTTGATCCTTGACACTCTGCAGACAGTAGCAGTAAAAAATGGACATCCACAAATACGCCTCTTAATCTTCAGAGAGGAGCCTCCTGAAAAGCACAGGCTTCTAGGATGTGTCTCAGAAACAGCTTATCTCCCTTCATCTCCTTTTTGAAGAACAAAAACCACCCACCTCATTGGTTAACAACTCACCCTATCACCAGCCAACCAGCCTGGACAAACACAGCAGAGAAACACTAAAGGATCCTATACTTTGAAAAGTGGAAGGAAAAATGGCTGGTGATGTCTTTAAAAGGCCAACTTATTTACATAAAGAGGTATTATAAATGGTATGGGCAAAGTGACTAAAGAGATGAGAAAAAAAGTGGGAAGGAGCTGGAGAGGAATGGTAGCCACAGGGGAAGGGGCGGGGGGAGCAGTGAACTGAGAGATGAGAAGGAGGAAGAGCAGTGTAGGGCCAGCGAGCCACCTGTATACACCTTGTAACATCCTTTTGTTCCTACTTCTGGGAAGCACTCCAGTAGTCCTTGAAGAATTCAGATTGCAGTGTTGAAGGTAAGCTAGCAGGTAGAACCCAATGCTTTGAGGCGGAGATTAGGATGGAAGGTATTCATGGGACAGTATATGTGATAAAGAAGCTCTTTCAATTAAATAAAAAGAAGAGGGCACTAGCTTGCCTGAAAAAACACAATTATATTTGAATTCTTCACATGTCCATATGTTAGTCTTTGGCAACCTACGGAAAACCATCACTCCATTTTTTATACCAATAGTGATGATTCCACTTTGACCAAAAGGCAGATCAATGTGGAAAAAAGGCCATTGTCTTTACTGTGGAAAGTACATAGAATTTGGAGTCGGATGGATTAGCATTCAGGCCTCTTGGTAATTTTCTGATATTGGACAATTTACTTACTCTGTATTTGTTTAAGTTAAAAAACGGGGACTTTATCTTAACGTTTTTGTGGGGATTAAAATAAGAGATTTTAAAAGTGCCCAGCACAGTGCCTGGGACAGAGTGGGTGCTCAATTATGTTAGTCACGTTCCTGCCTTGGGAAAGGCTTTTCAGGTCCCTATAAAGAAAAGACCATAAAATTCAGGAGACATTAGGCATGAGTTTTAGTGGTTATATCACCAAATGTGTCTGCTTTCTAAATTTGTTACTGAGAATCAGGCAGATTTTTTTTTTTTTTTTGTAAGAGAAAATCTGAAAATGAGACGTTTCATTCACTTCCGTATCTTTACTGCTCAGACACATTGGCTGATATCTGCTTGGCTTTACTTCCAGTGCTTTCTCTAATTGCAGAGGCATGTGAAGGCCGTAATCTTTAGAAGAACCTTCAAAGCCTTGCGTGGTCTGGCCCTGCCTATCTTTCCAGCCTCACCCTTGTCACTGTCTTCTCCACTGTCTATGCTCCAGCCACACTAGGCTTCATTCATTCCTCCATCAACCCGAACTTTCTCCTTTCTTAGGGTCTTTGTTACCTCTGCTTAAGATACTTTTCCTAGATGCCTTCCTTTCCTTCTTGTTGCTGCTCATCTCTGTCTCTTGCACACACACACACACACACACACACACACACTCTCACATCCCTATCTATGTGAATTCATGCTTGCTTTACATCTCACCTTAATTGTCACTTCCTGCCCAAGACCCTAGCATATGTTAGATTTGCTGGTCAAAAGCTTTCCCAGCATTCTTCCTGCTACTTATCACAGTTATGACTAATTAGTTATCTTGGTAGATGTTGGCTAATGTCTG